>NC_031969.2:25583728-25890227 GCF_001858045.2 Oreochromis niloticus | reverse complement strand
TTGCAGTTCGTGTATGAGTCTCTCTGGATTCAGTTTCAAAGCATGCTATACTGTGTTGAGATCAGGTTACTGACTTGGCTATTACTTGGCTTGAAGAATATCCAATTTCTTCACCTTGAAAACCCATAGGTTGCTTTTGCAGTATGCTTTGGGTCATTACATTTGCACTGTGAAGTACTGTCTAATCAGGTTTGCAGCATTTCCATGAATCTCATAGTGTATTTCACAATTCACCCTGCAGTCGCACTATCAATAAACACTAGTGGCTTAGTTTCACTGACAGTCATACATGTCAATGCTATAATGCTAATATCATTTAAAAGATAATGCATTATGCTTTGAATTATGAGTTTTCATGTGTTTCTTTCCTCTTCTATACTTTTCTTTCCTGCTCAAGTTCATCTTGATTTTAGCTGTCCAAGGATTTTTTTCAGGCCCCTGCATGCTCTTTTAGATTTTTTCTAGTAAAGTCGAATCTGACCTTCATGGTCTAGAGTGTAAGAGTGTAACCAGTTGTTTGAACTTTGTTGTAAGCCCTCCGTATTTCCATCCATGAAGGTGTCTTTTAATTTTAGTCTTTAACAATGACACATATGCCTACTCAAGAATGTCCTTGACTTGGTGAGATGTTGTGAAGTTTTTCTTAACCATGGAAGTAATGCTGTTATTATCCACTTTTGCCATCTTTGTTTTGCTCTTTTTTGAACGTGACTGCTGATTTGGCCACCCCTAAAGTTCCTCCTGTCTCTCTGAGAGCTTTGTTTTGGTTTTCCAGCCTAATGTTGGCCTCCCTCACTTGCACTGACATCCAAAACTACTATGAATTATTTTATTACTCCCATTAATTCTGAGTATTTGAATGGTTTTGTAAAAACTCTTGAATTAAAGTTGAACATCTGCACTTCAAACATATATTGATTCTGTGATTTAAAATCCACACTAGTGGTGTACAGAGACAAAACTAGAAAAACTGTGTCTTCGTCTAACAAAATGGACTTAACTGTACCTGATAAAGTTATTGGCCCTTATTCAGCCAAACTTTAATACCACTTTTGTACACCTAGAAGGAATAGTGAGTATTTGTAGCAGGGTCTGCCCTCCACCCAACATGGGAAAGAGTATTTCTTCCTAGAGAGCACAGTCTATGATTCTGACCCTGTGTCAAAAAATGAAACCGTAAACACAACAGTGGCTGAAGCTGTTGGCAAGCATCCTGAAGAGCAGGGCAAATAGGAGACCTGACCATCTAGGGTTTGTTTATGTCTCTACATGATATTGTCTCGCAATGCTCAGAATGTGATGTTTACTTATCCTAACTCAAAGCAGTGAATAAGACATTATAGGTACTCTTGGCTCTAATCTGAATTCAAGTAACTATATCGACAGCCATTTTAAACTCTAGTACTCTACGTCTGAATTTTCAAACTGTTTAATATACATGGATTTCTAAGAATAAATCACTGGGATATTTTTCTCACCATTTAAAAGACTGCTGTGAGCGTCCTGCTGCTCCAGTGAAAAGTCATACCACTCCTGTGGGGTTCCAGACTGCTACTAGTACAGACAGCGTTCATAGGGCATCCTGACAGATACGCCACGCGAAAACGATAGGACGTTTTTGTGATATATGGATAGGATGGATGGACTGAGGACGTTGAAAAGGATCAAAGGGCCACAACAAAGCCCTGCGTGTCACTGAACTCCTGCGTCAAACACCCAACAAGAGAGCAGAGGGAGGAGAAATCAATAGTGACTCATGCTATGCTCAGGCTGCATCAGGTATATTCGACCGTGAAGATGAAACAAGAAAAGAAGGGAGAGAGTACAAAAAGGAGGAGATGAGGAGAAGAAGAGAGCGATGAGGCCCATTTTGAAGGCCAACTCTGCTCCCTATTGTTATTAGACAGCTCCCTATAGCCTCCCCTCCACTGCACAACTCTGATGTTCTTTCTCCCCGTGACCTTCGTCTGCTAGATCACATTGTGCTCTTTCCCATCTATTGTAGAACATCTGAGGGAAACAATCTATTTCAGTGTGATCATCATTTTGCCTTCAATCATGTTCTCATTGTGCGGGTGTCTTAAATTACCATAACAACGCAAAGTTGTAAAGGTTAAATTAAGCCTGGAACAAGCAGGAAATTAAGAACTCGATGGATCGGTTCCGATTTTTCATGAAGTTGTGAGAGCGAGTCGTGCAGGTGACCAGCAACCCAGAGCGCTGAGTGACACCTAAAGGGCACAGCTTGACTTTTCCAAGACATCTGCAGCAGGTCTCATTAGTATTCAGCTATGAATCATTCATACAGCCGGCTGTCATTACCACAAACAGCATCAGGGGGGACTTACAAAGACACACATACACACTCTCGTTCACAGTTAGGGGTCCTCACAAAAAATATGCACACAACCAAAAATGCTCAAAATCTACCAAAGTGTGAAGGAACTGTGTTAAAAAGAACTAGTTAGATGATCTGATTAGTTCATCTGCAGAAAATTGATATGTGAATAAAGGCATGTCTCAGCTACAAACTGACAAGACCATTTCAAGTTCTCCACTAAGGATTTGCTGCTTTTCTGTCTCCTTTACTTCTTTTATTCTTTATTTTTCGCAAAGTGATGATCTAAAACTACTGGCTGGACAACTGAGAAGACATTAACTCTACTACAGATTCACGGAAGATGAAAAAGAAATCAATTTTTGTACATTTTAAAAGACTAAATTTCATAATTTTAGGGATTTTTGCTTATTAAATAATCAGAGAAACAGTTGTCACTTCGCTTGCTGTTAAAAATAAACTAATTAAATTATTACCTAATCATTGCAGCTCTAGTGGCAGCCCCTGAATATTATAAATGATACGCTGATTACCAACACTCTATGTAAACAATACCACAAGGCAGTGCAGTAACAGAAACATGCAAATCACAAACAATAAGCCCTTTGTTTGCCTCCACAAGGTGAGACCTCTTTCCAACAAAAACTCCATTTGCATGCTGTGTGCAACAACTGTTTGTGGTTAACAGGCTTACACACCAAACCAGAACAGACTACTAATGCAGAGAGGATCAACTTCAAAGATACTCCTCTCCCTCGCTCTCCTTCTCTCCGTGTGAGGAAGCAACGGTGCTCGGAGATGATGCACGACTCCGGGAGCACAACAACTTTGTCTCCTCGACATTCCGTCTCCATATTTGACATTGATTATCTATACGTTTGCATTACAACACGCACTGTACTGTAACAAACAACAGGACAGTCAATGATAACCCAGTCAGCCACAACGGAGTTGTCATTATGTACCGAAGCCAGGAATCAGTATTTATTAACCACATCACATTTAATGTGTGCCAAGGGCTCTATTCGCTTTAAAACACTACTTTAGCAAATGTGTTTTCATGCCAGTGTTTGCAGTGTGAGTATTACTGTTTTTTTTTCTTGTATATATCCATTCATTCATCTACCCATTTCCTTAATCGCTTACATTAGGTGAGAGGCAGCCATTCACGGATAAACGCATCCTAAACTACAGCCAATGCACGCTCACCGATTAACCTAACACGCACGTTTCAACTGAGGGAGAGACCTCTTGGCGCACCCGGCAAACCCAAAGCCTTCTTGCTGTGAGGCAACAGCGCTAACCAGTGCATTTACAGTATACAGTTTAACGCAAATACACAGATGCACTTTATGTATTGATGCAATCATAAGCACACTTTAATCTTTTCTTCCAGCAATGATCCAAATTGAATCCAAGGGTTATGTTCTTTCCTTCAAATGTAGCTTCTCTGTTCTCGAGTCGCACTCAACGCATCACAGAAGGTGAGAAAAAAGACAAAGCAAGCAGTTGTGTAATTTCAAAAACAACACCGGGGAAGACACAAAGCAATAAGGGAAAGTCCACAGTGTCTTCAACAACCTTTTTCTGGCATTTTCCATCGCTGAGAAACAGAATGTCTTTTAATGAAACCAGTAAAATAAAACTTCCCCCAGAGCACACAACGCATTAATAATTCTATGAAGGTATGAATATTTGAAGCTCAGTTTCAGGGCAAGTGTCAATGTTACTTGTGAGGGCAAGAAAAGAGCGCTTTATATTGATAAAAATGAACTGATGCCGAGACACTGCTTGCATAATCTGAAAGGGCATTATGAGCAGCAAGCAATCGTATGAAAAATAAGTGTAAAATAAGCGGTTAATAAGCATCTTACATAACATACCTTTTCATAAACCCTATAACTTGTGTCTGAGACTACTGAGCAAGCACCATCCTTCAGTGTTTAGAAATGACATTTCATCTCAATGAACAAATATCACAGTGGTCTGAATGACAGGCAGCAACCCATCTGTGTATACGCCACCATCTCCAGAGCATCTGCTTGGCAGTGGGTGGAAGTGGGCTGGACTGGATGAGCTCTGCTGCAAAGCCCTGGAGCTTCTCTCTGTAGCCAGTGGTGCAGAATTCCTGCTGTTATCTAGAAGGTGGAGCTAATATTTTATCGTGATGGCCTCTTGGCGCTCCAGTATGCCAAAAGGCAGAAGGCTGCAATACAAGACAAATGACAAGCTCCAAATTCCCTGGCCAACAAAACCCACATCTGCCAAACCAACAGGCTGTATGAAGCACACTATCACAGCCACCTCTGCAGAATGAATGAATAGTGCTGAAGAACATTAACAAAACCAAAACAAACACAAGCAGATGCACAAATACACATTTGTACCAGTAATACACCTGTATGCGTGCCAACACAGCGACAGAGATTATAAGGTCAAGACTGCTGCACTCTGTTTCCAAACACGTACTGGAAGATCAGCGAGTTGATCTATGGGTGGGTGATCCAGCATGCATGCACAATGAGCCTAATACATTGTTTATCAGTGTGAAAGAACTGGTAAGCAGGGTCATTAGAAATGTGGACACATTTATCACAGCAGAGATGGCATGAATTAAATCTTGGACTCGGAGGAAACAAAGCAAACACACTACAAAAGGTTCTGAAAGGATGCAGAGATAATACGTGAGCTTATGTGTTTATTCAGTAAAATCTATTGATTGTCACTGAAAGAAACTAACAGCCGAAACAGAAAACGCAGAATGGGTACAGGTGTCACTGAAGCAACGCCAATAAACTGGATGACACGGTAATCTTTTAATGTATACAAAATTTGGAATTTGTACAGCATTTAACCCCAGAGCTTCACTTCTTATAATCACGTTAACACTTGCTGCCAGTCTGCTGCTTCGCTGCACCTCCACAGCCTCAACAGCCGGCTCTGTGAGCCTCCTGTTTCCTAGTAACTGTGGCAGGGACACAGGGCTTGGTGAACGGAGGAGCTTCTCTTTTTTGTCATCTTTCTGACAGTTGGGTGCATGCATGCGCTGATTTTTAAATAATTTCAGGACTCCTTGCATACATATATGATTTTTCACTGTAGAGGTAACTATGTCTGTCGGTCCGACAGCTGGTGCACGTTTTGGTCCAAACTAAAATACTCCAACCAGTGAAAAACAATTAGTAAAGAAATGACAATTACCAGATGAGAAAATAATATAATTTTTCAACATCTCGATATTTAGTAAAGGCTTTAGTGGTTTAAAAGCAACTTCTGGTTGGATTGCCATTAAACCTAACACAAACAATCATGACTCCCTCAGGATAAATTATAATAACTGCTGCCCAATTACCTTTAATCTAACAGCATCTGCTTGTAAAAATGCAAATAATCTTATAATTTGGTTTATGACCCAAAACATGTAAAGCTAATCAACAATTCCATGCTGTACCATCACTTAATAAGCTTTTTTTTGTTTGTTTTTTCTCTATTTGACTGAAAAAAACCTTGCTGAAATGTATTCGGATACAGCTACACTAAAACGAGCAACCTCAGGCTTACTGTATAGGAGACACCTGGGAGAAATATGAAATATAGTATGTGTCTATCCTCATTACCAGGCTACAGTAAAGGAAAAAGCAGGGAAAAAAAATCATGCAAAAAAACATTTTACCTACACCTGATTATAAATGTAAATTACAAAGTAAATAACAGCCTTATAATAATGAGTCAGTAAACACCGTCATTAACAAAGCTGTTCTAAAAATTATCATTTCCAGCTCTGCCAGATTTGATGTAACTGAAATTAAGCACATCAAATCCTACACCAGTTTTAGTCATAGAAGTATATGAGCCAGTCTGTTCAGGAAACGTGTCATGTTATGCAGCCTTAAAAAAAAATTGAGCATTTTTGTAAAAGCTATGGGATGATTCTGGTACAGACTTCCAGGGTGGAAGACGGTGAGTCTTCATACTGAAAAGGAATATCAATTAATTTGAAGAGCCTACTGAGAGAAAATTAAGCTGCAACTCATTACTTGTTATCAAATGAATATATAGCATATCATACATTCACTGGGGGATAAAATTCCACATGTGTGAATTACACTGGAAACTAAGAGAGGTGGACAAGGAGTCCAACACCTTGGGGATACTGCTTGCAATTTGACTGAAGCAACAAAAGCTCTTTAGTTAAAAAAAAAACAAACCCTTATGGTTTTGGTTGCATCTTAATAAACATGTTGTGTCCCAAGACACTGAACTTTGAATCAGGCCATTCCAGTTTCCTGCTGTTAACTAAGCACTGCCAGTGGCAAAACATAAAACATAACAACAAAAATGTTAATTAACAACATTTAGTCATTATGTTGATAACAAAAGAGCAATCCAGCAGGCATTGCATTTCCTTCAAAATGCATTTGCAGTTGCAAACAAGTTGCATATAAACAGTAAAAAGCGTCGAAAGAAGGAACACCATGACAACCTTCAAACACCCTTGTTACAGGCTGAGCTCAGGATTCAGCGGTGATTACCTCTGTGTGCAGTCCTCAACAGACCTATTGTTATTGAACAAGGTCGGACATTAGAAGGCAACTCCTGGCTTCTGAAATCATGACCCATAAGTGACTCAGTACCACCAGAAATAATAACTAACCTCCGCACAATCACTGACCAATCATGACACGCAGTCATATTAAAAGCAGCCATTTTCCTCTCTCAGTCCCGCTCTCTCTCTGTTACCACTCATAACACTTCATAAAACATCTCTGCTCCTCATATTGAAAAAAAACAAAACAATCTCAGCACATCCTAGACATCTCTTCTGCCATTTTTTATATTTATGCTGCAGAGTGCACACTATAGACCGCGTTGCAGAAAAAGCCAGTGAAATTTGCAATATGAAACCCACTGGTTTCCAATTTAAACCTCCAGCTGAGGAGATGGATGCTGCCCAGTTAATCGATCAAGAGACACAAAACACAGGAAGAAGCGCTGGAAGAACCAGAGGGATACCGGTCTGTCTCAGGGTAAAACACATCTGACCTTTTCAAACTCGCTGCTCTAATAGTTTATGGTGGCGAGTTTGGGCTCATCCGCGAATTTCACATGCAATGTTTGTGACTGCACTGATCCCCGTTACAGAAAATCCATTTTTTAAGCTTGGCTGGACTCCTCAATAATGCAAGTCCGTATCAGCTTCTCAGCCGGTTACAACTCATTACATGTATATTAGTGGGCGATAACGCAGGAATTGGTTTCCTTGTGAGAAGGGTAGCTCCTAGTGGGGAAAATGAGGAAGGAAATGAAAAGTGATCCACAAAGTTGCAGCAGAGCGCAGCCTTTCTGACAGCACAGACTTACAATCACATGAAGAACTGCAGCATGGATCACACAAATTATACTAAACTGAACGAGCGACTTAAGAAACTGGTTCACAACTGACAGTAAATATGATGGAGGTTTAAATTTTGACTGGAGCAGAATCACGATGGCAATCTAAAATCGCAGCCAAGCCCCAAGGCAATGCAGACATATTTGATGGTTCAGTTCGCAAAGTGATACCCCAACGAACTCTCGTTACAGTTTGATAAATCAACATTTAGTCTGAACATGGGGACAGTGAAGCAGTCTATTGAGACCAGGGCCATAATGAGATGAGGGATATTTGGATCCAGTCATAAGCAGAAGAAGGATAATCTGCCCATAATCACTAGAGCCTGCACTCCCTGCTTTGTATTCCTGCCTGAACATCTTTAGAAGGAAAATCAGATGTGCACGTAGGAGGAAATAGTCTGAGAATAAAGAACACCATAACCACTTCTGCTAGCGCCTCGCTAACACCACCACGTTCATTTCCTCTAACTGCCTCGCTTTCTTTGGGCGGGAAAAGTTTTGGGGGTTTAGCAGTTTCCATAATTTAGTCTTCTCGTGCTTCACAGTTCAGCGTACTCTGTGAAGTAACACAGATTCCAGAAATGAATCTTTAGCCCACAGGTATCTGAAATGTAAGTTAGAGCAGTCTCACCCTACACCCTAGCAGCTGACTTGTTCGTAAGTGATTCAGCTCAAAACGCTCTGAGCCCTTTTAAGCATTCACCTGGTCATAAATGTTTAATAACGACCACAAAAATATGTCTACATAACAAGACACAACCTTGTGGGAAGAAGAACGGTGCAATATAATCTGCATCTCGTATGTTTAGGCTATTGCTGTCCCATGCAGGGGAGAAGCAGATGCATTTGAACCTGACACAACGTGCCCCATTTCCACTGAATATTAAAAACCGAGCATATACATGCTGCTATTTCAGGGACCGCAAAACACCAGGTGAGGCTCGTGCAGCTATCAGACCTCTTTGTTCCACAGGCAGAGAACACGTTTGGTTTTTGCAGGTGTGGAGAAACAAGAAGGTGCAGATGCATGCACGAAATAACCTCCTGGTAAACAAAGCTTATCAGTAGTTTCTTGTTTATTTTTTGCCGCATTAAAGAGAAAAAAGGCAAAAACCTACAGAACAAAATCAGGTTTGTGGTGATGTTTTCAGACAAAAAGTATTCAGATAAGCAATATTTTAACAGGTAAACAAGTCCAAACTTTTACAATAGAACATTTACACTTTATTAGGTATATCTCACTGATATAGAGTTGAACCACCTTTTGCCTTCAGAACTGCTTTAATTCTTCATGGCACAGATTCAGCAGGGTGCTGGATACATTCTTCAGAGATTTTGGTTTATACTGATAGCACATGATAGCATCGCACAGTTGCTGCAGATTTTCCTGCACATCCATGATGTGAATTTCCTGTTCCACTACATTCCAAATGTGGTTGAGCGGACTGTGGAGGACATTTGAGTACAGTGAACTCATTGTCATGTTGTGAGGGAGGCTGTGGTCTTTAAACGACACTCAGTTGGTTTTAAGGGGCTCAAAGTGTGCCAAGAAAATATCCCTCATACAATTACACCACCATCAGCAGCCTGAGTCATTGATGCAAGGCAGATTGCATCAACTTTTTTTTTATGGTAAATTCTGAAACCACTATAGCACAAGAATTGGAGAATAATCAGACCAGGCAATGTTTTTTCAATCTACTGTCCAATTTTGGAGAGCCTGTGCAGGTGTTAGTGTGAACTTCAGTGGCTCATGTTGACCATGTCTACATGCCTAAATGCACTGGCTTTCTGCCATGACATTGACTAGTTAGATATTTCCATTAATGAGCAGTTTTACAGGTGTATTTAACAAAGTGGCAGATGGGTGTATATATACTCAGTGTCAAATTAAATGAATATAATTGATGTAGTAGTCTCCAGTACTGTTGCATAACTTGGAGGTGTTTGGGATGTTTTACTAAAATTACTGGGAAAAAATATTCATTTCATTAATGAGATCAGTGCAATATCGCCACTAAACTTACAACCTCAGTAACAGCTGAATTAGCACCTCGGATGCTGTCAATAAAGCTAAGAGAATTTGATTCACACACCTTGCACTAGTTGCATTTTCTGTCCAATAATGGACCGAAAAAGAAACCTGGCTCTGATAGACTCGTCTTAAATCAAAGGCTAAATTGTAAATGATAGCTGTAACATGGTGGAGGCAAAAAATGTTAAAGCCTCTCTGCTCAGCCATTTCACGCTTGAATTTTGTTTTCATAGATCAAACAAAAATTATATCTGAAACATCAGAGCTTATCTAATTAAAAGCTAAAATCAAAATTTACATGCAGACACGCAACTTTTTTTTAAACTCTGTTCGCCACAGACAGCTGTTATAAGTTGATATCTTCATCCAGTGAAGATGCACCGGGTGAAAATAAATAAGTAAGACGTAACTACCACACTGAAAATACTGACAGCAGGATTAGTGTGCTTTGCTGTCAGTCATAAAAGTGCTGATCACCAGAGGCTGAGTGAATCTGGGAGGCAGATGAGGGGAGAAACTCTGCAGCCTCACACTGGGTGAATATTTCAGTATAAGATCTGACCATCAATGATGCAACTGGTGACCTTTTATATCTAATTTCTGCACAACTGAAGATCCCCAAACCAAAAAAATGTGACTATTAATCATTGCAACAAAAAAAGCTGAGTTCTGACATAAAACAGCTCCTTTTTCCCCCGACAAATTTGAATATTTATCTCATTATCTCCTACTTTTTCACACATTGATCTCCACAGTACCAACTGTCACTGCTGCAGAAAACAGATGTTGCTTTCAAATGCTGTTGAGACGTATTGTAATTACCAGGATTGCACATTTTAAATCGACCAATATATTGTTAAATAGCCAACAAACCTCCCTCTTTTTTTTTGCTTGCATTGCTAATATGCCAAGATGCTGTATTCTCATTACCTTGCCATCACAACACCACTGCTTTCTCCTGCCGCAGCACAAAGTAGCTCTGTACCACTCTGTCTCTAAAAGAGTCAGCAGAAAGCTACTTTTGATTTAGAGACCATATTGTTATGTCTCACTACAGAACACCTTAATATACGACAAGTTGTTTTTATGACTCACAGGCTGTAGCTTTTAAGGGCACATTAGGGCAGTACAACTTTTTCAACAGATCACTGTGGACCAACTAGAGCTCTGTGAGGGGGGGAGGGCGGGGATCTCGAGAATAATGAAGTAAATATTGCCCTCTTGGACTCACAGTGCAATCGCTTCAGGATCATGTTGTACAAGCTGCTGTGGAGGAATTTTACTCACTTTCTGCTCTTTTTGGAATTACAAGAAAGTAGCTGCAAGCACATTTGCAGCTAGAGAGAAGGCTGAGTAGGAGTAGCACCATTCAACTTGATTAGTGTACAGACTTTACCAGCTGACAGGAGGTGATTATACCCTGCAACTGACAGCAGCTGGAGGACAATTATAGAGCTGTATTCGTTTTAAAGTAAGAGGAAAGTGGTGGAAAGTTGAATATAGATTTTCATATAGGTGCACTTTGAGTATTTTTGTTTGTTTGTTTGTTTTTTAAAGAGAACAACTCAAAATCTATGTTTTTTTTACTTTGCCACAAACTCCTCCAAGATTTTTCAAGGTCAAGCAATCAAACCTGGTTCATGGTTGGTTGCTTGACACCCTGTTGTTTCCGAAGTGCCATTTTAAAGCGTCAAGTTAAGCAATGCTATCTTAGTTGAAACCCCCCCCCCAATAACACAGCTCTGACTGTGAAACCAGACTCTCATTGGCTGATGAATTGTGACAACCTGCTAGCCAACGAGTTATCAGCATACCACAGATAATCCTCAGTTTCAAAACATGGTATGACCAAGATTTATAAAACATGTATATGCTAGGTACACGGATGGAAGCTACATCCACGCTATATACAGTCTGTAATCTATAGACAGTATTGTATGACATCATCACGTTGCCTAGTAACAGTCTAAAATGATTTTGTGTTAGCATCTATGCACCTATAAAACCTTAAAAACATTGTTTCGTTTTTCTTTCACAACAGTGAAACTTTACACAAATGCTGAATTATGCATGATGATCATGCATTATGACGCCACCATGTTGCCTGGCAACCACTCAGAAATGGGCTAAAATGGTCTGTTTTTAGCCTTTATACACCTACAAAAAATGTATAAAAGCATCATATCATTTTTATTTCACATTAATAACATTTATATCCACAAAAGCATGATTAGTAATCACATAGCAACTGAAATCATCCACTTACAGGCCTAACAGTAGCATGGGCATGTACTAGTCATTACTTTGACTTATAATGGTAATGCAAGTCATTGACAACTGCCGTCTTCATGCTGAGAAAATATGTGATCAGACTTCTACAGCACGCAATGTTTTAGAGGGAAAGTGGTAAACAAGGTACTGTTCTGTTCCCATCATAAAAGCTGTATCCTACTGCATAGGTCTCTGAGAAATAATTTCTAATATAAGACAAGACGAGACAAAGAATTTCTGTGGTGCAGTATGGCTTAATTAATGTGGCTGACAGCAGAAACAAAGACCTTCATGACACACAGAAAAAAACAACAAGAAAGAAACTGTATTTTAATTTTGGACCTGTTACATCACTTGCAACAAGCATTTCATATTTAACTCCACACCCAGCGGTGGTGGCTAAATAGCTTCATTTTTTAAAACCTGACGTCAATTTAAAAAACTAAAATCATAAATGAAATACAATTTTTTGATTGAGTTGTATTTGAGTTTACCATTTTCTGAGAATGTCATTCACACATGGTGTGTTTAACCTGCTTTAGTTAGTTATTTGTTCTACTTTTTTGTCTAACATTTAACAGAGTAACCAGTGTGCTCTCAGAAAACTAAACATCCTACACTTCATAGCAAGAATAAATGTTTAACATCTTTCTTCTCTTCTTTTAGTTAAAATTCTCCTTGAAAAGCTCATTATTAAAGGAACCTACAATCAGATTTTTTATACTTATAGTTACCCTTGAATAAAGCAATAAGTATAACCCCCATTTTATTGTGTCCATTCTCATGCACAGATATCAAACTCTACTACGCACACAGTTGTGGCACGGAAACAAGGACCTTTGATAAATGCATGTAATATTTAAACCCTTGAATCATTAATGACCTTGAGAGCTTACTAGTGTGCTTACCACTGCAGCTGTGAGAGACTCATCATATACCGTCAACAACAGACCCCCTGGAGTAACAGCACAAAGATTCGCAAAGATCTCTGACTTGCAACTTCATTTCCCATTAAAGCAATTCTTGACAAGGGTGAGAAACCTGAGCAAAGATTCCGAAATCAGATGTGAACGATTTTTTGTTGTTTTTCCTCGTTATATAGTGATCAACTAGAGAACAAATGTCAGCGCTTGAGCACGATCAGTTGCCTCATATAATAACTAAATGCTGCATGTGTCATCATCATCCTTCATCCATCCCAAAGTACATATTTGAACATATGCATGTGGGTGCACATATGTGGTGAGGACACGGCGTGAAGCAAATCTAAACAGCTTGCAGATTTGGGCAGAGAAGCCCTGGATTTTATCATTGCACGATCATTAAGTGCTCAACCCATTTTACCAGCTCGAGGTTGTGCCCCAGAATGTGGGGAGTGTGTATATCATATAAATATTTTGTTTAGCACATTTACGTTAACATCAGAACAACTCTGGTTACGCTATTCCCAGCAGGGTCAATTACTTCAGAAATCCCCTCCAAACATGCAGCTCCTCTGCCATAAAACATTGCATCATCGTCAGCCAATCACAAGGCAGGAATCATGGGGCTTTGTGTGGCACAGACCTAGGGAATAAGCAGGTGCCCAAGTACACTAACACAGTGACATCCACAGTGTGCTGCTGTCAATAGCAGGCATTTAAAGCTTAGAGCAATGCTTTGGTAAAAGAAAAAAAAACAAATCATGTTACTTGTGATCTGATCCGTGCTCAAATAGAATTTAACAGGGGCCAGGATATAATGTGGTTCAATGTAGATTGTGCCCTTGCATGCAAGATAAATATCTGGCAGGTGCATAATGAGATGACCTCGTACAGTCCACCTGTCTTTGCTTTCAGTATTGAAATGAAAAAATGGTAAACAGAGCAGCTCAGTGACTTGTTCCGAAACAAAACCTGTTCCATCAAATGCAAATCTTTACTGGAACTGGAACTGCCCTGAATTTTCCTAACTCTCATTAAAAGCAGGATTACGCCATGATCTAAACATGAATTCATCAATTTCATGTCAATGCATGACATAAATTTACTGTCTTTTTACAGGTTTATCCTTTCAGATAAATCCTCCTGCAGTTTATCTACCTCGACGCCCTGAGTATGTCGTAATGTCGCCAACGTGTCTGCACCAATGTCAAGACAAAGCCTCTATATATCGAAGAAAATCCAGCCGGCTAATGTGGCCAAAGAGGTCACCACACTACCTCACACCTTACCCGTTATTGTTCCGAAGAGAACTGGCCTGAATTTATGCCTAGCAAATCACAACATGTAACATCCAGTCAGCAGGTTACTTGTGTCTCTTTGGATAAACTATAGAATTACTTCAGCAGTAAAACAGCATCTCAGGCACTGCGGGCCCTGCTCTCCTCTTACAGAGGATCATAAGATAGACAGACATGCGTGTTGACATAACCCTCAGCTGAACATACTAGGGTAGCATGGAGATAAAAAGCTACCAGGATCTACAGTCTCTGTACAATGGCAACATTACGATAAGTGTTAGCTCTCCGGCAGGCTAACACTGGCTTAACGCTCGACTCTGCTAATCTATTCTTTATGGTTTAGCCTTGCAGTGTGAGCTGGAAAAACTCTGAAATAGGCTTATGAAGATGTTTCCATTTGCAGTTACAGGAGGTGTGACTACCAAGTGTAAGAGCCATACTTCTTCACTGGTTGAGCTGGGAAAGTTAAGCCTGGTTTAGGAAATTGTTTTCCAGCTGGTGACTTGAATTGGTTCGGTCTTGCCAGATTTATAATAAAATAGTGCTGTTAATTACCACCAGCAGTAATGACAGTCCTGAACACTGCAGGTGTAATGTAAGTGATTGGAAATCTTTTGTTTCAGCAAATTATCCCAAATTGCTGATGGTGTAACGAAAAAAACCCCTAATAGCTCAAACATTCAGTCAAATGTAATGTCTGCTTTTAGAAATAATAACACCCAGGGGTTTGTATTCAGCCTGATACATCTCAGTCTCTCCAAGACAGACACTGACTATACACAGAGCTCCGAGGCCAAGCTTTATAGCGATAAAGCACAAAAATCCAATATACACACACAGACCTCTGGCCAGTGCAAAAGGTCTTATGCCATTGTAGCTTGCCTCTGCCTTCACCTAAGCTGCAAACTTATTTCCCTCCATCTGAAGAGCCAGATGAACGTGTCTTACAAAGAATTCAGCCTGAAAAAATGAAACTATTCAAAGGTCATCTGTAAGCAAAAAGCAAAAAAGCAGCAGCCAAAAGCTGACCAGACGAGCTGAAGGTATCAGTATTCAACACCAAACACAGAATAAGCTCACAAGCCAACAAGTTGGTTTACTATTCCACTGTTGAGCTCTCACAATCACTGCAGCTAATGACCGATTAAAGGTACTCAGCACTTTTAAAGAGAATTATGTTGCCTCTGCCCAAGCAAAACTTACCTGTCCACCTACGAGCAAACCCCTTTTTTGTCTTTTCTTTCGAGTTTCCTTTCATTCTCTCCCCGTCTTTCATATCTTCTGTCACTTGTCTCCCTGCTCTTCTCACCACTAGCTACCAGACTGTCCCTTGGTGAGAGGCAAGTGAGGATGAAGAGGAGGGGAGAAAGAAAGGAGGGAGAAAAGGTGAGGGCGAATGAGGACTTAGAAAGGGAAATGAATGTGGATGAATTCCCGGAGCTGTGTCATGTTGCCCATCTCTCTGAGAAGTGAGCATTTATCCTGTCCTTTCTTTCTGTCTTTGGATCTTAAGAGTGGATCTTCTGCTGCCTGTCAGACAGCTTTGCCATCCCAGGAGTGTTTCAACATGCCTCAAGTACATTCTTTTAAATTTCTTCCTACTTTAATCCCACACCCTTTTTATACTCTCTCTTTATCGTGTATTTTTACCTCATTTATTTGGGGGTGTACAATCTGCAAACAAATAAGGCGCACTGTATTTTGCTTGAGGAAATTTAGTGCAAACTGGTGATACATTTGCCTGCTTCTCAAAAGAAGACTTTAAGATCATTTTCAACGATTGCTTTTTCATAACGCAAAAAAAGACGAAATAATGAAAAAAGAGCGATAAGGGGCTGAAGAAAATAGCAAGAGCATCACATTAAGGAGCTGACCCACCCGATCATCCGTTTACAATACCATCCCCCATTCACTGATAGCAGAGCTGCCTAGTCCCTTCATTAAGCTATCATTACGTTCACCATTTTTTCTAAATTGTCTTTTTTATCTTTGTTTTTGTATGCATTTCATCATCTTTCAAATACACACACACCCACCAACATGCACACACCCCTACACTTTGGAGTGCTTCACTTCCCAGAGGTTGTCCATGTGGCTGACAGCAACAGCTGCAACCAACACACCAACGCAATCACACTTTCCAATCAACTACACACAAACATCTCTCGAGTCCTTCTCTCTCTTATGTGCACATACACACACACAGACTCACACCCACCAGCACCACCTGCTTCAGTAATGGTACTTCTGCTCTACACCGGTCCCCTCCCATATCTTGCGCTCACACATGGTGCCACCACCCTGTATTTCCAGCACCCCATCCACGTTCAACAGCCCTCCCACCCCAAGCCTTTTCCCGGGGCACCTCACTCCTGACCTACTGCCCATTAACCGATGCTACCTCACGGCATCACTCTCCTCAAGCAACGCCGCTCTCCACAAGCCCTCAGCCCAACCCCCCATCCCTGCTTTCACAGAGTGTGACAGGAGGACAGCCAGCTGGTTGGGTAGCACAACATACAGAATCAAAAAATACCTGCCACACAAGTATGCATAGAATTAAGGTTGACATGCCTTGGGATGGTGCATTGCCCATGCTGCGACACGGACCGCTGCAGCTGAAAGTGATCGCGTTTCCTGTTCCCCCTCCTCTTTTTTCCTCTCTCCTCCTCCCCTCCTCCTGTTCTTTGCTTTCTGTTCTTCACAAATCGCTGGGTCTCTCCTTCCTTGTGCCGGTCCCCGCGCTCCTATTCGCTCCTCGCCTTCTACCGTCCTCCTTCCCTTTGTCTCACTCTGGCTTTCTCTTCCCTCCACTGGAACCTCCTTCGCGAGATGGCTTTGGTCCAGCAGCGGCGCTCCTGACAGCACTGCGCGTGTGTGATTGCGAGCACGTGTGTGTGTGTATGCGAGTGTGTAAGGGAGAGGCTGGGTGGGAGCGCCTGGGTGTGTTTGCGTGAGGGAGAGAGAGGGAAGAGATGGGCGTAATCTTCAGCAGCTTTGGGAGACTGTGCATGCCGGTGCAGGGATGCTCAGCACACAGCTAGGAGTGAAGCACAAATTTTGCCCATGATAAATTCACACTCCCTCACCCACTCTCTCTCACTTCCTCTCCATGCCTTATTTCCTACTGAATACACATTATACTCTCGCTCTCCTCTTAAAGACACAGGCGGCACGCTGCATTGCTACATGCCTAAGGCGCATCTCATGATATCGTAATAAAGGGGAGTCCAGGGAGATGGTCCTGCATGGGGCTCCTGAGCTGAGCCAGCAGGGGGGGGGGGGGGGGCGCGGTATAGAAGTGCTTGAAGCACCTATTGTACCAGGAAAGGTGGGGAGGGACTGAGGTGGGTGAAAATAAAAAAAAAGAAACAGTGGAGGTGAGAGAGACAGAGAGAGAGTGAACACTTGAAATATCCTTGTGACAACATCAGCTAATGATGAAGCTGTGTAAGGCCAGAGGGGAGGTTATAGTGGGATTGCTATGGCAACCGGAGCTCGGCGGCAGGTGAGAATGACGAAAGGGACGCCACAGGAGGGCAACCTCAGCATCGCTCTTCCCTGCTGGATGTTTGTATAAATTATTACTATTTTTAGTCCTGATAAGTATCACCCAAGTCCAACATTATCTCAGCTATTTAAGAGCACCCTTGAATGTTTGGGGGAAAAATCCATACTGAGATGAATCTTGTGTATTCCTGATGGAGGACAAAATGAGTTAAAAGTAGCTGAGAGAAGAAGGCACAGGGTGTGAAATCGGGGACAAATATTGTATAAGCCACGGATGATTGAGATCCAGAATACTGCTGTCAGGCAGAGTGAAGCAGCCTCTGCTGTAGTACCTAATGGGTGCTGATGAATTAAGAAGTGAAGAGTGGGGGAAAGAGAGACGGAGAGAAAGTAAAATGCCAGGAGATGGAGAGATAAAAGAGGATGGAGGGCCTCTTCATGATGAGAGTGATGAATAATATATGATCAGCCTGCTCATGGCTTACACAGCACACTGGAACGTCCGTCATGTCCAGCTGGTTTACAGGCTCAGAGAAGGGATACATCAGCCTGCCTTGTGTAGCCTGTCCACCTCAGCTAGAAGCCTAACCCTGTCACAGTGAATATTTATCAGGTTTTGTATGTTTTTGTGTGTGTTAGTGTGTGTGTTTTCTTAGGTGAGAGGTTTAACAGTGCAAGTGTTTAAGAGCTTACTGACAGAAAAATGTTTTATTTTCAGTGATCAAAATGTCATCATAACACTTCCAGTGTGTGTGTGTGTGTGTTTTAAGATATATAAATATAATATACAATGTTCTTCAGAAAAGTTAAACATTGGAAATGGAAAAAGTAAATGCGGTTTTCGGCAGTCACGCTGTCGATAACGGTGCAGATGGTAAGAATTATGTTCCCCAGTAGACACTAAATCCAGCACAGAACATTTTTAATTATCTACTTTTAGCTTTATAGAGCCACTAAGCAAGATTTAACTTCCAACTTGACATGACTAGCGACGGGCGATCCTTTAAAGCAGATTTTGTACAGATATTTGATTTCCTACTTTATATCTGAGGCAAGATATCGGTCTATAAATATTCAACCTGAGAAGGCCGTATGGAAGGAGGCAAATATGAGACAATGCTACTGCAGCACCTAAAACCCACTGTGAAATTTGTTGGTGGAATATTAAAGGAGAACTAGGGTTACTAGGAGAAGGAGAGGAGAAGTGTTTGGCTCATTTCCAACTCCATTTTTATTTTTCGCTGCTAGTTCAGCTTCTGCATGATAAACATTTCAAAATAATCTTCATTCATCTTGTACTGGGACTTTGTGCAGCCAACTAGAAAGCACAGCAACTGTCTGAAACAAGCAGCTTTAAGCTCCTTTACCTTGTCTTTAAAGTTGTTTTCTTCTGATTAGCTGCACCTTGCAAATAGATGTAAACAACTGGTGGGCGGGGCTCTTCTGTTCACAGCTAGTGCTGCCAAAGACACCTGCTTTCACTGACATGAGATTGGGAAAAAATATAGCTTGAAACTGAGCATTTAGAGCAGTCTGAACTTTTGGGTTTTAGGGATTCCTTACTGGATTTAAGATTTCATAGATTTCACCTTAGACAGATATTTATTTTTATTGACCTATTATTCCACTTACAGAAGCTTATTTTCACAAAAATAGGAACCAAACCGGTCCTAGCCTACTTGAAGCCTATCAGAGGCCTTTAAGTACTGCCATCATCATTATAATAAATAATAATAATAATGTACACTTTACTGATCCCCTTGGGGAAATTCCTCTCTGCATTTAACCCATTCACTCTGTGAAGCAGTGGGCAGCCATTGGGCGCCCGGGGAGCAGTGTGTAGGGACGGTACCTTGCTCAGGGGTACCTCAGGGTAGCCGTTCAGTGGATTTGAACCCCCAACCTTCCGATCATGGGGCCACCACTCTACCTACTGAGCTATCCCTGCCCCTATATCATGAAACCTAAAGAATAATTATGAACGTAAACTAAGCGAATTCAAAACTTAAATGTAGCTATAACCACAGCAGTTACAAAAATATAACTTTTTAAAAATGAAATTAATATGTACAATATTCTCAGTGTCATGTTTTCCTCTTCAGAGTAGGTGATCCAAACACAGCAACAATATAAACAGCTTAATGTGCCAGAATGAAATCTCCCTTCCACTTCACCCTTCCACCAGCACACTCAAAATGCAGCAACACAAAATGCTATCACGTTTTAAAAAACAATTATAAATAAATATTCTCGTACAATAAATTCAAAAAACTGCTTTGATGATGACTTTTTTCTGCTTTCCTGCAGAGCATTGCCTCTCTTTCACACACACATCTGCAAATCTCTGTACAGAAGGAAGGCAACCCTGTTTAATTTAGTCAGCAGCAGCCTGTCAGAGTTTCAGAGTCAACAAATATGAGAAAATAACTCAGCTCTGTAATGTGTTCTACAGCATCATGGACCGCAGGTGTTAGAACCTGTGAAGGACGGTCAGATTAGGGATTGGCTTTTCACACAGGATTGTGGCTGCTCCTCTTTATCAGCCGAACAAAGCGTTCACACCAATACTTGCAAAGCTAGCTAACCATACAGGCACAATTTCTTCAGAGACCATTTCATATCAAGGCCTTCTAACAGCAAATGTGAGATTGCAATCGTGGTGCATAGCTGCAATTTAACAAGTGGAATTAAAAAGCTGCATGTCTCATATTGTAGGTAATGTAGATGTAAAGCAGGGAGTGCAGTAGGAATGCTTCTAGGATTTTCTGATTTTCATATAAAATCTGAATGTGTTTTATTACTCTTTTACTTCGTTAGTGGTAGTTTTCAGGTGGAAACATCAGTGTTTTGCTGTGTGACTGTATTTTTCAATGGGTCTAATTAAGCAAAAAGATACTGCACTTGACATAATGAGATAATTGCTGTCATGTGCATAATTTGTGGAAATCCTTACAACACTTTCTGTCTACTACATTTAAGAAAATAATGCTAAAGATTGGGTCAAGCTGGTGTTTTGCCTCAGGGCTTGTATATTTCACTGAGCAGGAAGCTGTTCATATGCAGAGATGTAACTTGCTGAGCAAGTAGCTCCGAGGAGACAATGAGCACCCTGTGCCACTGTTTTCTAATAAAGCGACAGCTGCGGTTCTAATGTTGGCTCTGCAGCTGACCATATTGCAGAAAGAATTATCAAGGCACTTAGTCTAAAAATGATGCGGCTTTTCATTTTCCAAGTTTCACATTCATGTTCTTAGAAGAAATTGTCAGTTGTCCCGAAGGAGTTTAAGGAAACCCAGTTTGTTCTGGCTGTCCTCTTTCCTTCTCTCCATCTCAGCTGTGCGAGCTCATCGACCCAGAAACCCTTCAGCACATTCTGTGGCACAATAGATCTGCCCTCGCTTCAGTGGAAACTGGCCATCTGAGGTTATTAGAGGAGGGGCTGGGGAGGAATGTCAATGACAGCGTGACTTGGATGCAAAAATATAAGACAACTTTAGAAGGCAGTGAACACAGGTTTTCTTACTGTACAAGAAAGACAAAAACATGTCACTGCAATCATGTAAACGCTTCATTTGCATTTACAGTATGTGTACTAAGCAAGAAACCTGCATATGCCTCATTGCAACCTTCAAAGCAATACCCAAAGGCACTATACATTCAGAGCTATCAGAGCAGAAAGTAGGAACCTCGAGGTCCAAGGATAACAGGTAAGAGGTAAGGTCTAGAGATTAATGTCTACAGTAATGAATATCACTTTTCTTCATCTGCCATGAACCTTGAATACATAGTGAACCAATTCTACAATAAGCATTTATCATTAAACCATTTTAAACATTGCACAAATCCAGCAGTGCTACTGGTGCTAAAAGACTCTTCCTGAGGGAACAATAAAGAACAATGCCCGCTGGAGAAAATTAGCCACATTTAGTGAGCCAAGTCACAAAGAAAGATAATAAATGCCTGCCAAAGTCCTGCACTGGACACAGAGCCTGAGAACACAGATCATTCCACTAAGAAGCACTGCATACCACACTGTAAGTGATCACTGCCTTTCATCTCTCTTCATTTTGTCAGCAAGAATATCCAAAAACTATCAGGTCAAATTTATGACACTTGGCACAAAGGTCGAGCATGACCAAGGAAAGAGCTCATTAAAATTTGGCTTAGATCTGGGCAACATTTTATATATTCATCAAGATCATCTAGTCAGAGACATAATGTGCCAACATGCAGAAGAAACTGATTTAAAAAACAATTTGTCCCAACTGACAGTGGCCTGTTAAGTAACTCAGTGTGAGTGTAATGCTGCATGGTGAACCTCTGGTTAGCAGAGTTACCTCATAGCAAGAAGATCCAAGAGCAAATTCTGTGTGAAGTTTGCATACTCTCCAGGTCCTTTGTTTTCCTCGCACAGTCCAAAGATGTGCATGGGAGGGTCACTGGTGATTCTAAATTGGCTGTCGGTGAATGGTTGTCTGCCTCTCTGTGTTAGCCCCGTAATAAACTGGCGACCTGTTCGGGATATGCCTGGAAGAAAATGGGTGGATTTTAATGTATGTTTCATACTGACCTTTTCAATCTCACTGTGCTTTTTATAACTGCTTGCTAGATGGTTGTGTGATTTCTGCTGTGCAAAAATGCCAACAAAGGCCAGGGATCAGCAACCTTCACTATGAAAAGACCCATTTTTGAGATATTTTTGCCCAGAAAAACAAAACAAAACATCAGTATGGATTTGCAAAACATATTTGGCCTTTTTAATTATTTTCACACACCTGGTTAATTGCAATTTATAGTCTATCGGCATTTGCAGTGGACTTTGTGTCTATTGTTATTTAACTACTACTCAGATCCTGATCTTGTGGTCAACCTTGCAGAAGTGGCACCATGGGAGGATGCAGTGGGTGAAGCATACAAACACAAAAGGCTAAAATAGACAGACAAAGTAGCCAAGGCAGAAAAACGTGGCTGTTGTACCGAGGTGTTCCCTGTACAGTAGATGTGGAATGCAGAGCATTTTTGGCCACATTAACAACAAGGCTCCCGAAGAGAATCAGGGTTTGTGAACAGGCCTTCTGAAAAGCCATCAAGTCACTATGGGAGGCTGCTGAGCAAAGCAGCAATCTGCTTTAGAAGAAGAGGAAAACCTCCAACTGGACTGGAAGACATCCGACACGCAGGGATAAAAGCCTAGGGGGACACACCTGGACACCAGATATTGTTGCTGAAACACCTTCCACAGTTCGTAACACAAGACATCGATGCCAATTATCCTCAGAGATTCTGATATCAACTCCTATGAGCTTAATTAAAAAGGCTTTCTCTGAAATAGAGTAAAGCTATGCAGGGCACCTTGAGTCCCAACTGTGGTTGTGCAAATGAATCAAATAATTTAAAATTTAACAAAAAATGATTTTCATCAACTGAATTGTGTGAAAGACCACAGATAATTATGTCTCTAAGGTAGCACACACTGTCACTGTAGTACAATTCAAAGGTTGAAGAATTTAGGGAAAAAACTTTCGGCAAAATAAATAAATCACAAAAACCATAACCAGTAGCAAAATACTAAGTCTTGTGCTTGTCAGGATTTGCATGATAAGGTCCCAATTGCAGACTCAGGAGACAAGCAGGATTAAATTTTAAAAAAAAAAAGGTCCACAAAGGAAAAGATTATGTCCAAAAAGCAAAGACACAGAAAGTCCTCAAGGACACAGAGAGAATCGCACAAGTGACCAAAGAGAGAGTGAGATCAAAGCAATGACAGGACTACATATACACACAGAAACGGCTATACACACAAAACCAGGGCTAACCAGGGGAATGAGTCACTGCTGTGGAAATGCGGCACAGGTGAAACTAATTAGAATAATGCACAGGGGAAATAAAAACACATGCAGAACACAGGAGAAAAATGAGTACCAAAATAAAACAGAAAAAAAACAATAATGGAACTAGAGGAACCCAGAGACTAGAACTTAACAGAATGAATTACACTGAAGGACCACACAGAGGGAACAGATAAGCTAATAACAGAAAATATACACAGAACATAAGAGGAATAGAACTCTAGAGAAAAATCATGAAACCAAACTTTCTCAATAAACAACAATAAGAAACCAAAACCCAGAAGAAAGGATAGAAATCAAAATCCAAGCCCTAAATTTCAAAAGCCAATAAAACACCCGGATCATAAAAGCCATTAAGTACATGGGGACAATATTTCTGGAGATCATGAAATACTGGTTCACAGTAAGAGACTCATATTACATTCATAGCTAGCTAGATAGCAATTTTTATCGAGCTTACAGATCTCGGTTCACTTGGAGCAAAAACAAACATTAAATAAAATTAACTTTATTTTATTTTAACAAAAGTGTCTTGTCTTTATTGTAAACTCGGGGTGGGTTTTTTTTAAATTAATTTATTAACCTCACAGTTGTCCAGCTAGCTTTGCTAACCCTTCATTATGCAATATGCTTGCACAAAACACTTACCTTAGGCCACAAATACTTGGTTAGACATTAAAGCTGGGAAGCCAGGGATAATCTGGGAACTGAGACAAGGAGCCCAGCAGTCCTGTAACAAGTGTTACTTAATGTGTTAAAAAACACAGTTGCTCAAACCAGGGGTGTCAAGCATAAGGCCCGGGGGCGAGAATCGGCCGCAAAGACCTCAATCCGTCCGCTGGATGGTTTTGCAAAATGTGAAAGAGAGCATAAAGTTTTAGAATTTTGAACTGTATTTTAGCAGGTTTTACAGCTTTTCCTACCCTTAAAGCCTCTCTAGTGGCCATTCACAATACACCAAAGTAATTCAATTACAGATTTCTGTAATTTTATACATCACTTCTTACAATCTAAGCCTAAAGAGTCATGTGGACAGATTACTACAGCAGCATTTCTTTACCATGTAGAAAAACTGAGACACAAAGTTGAAATTGTTCTTATTTTGTGTCGTATTAAGATATCTCATTACATGTGCAGTTAAATATTTTACACTGACAGAAATTGAAGTTTCATCAGTGCATCCACATTAGATTAAAGTGGGCTGTATCTGGTCCATGACATAAAATGAGTTTGACATCCTTGGTTTAAACTGAACATCTAATATAAAGGGGTGCGTTGAATTTATGTTATGCTGTGCAGGACAATAACTGTTATAGCCTACATTTACCTAATTCCCAGAGTTACAGGGGTACCTTAGTTCTTTAAGCTGAAGCATCAAATCACACTTATTATTATACTTAATATTATGATTTACTTTACTGCACCCTTAAACATATTTTTGGAGTGATACACTGAATAATTTAACTGGACTGTGATGTAAACAAATCAGAAATAATGCATTATTAAATAGTAAACCAGTGGTTCCCAAACTTTCATGTGACCACTTAAAATCAGCAGTATCCTAGTACATCTCATTATGCTCTAAGTTCAAATAGAGATGCAATTTCTCTCAAAAGATGTTTTTCAGAAATCTTTTCTAAGTTTTATATTAAATAACTACTTGAGTTTCAAGCAAAAGATTAGAGAAATTTTAAAAAAGAAAGAAAAGCAGTTGCTTGATATTCTTTCTTTTCTTCCACATGAGCCATCTGAAAACCCCTCTGATCAAATATGACCCTTTGAAGACAGCCAGATCTCCACATTTTACTGGCTATATTTTTGTACTTTTACCAAAATATGATTATGATCAAGGACTTTTCTAATAACAGAGTGGTTTTTTTTTCCCTTTTATTGTTGACACCTCCACATTTGGCAGAAAGAGCCTCTTAAGCTGGATCAGAATGACTGCTCATATATGAAAACCTCAACGAGAGGAATGAAAACAAAAAAACATCATTAACATGTGTCAGAAATCTATCTGTTTATTGTAATTCAGTTAGTATATATGAAATACTTTATTCACGTTAAATAAGCTTCATCTTGCTCTTTACCAATGTGAAAATGTTCTTGGCCTCAGTGTTAATCCACTGCCAATCAAGTGGACCAGCTCTGTGTTTCCATGGCGATATGAAAGGCTAGAGATGACTAGTCTTTTAGAAAGGTGTAGTCGCTGGTGAACTCTGTTTTCTTTGGCGAGTGTGACTGTGTGGGTGGATGGTCAGGATTCAAAATACCAGCCTTATGTACAGGCACGCTGCTGAGCACCTTCTGTGACTTCTGCACACCAGCAAAACGCAAGGGACCCTTAATGTTACATATGCATATGTCTATGGTGGAAAAGACTATATAGAAATGCAAGTTCACGTGTTATATGTACTGGACGCATACAACCTTTTTAACCTTAAACAGACACGTACTTTTCCTTGCCTTTGTGATTCATTATCAGGTGTCTCTCGATTGATCCTCATTTGTGCAGCTGATCGATGAAAAATAATGGTGCAGTGCCTCTCTCCCTTGGGATGGAGGTCATCAGTGGTCAAAGAAGTAGATCTTGTACTCGGGTGTAGGGAGGATTACAGTGTAAATTTACTTGACTGAACATGAGGCCCTTTAACATTTAAGGGGAAAAAAACCAAAACAACGAAATGCACTGAAAACACTGGATCTGCAGAGAAATAAACTGTGACGGATCCATTATGAGATTGTTAATATTGATGCATCTTCCCTTATTCAGCACTTTGCTGCTTTTTTTGCTTTTTTTTTTTTTTTAATTTATAGATGTAGCAGTTTCTAACTCCCATGCGTCAGAGGATAAAACAGAGGAGCAGCAAGATGATTAATGTGATAGGAAAGAAGGAAAAACAAAGTCCTCCCGTACAAATGTGTAAGCAGCATTTTTTGGACTTATCTCAAGTATTTTAATTTTTTATGAAATACGAAAGAGGTTAGCCCTGCGTCAAATTGGCAGCTAGTCCAGGGTGTACCCCACCTCTTGCCCTGTGGTAGCTGAGATAGGCTCCAGCACCCCTGATAAGCATCGGTGAAGAGAATTGATGGATGGAAGAAACAGATTCTCTTCTGAATCTTGGTTTGAAAGGGTGGGAGGAACCTGTTTTTTGGTTGGTCATTTCATTAAAAAAATGTCAGTGCCTCCCACCTGACGCCCTCAGAATAAGCAGATCTTTTTTTAAATTGAATTTAATTTACAGCAACTTCAGTATATTTAATGAAGGCATGAACAGATGGAGTCAGAGCAAGAAGATCCTGTTACTTTTTTTGACCAACCATCTGTCCCACATGGTTGTACTGCATGACTCTTGAGAGTTTACACAAACTGCACTTTTCCAAGTTCCAACAGAAAACCCCAAAACAAACAAACAACAACAACAAAATAACAATAGGTAAACTCGATATAACATTCATACAATTCCTTGTTTCTGTTACTCTACTTTAAATCGATGGGGTTTTGCTTTTGAGATTATGACATATTACATGATATTGATCTTCAAAGTTAGTTATAGTTAGACAAAATATTACTAAGAAAATGTATGTGGCTATCTCCTGTACTTATGAAGTTATGATGGGTCAAAAATGTTGGAAAATATAAGTTAAAAATGTAAAATTTCTACCCATCCCTATGTACTTTGTGTGGAAGAAAACTGACAAATGGATGGAATGACAACAATGACAAATAATTCAATAAAGAGTTTTAGATTTTTCTCCATAATAAGACGCAAAAATATAAAATAGCGTTAAAATGGAAACATGCGTGAAATATAAAATCCTGCTTCTGTGCAGTTCTTGATTAGATACACTTTTTTACAGCAGGAGGTCAGAGAGAAGTAACAATGTTAGCACAAAGAGGCACGCTGAAAAGTGGACGTCATGCTGGGGTGAACCAAGAGTTAATGTGCTGTGAAACTACAGAGTGTGATGTCACACTTCAAGGTGAGATTTAGTGGATCCACAGTGAGTACCTACCAAAGGTCAAGTGCAGCTCGATGTGAGTGAGAGGGGCAGAGTGTGAATCTACATATCTTGTGGAAATTACTTCAGGTCATTTCAGCTTTATTTGATAGTCAGAGTGTGGGAGAGACTCTGATATACTATGGCAGGAGAGATGATAATGATCTCAGCTCAGTCTCAGTTACAGAGAAGGACCACAGAATATAAAACTAACCAGATCTAGTTATTGAACATCTTGCAATTCTAAGATAAAGGGCAACGGCAGTTAATACGAGTTGACAAATAGTGTCTCTATGAGGCCATGATGACAGATCGCTCTTTATGTTCTACATGAAAACCTGGATCACAGTCCGTGTCTGGTCTCCTGCGCTCCTTTTTCCGTGTTTCTCAGTTGCTCTCTATAAGGTGCTGTTTCCAAGGTAACAACTCTATGGAGAATTGGCCACCTGAATTTCAGATGGAGTGGAAAAGGAGGGTGAACAGTGGTCTGCTGGCTCTCCGACTGTAAGGAATACATCCTCGTCTTCACTGGTGCTGTCTGTCCTGCAGTGAACATTGGTCTTCATTATGCCATACTCAGCAAGCTGAAATTAAGCCTGTGACAGTTGGGCGTGTTTAAAAATAATTTCTGTTATTGTTAGAATATGTGACTAATGTCTGATCTGGGTACATCTGGGTAGGTGGGTCATTAGTTTCCCTCATATGCATGTAATTGACATGTGTCAATTACATGCATTAGTGTGGTTAGTTAGGTTTTAGTGTGGTTTTTGCACTCATATTTTTATTCATAAAAATATAAATATTTAAAAAATTTAATAACAAAGGTCTAATTTCCATACCATAAAGATATTTATATCATTCCAGCAGGAGCATGAATCATACTGCCCTGAATACTTTTTCCGCCTTTGTTTTAGAACTAACAGGAGCTTTAACAGGTTAGTGATCTGGTGTTGTAAGTGTGCCCCCCAGCGGTGATATGAAGGAACTGCAAGACTACGTTTAAATTTAATCTTGAAAATTGTATACTAACCAATTTATTAGGTACTTCTTGCTAATCCAGGGATGGACCCCTGTTTATTTATTTTTTAACTTCAGAACTACCTTAATTCTTCATGGCATAGATTCAACACATCTCCTGAAATGTTTCTAGGAGATTTTTGTCCATACTGACATGAGAGCATCTGTGATGCAAATGTCCCATTTCACCACGCCCCAAAGATTTGGTTGGATTGAGATCTGGTGACTGTGGAGGCCATCTGCGGACAGGGCATCATCATGGTCAAGGAGCCAGTTTGATATGATAGGACAGTGTGGTCAACACAATTTTCATCATACACCACTGCACCACCAGTAGTCTAAACCATTGATTCAAGGCAGCATGGATCAATGCTTTCAAGTTGTTTACACCAAATTCTGAACCTACCATCTGAACGTTGGTAGAGTGAGGCTACTTAGTATTTGTGTTAACGAGCGGTTGAACTGGCACGCCTAATAAAGTATCTGTAACAAAGCTGTTTGAGAGTAGTTTTGGGAGACAAGTGACACACATTACAGATCCCTGGCCTGTTAAAATAACTCTAACTCTGATATTTAAGTGTGATGACTAACAACTAGCTGACTTTACTAAGCAGGAAAAGGTGACTCAAAGGGAATTACAATTCTTGACACCACCATTAATAGAAATGATTAAGGCCGTAAATATTTCAGCAACAAGCTATTATAACTCAAACTATGCCTAAGATTTTGACTAAAGTTCATGCTGTGCTGACCCTCAGATTTATGTCAACTAGTTTTGTAATCAGTTTTTAATGCAATATTAAATGTGACATTGCAGCTTTTGAAGAATTTAATCAAACTGACTTGATTTGTAAAAAAGAAGTCAGGAAGACTTACAATAGAGATCTCTTTATTATAGTGCATTTATCAGACGTTACAAGATGGGTTTAAAAAAAAAAAGCATAAAAGGTAATTAAGAAATACATATGCACGTACCATGTAATTTTCACAGAAACGAAAATTAAAGCTTCACATCTGAACAAGAGCAGGTGGATGACATTAAAATACATTTTCTTACAGGATTTTTATATATATATACACACGCACACACACATCTGTATTTCTTGCTGTTTAGTAAATGATATATATAGGATGAAGAAAGCCCAAAGGTTAGTTCATTTAAGCAAACTTTTTTTTTTCTTTTTTAAAAATAAAGTCCAGTTTTAGAAAAACAAAAAGGGAACATTAATTTTCCCTTTTGAGGTCAGTAGATATGACCTTAGAGTTGTCTTAACTCAGTAAGGAATGTGGGGGTGATTGGTTTCTTTATAAATGCGGGATCCTTTAGAATTAGTGGGTGTAAGGGAAAACATGATGTCACTGGTTGAACTGCTGTAACAGTGTTACTGGGACACTTCAGCTGTCTGCTGGTGTGAGCAATTGGGAGCATATTTGTGTACGGGTTCTCTGTAACAGCTGAGAGATAAACTGCCGTCTTCGCACAGCCCTGTGTTGTGCAAGCTGATGAGGTTGTGCAAATGGCCCGATGTGACGTAAATGACACCAAGAGAAGCACCTCAGCTACATGCAGAGAAAACACTGAAGCATTAAGAAAGCATTTACAGAACTGACTGATACACTTGTCGTACAAATGTACCGTCTGTCACAGTGCTGACAATGTGGTCTAGAGCATATGCGCGTCCCCTCTGGTGACCTCGTGCTGAACCAAACACAATGAACCCTTCCTGAAACCAACCAACTGGTCCCGAGAGCAACAAAATAAAAATAAAAAACCCACACCAGGCCATGCGTGGATAAAGACTAACAAAGATAATATAATAGAAAAGAGACCCTAAACCAAGGAGCTACATACAAGAGAAAATAAATCTACCAGTAAATAAAAAGCCAGAGTGGGAGCAACTCTAAAAAAAAAAAAAAAAGGCCTTGTTGTTCCAATGAGTGGGGAGTAGATGAAACCCACACACATCCACCAGTGACCCCAGTAGCTACAACACTCTCCTCCACACATGTAAACATGCAACATTTATTGCCTTTTGTAGACCCAGTGATGATGCTTCTTCTAATCCTCTGCAAAAAAAACTTAAGACCCCATGAAAAGACAGGCGCAATAACAGATAACTATCAGAAGCAAAATGGTGTGACCTGAATTTTGCAAAATCTAAGGAAGTTAATGTGGAAGATTCACAGACACACTGACTTCAATTACAATCTGATTATCAACAGGATCTACACGTTTATGGAATTAAAAGATTTTTTTAATGTAACTTTATCCAATCCCTAAAAATGTCAAAATGCATAATTTTCAAAAGAACATGAACTATTCCAGGATGTAACACATTATACTTTATTTTACCAAAAATGACACTGGTTACATAGCACAGTGCATCTTGCAAGGTTGAGAGGAGAAAAAAAAAAAAAACAGTTGTGAAAATGGTCTGAATTCTAATATGACAGGCTGATGTAAAAACCTAATTGTTGTTACCTTTTGGTTTTTGTGATTCTAAACATTCTTGAAAGATGACCCACAGCAATAATGTTGTGTTGTTCTCTGCTTTGTGGGAACCAGTGCCTCTGGATGTGCTGACACTGGAGGAATGAGATGTCTTGAGAGCTAACTGTGTTCAAGGCACAGCAGGGCTGCTCCGACTTAGCTCACACGTACATGCACAGTCGTTCGTCCATTCATCCAAAAATACTCAAACACACACATACAGTACAAATGCAGGGGAGCACTAGCCAAAAGGTCCGACGCTTCAGAGAAAATAGAGGGGGAAAAAAAGAGGAGAGCGTGAGACCAGGACCAGTGCAGTCTCCCAAAACACCGCAGACAGAGCTGGCAGTGATTGATCATTTTGCGTTCCTTAGCTGGCTTGAAAGCCAGTCCAGACCCTCGTAGAGACCGTCTCCAGTAGTAGCACATGTGGCCTGGATATACCAGTTACGGTGACGCAGGGAGTGCAGAGCCAGTTTGTCTGTGAGCTCAGCTGCATTCATAGCGTTGGGCAGGTCCTACAGGTGCAGAAATTAACCGTTAATAACAAGCGTCCCCTGGATAGGTTACCTCGAATAAAAAATGCTTTTATTTTGAAGTACAGCAAAAAAGGAAGAGAGTTGAAACCATGATCTGCATCATTATTGACCTTACATTTCAAAAATGTATAAGATGTTTCCATCTTATACATTTTTTGCAACTAGTTGTAAGGTAATGCAGCCAGATGTGTAGTTTTTACCTTCTTGAGTGATTTTGAATTAAGATGTATTCAAATAAATACAATAACCTTCACCTGATACAAGTACAACTGTAATTTCTAGTAATGAATTCTGAATATTCTGCACGGTTTCATCTGAAAGGGGGTTAAATATGGCGACTTCTTAAACACACAAATTCACCTGTTTATTTGCAAACACGAGCAACACAGCATCTCTCAGCTCATCCTCAGCCAGCATTCGCATCAGCTCCTCCTTCGCCTCACCCACTCGCTCTCTGTCATTACTATCCACTACAAAGATGAGGCCTAAAAGTAAAGTAAAAAGGGTCAGTTTTGAGGGCAACCATGAACTAATTCTTATACACCAAAGTGGAAAAGATAAAAGTTATCTCACCTTGTGTGTTTTGGAAGTAATGCCTCCAAAGCGGCCTGATCTTGTCCTGACCGCCGACATCCCACACTGTAAAACTGATGTTTTTGTATTCTACCGTCTCAACATTAAAACCTGTGGATGAAAAGTGTGTGATGGAAGGTTTAAACAAGTTTCAACAGTGTGTTGGCTTTTTTTTTTTTTTTTTTTAACGCCAAGATTTCAATGTTTTGTATCAAGCAATGAAATTCTCATTACAATGCAGGGGATGACTCACCAATGGTAGGGATTGTGGTAACAATTTCTCCCAGTTTGAGCTTGTACAAGATGGTGGTCTTTCCAGCAGCATCCAGTCCTACCATCAGGATCCTCATCTCCTTCTTTCCAAACAATTTACTAAAAAGGCTAGCAAAATTTCCCATCTTGTCTCACCTGCAGGAGGAGATAAACTGTCAGTTTGCAAGGTCTCTGGATAATGTGATACCAAATTAAAAGCATTTTCACAAAGACAGCTCAAGTGTTGACATCAGAAGTAGGAATGTGCGAAACTAGTCGATTAACCATTGCTGCTGTCACTGGTCGTGCCAGACGTTCTAGTCATTTAATCCAATTATTAAACATTTCCACTGATGCCAAATGCTGGTAAATTGTTGCGCCCTAAATGTTATGTAACCATCTGCTACAAGATGGACCATCGTTGTTGAGAAACACCATGAATCTGTTTTTGTTAACCCAATAATTCTTGGTTATTTAAAAGATGAAAGAATAACATCGTGGATACATGCGGAAGAAACGTGGAACATTTGGAAACCATGATGTGAAGTGCTGCGCAGTTAAGTGGTCAAAGTCAAATGCTTTTGTTTAGAGAGTTTTTGGCATTGTCCTATAAACGGTTCTCAGATTAATTTGATAGCCGAGTCTTTCTTGTTTTAAATTAGTCGGTTAGTCCAACTGATTTCCCCTTCTTAAGTGAACTTAGAAATTAGTCGCCACAAACATAAACCTAATCAGAGGGTGATGTTAAGTTTCTACTTTTAAATATCCCAAACAGAAAAGTTTCATTATTACTGTTCCCTATATTCCTCATTGTGTCAGTGTTAATGACCATAAAAAGAACTTCTGTAACTTCCTCCTGGCCCTAAAATGAAACACAATATTTGCCCTTTAAGTAAACGGCTGCTGCGAACGCACCTCCCAAGTTAAACAGAGGCCATAGCGGCACTGCTGCTTGTCCTGGGTATCCAACAAGCTTGTGGCTAAGGTAAACAAGAACCAGTACAAAGCATTACCCTTAATAAGCTGACAGAGGTTGTCTTAATAACAAATGAGTAATTGGTTAACTACTTAGAAAAGTGGGAAGGGATTTCATTTAGTAAACGCTAATATAGTTTAGTGAAATTACCGCAGCACATTTTTAACCTAGTTAGATGACCTGATCAGATGAACTACTGAGGTGAGGTTTCACTACATACAGATAAAGAGGGAAAACATTTTTATTTTAAGCCTTTTGAAATGCCAGAAATTCTGCTTTTTCTCATAAATTGTGGTCTCATCTTCAAAGTCTGAGGGACAGGTTTAAGCACATAGATTTGATACCATTTGAAAAATAATATGTCATCGAAACACTAACCTGTAAACTTACTCTTTATCCAAACCATACAGGAAACCATACAGCCTTACTAGATATTGTTTTCATAAAGTAAATTTACAGCTTAAATAATTTTTTACCAAAAAGTTTTATTCCTCGTAAACCCTACTTCTACTTTCTTGATTTAGAGCTTTTACAAAATGTTTCATGACAACTATGAGACAGAACAAACCAGCTTGTGCTGCTCAGCATTTTATCCGGTGTAAACTTGGACAAGATCCATTTTTATACCTTCCTGATAGCTTCCTATAATAGGGATGATATATACTGGATAAGGGTATGTATAGGATTAGTCACCTAAACAATTAAAGGTCACTTTAATAGCTGGGAGAAGAAATACAAGAGTTGCAAGAAGCCAAAATGTTCTTAACCAGCAGGGTGGAAAGTTGTACGGATCGCATCTGTTCTAATCAGTGCAGTTTAGTGTTAAATTCTAGTATTTTAGTATTCCTAGTCAGCATAATGAAGTTTTTTCCTTAAAAAAAAATGAAATGAAATTTTTTTTAAAAAGGAGGCATAAGTTGTTTTCACAAAAACTACTGAAAAAGTCAGATCACGGTGAGACACTCCCCAAAGTTGCTATTTCTCACATGTAGCATAAAGCTGGAGCTTGTGAGCATCTGCTGTGTTCTCACTTTGGAAATGACGCAGCCAAGAGCACTGTGTAGCATCCAGCAGGCAGAACACAGGACGACCACTCAGTAGCTTTGAAAACACCAGGCTTAGGGCTGTGCAATCTATTTACATTTTTATGTGCTATAAAAAAGAAAAGGGAGAGATAAAAAAAAAAAAAAAAAAAAAAAGGTCTCATGTACCATGTGTTTACCTTCCTAAGTATGCACAACAACAAGCCCAGACATATCTGAAAGCGAGAGACATGTGTCACCCACGGGTTATCGCCTAAAAGGTTGGAAGCTTACACTTCTACAGCGCCACTACTGTAGCACTGGCTTGACAGACTCTGTATGACAGGAAGTGCAAACAGTGAATGAAACTTGCCAATAAGGTTACATGGTGGAAAAGCAGCGTTTTAAGCAACTTGCTAAAAAGCTGTACCATACATCCCAAGTAAAAATATTGTTCAATTTCAACTGAAGAGTTACTTTAAGGTTAAGTTCCTTTTGTTACTGTGGAACTAAAGTGCTAAGCAATTATATTCGATTGAAAACACTACCATAGGTTTACTTCTGTTATTATATTTGACTCATGTTGTGTCACTAGATGTAATGAATTGTCATTACAGTTTGTCTTTGGAAAAAAAAGACAGTAAATGTCCACCATTGTCTTTACACTACTGCAAGCTGTAATCACAGCATACATGTGAGCATACAGTGCAAGTAAAACTTGAGCTATAATGTGGCCAGTGGCAACAGCTGGATCATAATGAGTGCTTCCGTTTGGTCAAATGTACGCCGTTTGTTGACTGTAAGTGTGAACAGTATTTTGTAGTCATTTCACAGCTACAACATGTACTTGAGACCAGCAGCTCCTGCTGATTATCTGGCATGAATGTGGTAAACCCAAGATGCGAATTTACCAGTGTCAAAAAGACTTCCTCAAAACGCCCACTGAATGCACACAATAAACACCGACTTTTTGCATGCCTGAGGCTTGATAAAAATAGCGGTAGTCTAAAAACAAGAAAGAAAAACCCCCCAAAACAAAACACAAGAATCGAGTGTTACAAGCTCACTGCGACATTAATGCATCGACCTCCAGTGTGAGGAACAGAAAAGGACAGATTTAAAAGAGAGATTTGGAATATGTGGATTTACTGCTAACTAAATTTACTGTTATCTTTTCAGCATCCAGCTCTGGGATGCATCTCACTCTCAGTTTCACAAACAGAAAGCATTAATTATGTTTAGAAAACCGATATTTAGTGACTCTATAAAAAGTGATTGATTTCATCAACAAATTAAAGTGCTTTTTGAGATGAGCACTGAAGTTTTAAATTTCAAAATATTAATATCCATGTTTGGGGAGAATAATAATTAAAAAAAAATCAAACAAACAAAGATAATGGGATCTCCTAAGCTATTATGAACTGAGAAAAACAAATATGAGAGGTAGAATAACATACTGGAATCAGCAAGCAGCCTTTCAGGAAACAAGACAGCTTTACGGTATCACATCAGAGGTCAATATTTGTCTTTTCTCTGTTATGTAACATTACAGTGTTGGCTAATCATTCAAAGACTGAAGGTGTTTTGAAGAGCTGAAAGCCTGAAAAAATATTAAAGATTAGTTTATTTTCCCACAGTAATTAAAAACTACTGTGGGAAAAAAGTAATTATTATCCCACAGTAAGTAATTATTGCTGAAAGAAAAATTGCGTATTAGCAATGGAACAGAATCTTATAAAAACAGATGATAGCAACACATTTTTTCCACCTCTATATTAGGCCAGTTAATGCACACTCAAGTCTTGTAATGTTAATGAAATATTTAATTATGGACCTAAGGGAGTTTGATATCAACTGATGCATACTGTCAAATCCGTTTCCATACATCAACTCTGGACTTTGTGTTGAGACGCTGACACACACCTGGTCACTTTTGGTAGTTTAAAGTTAGGTGTGGTACTTGGGTTGAGCACATGATGCACATAAACACACCTACAAGCAGCATTAACGTTATAAGGCTGATGACTTGTGCTTAATTTTATAACCTCAAAGAAATGTCTGTGTTTACATGTAAACTCTGGGATAGGGTTACAAAGTGCAGAGACTTCACTTGGATTCTGCAAGAAAGTTTGATCCACTCTCACAGAGGAGCACTATGCTCCTGTGCTTTACTGGGTGCTTAGAAGGCAAGGTTTTCCATTTTTTTAAAGTGGTGCATTACTTAAATACACCTTTCAAATCAATTAGTCATAAATAGCAGGAAAATTGACACATTTCTGTTAAGTGATCGAAGACAGACTCATTACCATTACTACGAATGGACTGATCATGCTCTTGCGCTTACTCAAACCCACACAGGGTCATTATGAGCCAGGAAAAGACAGCTAAAGGGTTATTAAAAGTCCCCAAGTCTAGTGACAAAGTTGCTTAGTTTGCAGCAAATTAGGCGAACTAAGGAGGGATGATCACTGCTGGGTGGGAGAGTGATGTCACCACTTAAAAAAAAAAAAATGAGTTTGAAGATTTCACAACACACTACCCAAAATGGTCCAGTTACTGTGCTGTGACCCTCTAAGAACCTCATAGGAAGCAGCAGTGCATCCCTAACACCTGATTCAGCTTCCTATACATCCTTAAACATCATGCTTTTGGTCCGAGGAATGAGGAAGTGATGTTCAGTAGGTGAAAAGCAGTTCTTTGAGTAAACAGGACTGACAGGATCACAGAGGTGAAGTGCCACCCATCCTCCCATTCAATGAAAGAGGTGCGACTGTTTCTGCGAAGTTTTTTTTTTTTTTTGTGGAACCTTTGGGTGACAAAAAGTCTTAAAAGTGTCTTTAAACCACCGACTATTATTACTTAGCTCTGTGATTCAAACCTGTCCCTCAGTTTGGTCAGCCGATCAACCCCCGTAAGACGAAACGTTTAAAGCCGTTTTGATTAACAAAAAATAAATAAATACAAATCTGAAAATAAGGTTTCAGTGCTCTTGTGCAATTTAAATGGCGCTGATGGCAACTTTAAGCCACCAAGCAGTAGAAAAGAAATTATTTTAATCTCCTTTAAGGTTTTATGGGTGAGTTGGAGCTGTGTGACGTTAACGCTAAGTGACAGCTCATTATCGCTAGCTTGCTAACTGTGCTATGGTCGTGAACCAGCGGAATAACGCGTAATATTAGCCATTTAGATCATAGTGAGCTCAAAAACACCACCGCCTAATACAGTTATTGATTACTGTTTAATAAGGGTGTGTACCCAGCGGTCAAAAACTTCTTAAGTCAACACAATGGTGCTAAAGTTAAACTGCTAAGGAAACAGCTTATGAACTTTAAAGTATCCTGCTCAAAGCGGCTACAACTTCAAACCAACCGAGCTGCAGGACTTAAACACCAGCGGCCTTCTTCTGTGTTCAAATGAAATCCATATTTATAAAGCTTAACTATATGGCATTTTTCAATGAAAACGATAAATGAAAAGAAAAATGTTACCTTCACTGACGCTTCTCGATGCTTCTACACCACCGGTCCGGTTCAACAACAAAATGGCGTTTTCCGGCGACGTCGTGTTCTTCTTCGTCACCATTTTCTTCTTCGTGTCATTTCGAAGCGGCTGAAAACATTGAACTCGAGGGTTTGCTTCACCAAATGGTGAGAAGGTGACATTACAAGCTTAGTGCAGGACTGCAAAAGTCTTCAGTATCTTAACAAAAAAAAAAAAAAAAAAAGTCTTCAGCAATAACCCTCCAGGCTTTCCGAGGTCTCTAAACTCTTTTTTTCCCCTTTGGACATTTGGCTGCCTTTCCACTCCTTTTAAATCCAGCCCAGTCGTTTTTTAACCCACTTAACTCGGACTTAAAAAAGTACCAAGAAAAAAAGTACCACACTCAAGGCAAAAAACCACAGTTACACATTGCTACACATAATAACCCATCAAATAACTAATTTTGAACTATGTCTATAGGCACTTTGTTATTATACAGTGTAACAAAGAAAACACAGGTTTATAGACATAAAATAGGGTTTTTGTACTAACAACGTGATTCCCAAAAGGTTATTATCCAGAAACTTGACATAACCTGAATTAATGTCCAGTGCATCCTTGAAAGAATTTGATGGATCGAGACAAGTGGAGGACAGAAGAAGTAGTCACTGGCCTGAAAGAACAAAACAAAAACGATCTACAGCAGATGAAGTGTTTCTGAAAGTCATGTTCTTAAGAAAAAGAAGAAATCCTCCCAAAAACTGATAGGACCTGAGAGATGCCATTGAGATGACCCTTTAATTGATCCATCTAATTCAGGAAACAAAGACTCAGGTATGGCAACAGTTGGACTGAAGATGTATTGATTCATTTGAAGAGAAAAAATTCAAACTTTTTGGTTCAAATCATAATTAGTACAGAGGAGGTCAGGAGAGGAGCATGTACAAAACACAGTGGAGACTCCACAATGATTTGGAGCTTCATTTTAGCCAGTGGTGTTGGGAGTCTTGTCAATATTGATTGAACTATGAATTCAGTAAAGTATCATCAGGTTCTGATCCAATACCATGGGTAGTGTCTGGTTTGCAACAGCTTCCCTTTTCAGCATGATGATATGAAGCTACACTGAAGAATAAAGGCGACCATCCCAAATATTGACTTTCAAGCTGGTCAGTACAGTGCAAACTCGGTTTTTCCCATATAGACTGTATTCCTGTGTATGTTTGCATACATCACCTATTTTTCTAGCAAAATATAAAGAAATTAGGGTTTGCTCAAGACTTTTGCTGAGTACTGTAATATGTTGGCCTCTGGATGGATATATCCACTATATAATTAATAAAACATTAATAAAGTGATATTATTGATTATTAAGCTATAATTTACAACAAAATTTGACTGTCTTTTCCATTAAAGGATGGGACTGCCTTAACAAAAAACCCTTGCCTCCTTCTTTAGCTTAAATGTGAAATGTAGATACACAACCAAAGCATTAGTATTATTGTCTCTACGTTCATTTGTATTCCCAGATTTATTCTTTGTTTAAAAAATCCACTAGATGGGGCTCCATCCATGCCTGTTTTTTCTTTCTTTCTTTTTTCCTTCGACTGTTTGGGACCAGATGGGATAAGTTTGATTGGAATAACAGACTTCAGTGTCTGATTCTGTCCTTTAATTTCAGAACTATTTTCAGACACGGATCCTTTGCTTCCTATCCATGTGGTTGTTTTTTTGTTTTTTTTAAACCTGGCTTTCTTTTTTTCTTTCAGCGTGTTTGCAGGATGACTGAATTTATAGTCTTTAATAATGCAATATAAGAAATTATATGTGTTAACCAAAGAAACATCGTTTTGCTTTCTGAGCCCCTTTGATCAGACAGATGTTTGCTGTTAGATAACCATCAGCTTCAGTTGTGGTTGACGAACTATCTCAGCCTGAATCCATAAACATTTGCTCACTATTCCATATATTCATTCACAGCCTTTAAGCTACCATTCCATAAAACAGGTAACCATTACAGCAACTGCTTGTCTTTGTTTACTTAGCAATTTTGTTTGTTTATTGCTAGCTGGCCACACTGTTAATCATTTCAGCTAATAATTTCAGTTTTTGATTACCACTTTTGGTAGGCTATTGCAGTTTATATAGTAACTACAGATCAATTTCAACCACTTTCCCCCGTTTTAATCATGCATATAGACCCTGTGTCTGAACAGTTCTACTGCTTATTCATTGCTTCAGGTAACTGACAGTCCTACACAAACGTTAGATTCAATCACGACTTTGATTAAGTTTTTATTATTATTATTATTATTATTGTTATTATTATTATGAGCTGATCTTGCATCTTCTGGGTGGCGTTACAATGGGAGGGAACATACAGTAGCAATGTTGAGAGAATCCAATGACGGTGCGGCAGGATGATGAATCCTCCCCTAATAGTCCTTCCTCCCAGCGGACGAGAGCGCCTGGCGCAGCGGATTGAGAGTCTGTGTGCATGAGGGGCCCCTTAAAGAGAAGCGCCGAGCGAACGGCACGGACTTTCTCTATTGAAGAATCAGCGAGATGAGGAACAGCGCCAACCCGGCATCATGCGCTCCAGGCTCCCGAGGACCGCCTGCCTATTGCGAATCATTGCACTCTGCATCCTTCTGTCGCACACTGCAGCTTATTTTGGGTCAGACGATAAACTTTTACTTGCACATTTTATCTCGGTTGTTTGGCTTTTCTGTTTAAATCTTTAGAAGTGATCACAGCCACAACCTTTACAAGCTTTAGCCGAATTACGCACGCGTAATTATATTTTTATAGGGCTGTTCAAAATCCATGTACACGCTAAAATGTTCCAGTGAAACAAACAAATCCATATTCGCAATTTCAAATGTATTTTCAGGTAAATGAACATAAAAGTTTTATTCTTGGATTTTCTTCGAGAGAGAAAATACCGTTGTGGGAACACATTTGTAATAACCACATATGCTGGAACGGTGACAGAATAGTTTCATTACTGTGGTACAGGACGCAGTGTTTGTGTATTTTGTCACACACATACAATTTCTAATGTGATTTCCCCCCCCCCCCCTCTTCTATAATCATAGACTGACAGGTCGGGAACCCCTGGTGTTTTTACCAGGCCCGTTTTCCAATGAAGCTCCATCGGGAAAGGCCCACCTGAAGCAGTGCGAACAAATGACTCTGACGAGGAGACAGAAGAGACTCTGTCGCAGGGAGCCGGGCTTGGCCGAGACGCTTCGGGAGTCGGTGCGCCTCAGCCTCCTTGAGTGTCGGTATCAGTTCAGAAACGAACGCTGGAACTGCAGCCTGGATGGCCGGGGAAGTCTTCTGAAAAGAGGTGAGCCACTTTAACACTTTCCTTAATTTTGGGTTCTTGCTCAAGGTCACTGAGAAAGTCTGAAATTCTCTTTAATCCAACTACAAATTATATACGTCTTCGTCTTTATTTACCTGCAGTGCATGGCTGAGCAGTAAGTACAGGATGTTTTATAGATAAGCACACCTGTAGTGCTGCAGGCATGTTTTTGTCGACATAAGCTCATCAATTAAAAAGTCAAAAATGAAAAAAATTAACCAGTAAATAAATTTATGCGTAAACTTTTTATCACCAGTTTAACAGCTGTAAAAGTTTGTAAAAAAAAATAAGGTTTCTTGTTCAAATTTAATGAAATAGTTTAACTGATATTTTATATTTTATTTCAAACAATACAGGTTTTACAAGCCCTTTTCTCACACAGGGAAGCAGCTTTTTCAATTACATGTATTACATGCTGTACAAGATAGAAACTGAATATACACCCGTTTATAAGGTCTTACAGGTTATTTGTTTTGTTCCTAATGGTTTTTAGTTGCATTTCTAAATAAACAACTGAGACATGAGCTTCAACTATTTGCAGCAAAGTGCTGAAAATCATTACTGTATATAAAAAAAAGTTTGGTAAGTTATTTTGCTTGAGAAAACCAGTGACAAAATTAATTTTCTTCATCTCATTTAAAGATAAAAAATATTCCTAAGTCATTCTGTAGTACCAAAGAATTTGTCAAGATAACACTCGGTAACTCCTCTGAACCCCTTGACTTGATACAACCTTTTAAAGTTTTTGAGAAGCTGCTTACTTGAATACTTTATAATTTGCATGGCTTGATACAGCTATTGATCACCATATTGCATATAGCTCAAAATCCCTGCTGTGCACATAAACTCCTTTAGGATCTTCCAAGCCTTATGCATATGGATATCACTGTGTGGGAGAACATGAACAGGTCAGCACAGAGGTAATGAGGGAGTAGAAAGCCAAGAAATGTGGTGCGGTGCAGAGCGCTCAAGCCCTGTGGTTATTTTTATCTCGGGAAAGTGGCCATTCCCAGAGGAAAAGGGTGGCGTGATTACCCACTTTCATCTTGGAAAATCCTTCCTAGTCAAAATAATAATTAATTGGATCAAAATATACCGTGGTGATGGCTCTGGGTGAAGCAAATAACAGTGCAAAACCAAAAGGAAATGTCAGGAGAGGAACTGCGACGTAAGAAAACTTGCAGAATTGCTGATGTTGTTGTAAACCCTGACAACGCATCGAGTCCTCTGTAAACATTCTGGCTTAAAAGGTTAATCGGTGACGCAAAAAGCATTTTGTCGTAAATTTGTTGTTTCAGAGAAAATGTTTCTGAGCACCAATAGCTTTTGCATCCAAAGCCTTGAAAAAATGTAGCTTTAAATATTTTTTCTTTTCTTCCACCTCCCCTGATCCCTCTGCCACAGCTTTCAAGGAGACTGCATTCCTGCTGGCAGTGTCCTCTGCAGCACTGACCCATGCACTTGCCAAAGCATGCAGCTCAGGTCGAATGGAGAGGTGCACTTGTGACGATTCCCCCGGGATCCAGCATCGGGAAGCGTGGCAGTGGGGGGTCTGTGGTGACAACCTGAAATACAGCACCAAGTTTCTCAAAAAGTTCCTCGGCCAAAAGAGGGTCAGCAAGGACCTGAGGGCTCAGGTAGATGCCCACAACATCAATGTTGGAATTCGGGTAAGTGTAGAAATATTACATCAATTATTCTGCAGCAAAACAGTTTACTCCTTGAAGCCTGAGACGACAAAACGTACGCCTAAGCAACACTTAGCTCGATTAGTTGTTCTGCAATTTTACATGACAATTACGCCTCTGACGCAGTCCAGAGTATCAAATGTTATTGAACTGTAATCCTCGCCTCTATATTTTTCATGGTGCCAGCCAGATAAATGCTCTCTGATTTGGTGCCGTCATCGGCCCGAGCGGATAATACAGAGGCAGAGGGTGAGGCAGTTGTAGTGAGGAGACAAGATGGCTGTGGGATGGTTGGAGCCAGGTGTTTTCAGGCATGATAAAGCTTGCTGTGCGGGCCAGCAGAAAATTAAAGGTCTCATTTCAGAGAGAACGATTATAACCGTGGCCTCTTTTTAATATACGAGCAAGCATTTTTTTCCACTTACTGGATCACTGTGCTCTTCATAAATCCACCTAATGTTCATAACCACCACTGTGTAGCTGTGAAATAGCAGGCCCCAGGGTCCTACTCCTGTAGCTCACACCTACACAAGGCTGATGAGGAGAAAAAGGAAAAACACAACTATCTTATCTAATCTTTACTGAGTTAAATGTTTTCCTCAGTTGACACCAGTGTGGCCAGAAGAGACCAGGAGCCGTGTTAACAAAAACTTAAAGTGCCGGCATCCCTCATCTCACATTAATGGTGCTCTGAAGCCCCTGAGGGGTTCATACCTGCAAAAGGAGGAACTGAGCAGAAGTACCTAGAAGTACCTCGAAGTACCCTCTGGGTCTCTCTGTATGACCTGTCTCTGGCCCCTGCAAAGACAGTAGCTCTCAGGCTGAGTGATTGCTCTCATCACTGACCATCAAGCTCAGTGAACTATTAACCTAAATGAGGGGCACCACTACCAAATGCTGCATTATGTTTTTGGCACTTCTTGTGCAGAAATTCTTATCGATGTTTTCCATGAGCAGGCATGTACTAAAAACAGGGTGGAGAGATTCCACTCGCCCCTGTTTGTCACCTCTGCCTCAGGCTTTAGGAAAGAGAGGCAGGAGAGAAGCCGACAGAGCTAGTTTCAACACACCGAGGAAAAAAAAAATAGCAAGAGCTGTCCAAGTGAGAAATGTGGGGTGAAATATGACATGCTGAACAGTATCTTTCAATCCATTATGTCAAATTTTTGACTGAGGTGAGCTAAAGGCACATATCGGTGGACCACCACTCCTAACCCCCTATGCACCCTGCAGGAAATTGTCTCACTCTTGCCAGATAGACCTCCCAGATAAGAGGCCAGGTAATGAATCAAAGTGAAGGAACTGACATTTCTTCCCTTTTTCCCTCCAATTCCTACCCCCTGCCCCCTAACCTCCCATCTTATCCCAGGCAGTGAAGAGCGGACTGAAAACAACCTGCAAGTGCCATGGTGTCTCCGGCTCTTGTGCTGTACGGACTTGCTGGAAGCAGCTGTCTCCTTTTCACGACACTGGACGCCTGTTGAAGTATCGATACGACACTGCCGTGCGAGTGCTGAGCGTCACCAACGCAGCCACCGGGGAGACCGAACTCGCAAGCCCCCGTCGCCAAGGTCAGAGCCTCCGGACTACCGACCTGGTCTACCTGGAAGACTCCCCCAGCTTCTGCAGGCCCTCTCGCTACTCCCCTGGTACAGGTGGCCGTTCGTGCGCCAAAGACACAAGCTGTCAGAGTCTGTGCTGCGGACGTGGTTATAACACAGCCATGCGCCTCACCAGCCTGTCTTGCCACTGCCAGGTGCGCTGGTGCTGCCACGTGGAGTGTCAGACATGTGTGAGAGAGGAGGAGGTGTATACCTGCAAAAATGCATAACTGAATGATGAGATAAAGACATTTGCAAAGACCTGAATAAAGAAAAGAATGATCCTTTGAGTCAATGGAAAATGTGATTAAAAAAAATGAATCACTGATCATGGACATGACTGAACTGTAATCTCCTATAGACACTTAACACTAAGGGATTGTGAACTGCATGGAATATACAAATGTAATAATATTATACTGCTGGTTATAGTCACTAAATTGATATGCAACAGCTTACTGTAGGTGAGGATGTTTTCAAACTACCCTGCTTTTCTCTCGCTGGATGCACTGAAATCTCACTCTCCTGAGGATGAGGAGGGAAAATGCTCTTACAGCAGGTACTGGACCGGACTGGAAGACACCGGATGCTGAATCCTGTCTGCAAGGAAGCTCTAAAAGGGATTTTGTTGTGTTGTAATTGTCTCCCTCCATTTCACTATTTATTGTGCCAGTTTTGTTGTACTGCTGCTTTATATTTTAATTCTTGGAATCAATTGTTATCAATGAGGCTAAAATAGCCTCAAAAAGGAACCTACCTGTCTGACTTTCTGTCTGCTGTGGTGAACTTTTAGCTAAAGTTCAGTCCTGACTAAAAAGCACTTAAGTTGCTCTTGCTTCATGAGATCCTATGTGCATTATGAATTGTTTGTCTTTAGGTCTAAATATATGATTAGAAAGAATCACTGGAAGCTTTGAGTGGCGATTAATGCCACACAACCTACATTGTAACTGATGCATGAGAAGCTTATTGTGCAAGCAGAGAAGCTGGCTTTCAGTTGCTCTTATGGAAATGTCTATGGAAATCTTTACATGTGGACTAATGTGGGCTCAGTAGAACAAAGGGAAATACCTGGGGCAATAGTGAGGGAAACACCAAACACTGTGGTTAAAAATCACTTTTTTGCTTAATTTATCAGCATACCAGCCTGGCTCTTCTAATTTCGCTGTTTATAGAAGCACACACTTTGCTATGCTTTCAAGTTTAAAATTATTTGGCCAAACCATTTGGTCTTCAAAGTCTAATTTAGCCACGTCTTTGTTCTGAATGCCTTTGAAGTGGGCTAATCATGCTCCTTATTTGCTCAAATTGCTAATCAAAGACAATCACCCACTTTACTACCCTTATATATTCAACTTCAATGTGTCCATGTGTGCAGGTCAAAAGTGCGTGCCGGACCCCAAAGGTTGGTTTTTATTGGCCAGTTAATGTTTTCTCTGAGGGACTCTGAACTGTATATATATAATCTGAGTATAACTCATGTCAGGGGTCCTGGCGTCTGACAATGTGGAATCATAATTTTCTACCTCACTTCATCTTTTGGCAAATATCAGTAAGATTTATGAGCTATGCAGAGTTATCCTCTCTGTAGATACATGTTTTCTCCTCTGCATTCGTTATAAATATCATATCTGAGATGTTTGTACAGTTCTTTTTAATTTGGTAATATATGAATACTCATTTTTCCAAAGCAATTTTTATAAAAATCTAGTTGCTTTACATTCTTATTTAAAACAAACAAGGTTAATAAATGGACAACGAGTCACAAGGCCTACGTGTTTGTTGTGTCTTGCTCAGTTGCTGCAGGCAAACACACTAAACCATGCGCACATGCACACACTTCACACGCAACAAGGAAGCGAGCGCAATACACCTGCCCGAAACACGGCTCCGTGCATCGACTGAGCAAAAACCACTTCCTGCTCATGGTGCCCTGGCCTCCTTTTCATCTGAAAATCCTGTGGTCGTGCTGCATCGCCATCAACCGCCCAACCAAAAGGCGAGGGGTGTGTGTGTGCGGAGAACACGCTTACAGGTGTTGTGCCTCTGGCCAGCACACCAGCCGCGATGACAACCATAATGCAGATGATGACAAAGGTGGTGACTCAGAGGAGTGCTGTCTTGCAGAGCATTTGACCCCAATTCACCATTAGAAAGTTACAATCGACCGCCCCACAACGATGATGAGAGCAGTTTATGTGCTATTATCCCTGAATCATAACTTTCCACTCATTTGCAAGGCATCAGTGAACCTACAGCATACAGAGGGCTATTGTATAAGGTATTTATAGTGTGCTCTTTGGTGCTTTTGATGTTGCTCTCTAATTACTGTGATTACGCATTATTATTCCTTATTAGAACATTCACTTAAAACCCAAAGCATTGCAGTAAATTATAATGATAATTTTTTAAATTACTTTATATTATTGATATACAGCAAGTTATTGTTGGGTCAAATTAGTTTTTAAGTAAGATGAGTAAACTTGTCTTGGCTGTTCAGATTTTTTAATGAATTTTTTCGGACTACCTTGCATAGAAGAAAAAAAACAGCTGTTTGCTTTAATGGCAAAACTTTATGGAGAGCCAAATGTCACCTTGGGGAAATAGGTAAAGGGAAAGGTTAGCTTGGGTAACAGACAAAAAAAATCTTAAAGGTTTTCTTGTTTTTGCTTAAAACTATACCAAAACCAAACATATGTATGCAAATATTCAAAGTTTCAGTTTTACTAAACTTCATGTATTTTCACTATGATACATATCCGGCTTTAGTGATTTGAATTCTGACAGCTTGTTAAAGCCACTGCAGAGCCTTTAAAGGTATTTTACCTCAAGCAATAAAATGCACCACTGCTTACTATGAAATCACCAGCGGCTTACTCTAACTCTGACTTTATGATATTTCACCTTTTTTGTTTCCCATAGTCTTTAGAAAATGCTTTACAGTTTCACATACTTTCCCAAAGCCTTCCCAAAGCTGACATGATCATTTAAAGAACCACTTGGTTAAATAGGTCAGCTTTTTTTTTAGATATTGAAGAGTTCATATTTTAGTGATATGTGATTTCCACTGGACCGCAGCAATATTCTTCGGTCTGTCCAACAACTGTATTGTATTGCCTTTTTGAACCTTTGGATGTGTCCTTTGCTGCAAAACTAATTTCCCTTCTCAGACAATAAAGTTGAAAAATTCAGTTCAGCAGTACACAAAATGCGTCAGCATCTCTCCAATGACTGAGGTCAAGCCAGTTCATGTGGTCAGACTACTGACTCACCACATTAACTCATCATATTATAATAATCCAGATCAATATTTAACTTTATTCATCATGAATGTCATGTATTAAAAAGCTGCAGGATAAAGAGCAAGACGAAGGAGTGTGTCACGGAAAGAAAGGTGGAGCAGGGTTTAGATATTGAGGGACATGAAGGAAAAAGATGAGGATGGAGGGATGAGAAGGGATAGCGTGTGGCCCCGGGAGGCCTATCCCCTGCTGCTGCTCTTGTTGTTTTATAATGAACTCCTAAAGCTTTCATTTCCCTCACTACCCTCAGTGGAGGGGGCGCAGCGATGGGAGCTGCTGAGTCCACGGCCAGATTCGCACGCACAAGCCCCAGGGGTGGGGAGCTTTGAGCTGGGTGGGGGGGCTGGACTGAGCAGAGGTGCAATAGTCAAGCGCCAGTGTATGTGTTTGAAAGAGTCCTGACAGCAGACAGGTGAGGGCAAAAAGGTTTTTGCATATGTGTGTGTGAGCATACTTGCCGTGTGCACACCTGTGGTCACTTCAGCAGTGTTTGTAGTGAGGTCCTCGTGTGCGGGTGTGGGCTATAGTCACCCTGCCGTGTGCCAGAGCTTCTCTCTGTCTGCCTGAGACACTGAATAACATAGATAATGTAGGTTAAGGCTGATGGTAACACTATCTCCTGTGTCTGCACTGGCTCAGTTCAGGTAAAGGTTACTATGCCGGGCTGGGCTGCAGCAGTGCACCATGCTGTGATAGATGAAGATGAATTGGCAAATCAGGGCTGGGGCATTTTGTCAGATATGTATTATATTTGCGTTGCTTAGCAAAAAGATATTATCCATAGAGACTTACATAGCTTTCAGGTTTATACATCACTCATTTGTGTAAGAAAAGTAGATGTTAACTCAAGCGTGGAAGGCTTGGTAGATACTTTGCTCAAGGACACAAAGCGTAGTCCTGTCCTGTAATCGAAACCTCTGAGCCCCAGGTCAAACATCTACACCCTACAAGACTTCCGCCTCTGGAGAGGAGACTCTTAGACAGCATTGGAGCTGTGCCTAATGCCCACACCCTGACATCACACGGAGATAATTAAATAATGAAGACAACGAGGAGAGGAATGGATTTGGTGAAGAAGAAGAGGAAAAAGAGAGATACAGAGAGTTGTGAATACAGCATGGGGTAGGAATTTGGAATGTGAAATGACTAATGCAGTTGCTCAACCCACAACAAGAACATGCACTGCCTAGAGCTATGACAAGGCTGAGTGCATACCTCTAAGTCAGAGGCTGGGTTGGACTGGGATGATGGCTGAGTTCCTCGCAGTAGGTGATGAGATAGTGCATGCCTGTTTGATGGTCAATTAAGCGGGCACAAGGTTTAAATGATGAATAGTTTGGTTTGTTCACCTGCGGATGGAGAAAAACAAGAAGAGCTGACAGGTATTACAATACAAATGATTAGTTTATACAAATTAATATAGGATACTAAATCAATCAAAAGAAAAATATGAGGCTTTGCCTTAGAGCTGAAATTTACTGACAAGGTAATCAACTGAAAAATGAATGAGGATCTATTTTGTTTGTCAATAAAACATTTAAATCATTTTCTTTTTATTTTGTCTCTCATAAATTAGAGTTGGAAGGGATAAGCAATACCACCAGCCTCATGGTTCTTTAGGGGAAACAATATCACCTTTTGTGGATCTTCACATTTTTCAAAAATTAGTTTGATTTCTTCTAAACTGAACTGATTTAATTCCAATTTAAATCCTTCTAAGCTTATAGTGTTTTTAAGCATGTTAGCACTGTAGACAGTATAATAAATGGATGGAGCTTGGTCTAAAAAGTGAACACCACAGGCAGTGGCTTAAGCCTGCATTCTTTTTCACTGTCACCAAGGGGGGACTCAAAAATAATGCGGTTATATATAGATTTGCGGCAAAATAGTCCTCATCTCCCTTGTTCAGTGACCTCACTAATTGATCCTGATGACTTCATGAGCTTACACACTGAATAGAACATTAGGTCCATCAGTGCATTCATTTGCTCTCTTCTCTTTCCCCTCACCCCCAAGTGGGGGTGTCCAGTTGCCGTCCCCTGAGTCCAGTTCTGTCAAAGGTTTCTTCCTGTCAAGTCAAGTCTGTTTATTTATAAGCACATTTAAAAAAAGACAAGGGTTTATCAAAGTGCAGTACAACTAAAAAGAATAGAGCAAGTAAAGATGTGTCTTCAAGTGGGTTTTAAAAGATGTCGAGAGTTAGTGAGGTTCTATCCCCTGCAACAGATGCAACTATAGCAAAAGCCTGTGTCATCTGTGCTTTAGGCTCAGCTCACCTTAAAGTATGCATAGTTTTAAGTTCAGAAAGAGGGTGCGGATTGCAAGGGAAGATCTGATTATTGCAAGGACTTTACCTAACAGTATAAAGCACCTCAAGGGGACCGTTCTTGTGATTTGGTGCTATACAAATAAAACTGAATAGAAATTGACATGAACTGAATTCATTTTATGCAACTTGTCCAGGTTGCAGGGGGAGCAGTTTAAGCAGAAACACAGAGACTTTCCTCTCCCCAGCTACCTCCTCCAGCTCTTCCAGCGGGACTTCAAGGTGTTCCCTTGCTGACCAAGAGATATGATCTCTCCAGCATGTCCTGGGTCTGCCCCGGGGTATCCTCCCATTAGGACATGCCTAAAACATCTCACCTAGGAGTTACCCAGAGGGCGTCCAAGTCTGATACCTGAACCTTCCCAACTCGTTTCTGTCGGTGTGGAGGATTTAGTGGCTCCTACTGAATGACACCCATCTTTGAGGGAGAGCCCAGACACCCACAGAGGAAGTTAATTTCCTTGTATCCAAGATCTCTACCAGTCACTACCCATAGTTTGCAGCCATAGATTTTCCAGTAAGTTTCAAGCTTTGATTTCACTCTAAGATCTTTTGTTTCCAAATGTCTTCCTTCTCCCTGAGGTTTGGGTTCTCAAACCTGTTGAGATTCATTTGTTTTTGTTTGAGCTACCCATCTGTAAAGTCTTGAGACTCCTTCACAGGTTGTGATTTAATGGTTTGGACAAAAACATTCCACAAACACATACAAACACCTGCCAAAGTACTCAAAACTGCAATGACAGCTCCGATGACACATTTACAGGCAGACTCACACAGAATGGGTTGATTTCTGGTAGTTTAAAAAAAGTATAACACAGGAGTGCTGATGAACTGGTTTTCCATAACAAAGATACCCACAGATGTTTACCAGATTCCTCTTGAACTGTCCATTCTCAAGCCCCACAACTACCCACCCATTGGGAAGCTCCTGTGGGAGGCTTTTCTCATGCTGCTCCACAGAAACACCTGCAGCACCAACAGAAGAGTTTACATGGCAGCTGCTGTGATAAGAGCCCACACACCTACATAACTGACTCCTCTGCTCGATATATGGCACTCCTCTTGCTTTTTCTCTCACAGCCACATGTGCGCGCACACACACACACACACATATACACACAGTGACCTCCATCACAATCAAAACAAAACTTTCCCACATCAACTATGTCCAGGGAAGAAAAACACAGATAATGTTCTGAGCTATGTCTTCTCCCCAACCGGCAACATCTTTGAAAAAGAAGTCTGGTATGTTGCCTGTGATTATTTGTGATACCAATACCTACACAATTATGCTGTCTGCTGGCTTTATTTCCACCAGTATTCACAATTAAATCATGGAGCTAGACAAAAACATTTCTTTTGAGCTCTGTATACCACACAATTTTGTTCACACACACAGCGTAATGATGAGAGCGTGGTTTTAAGTGGTTGCATGACTGTGGGAAGGGAGCTGTCAGGCCGGGGAACCCCGGTGCAGTGCTTCGTGCCACTGCTGTTTTTAATCGCATCCTCGCAAAGATGAAATCCAACCACAGGGGTGGACAGCATCTCTCATCCTCAGAGGTCTTAGTGTCACAGGTGGTATAACCAGAGGGCTGCATATCTGTGGGTATGTGTGTATGGGTCTGACACCTGTATGATCACTTTTAGGAGAGAAAAAAATACAGCATACCAGGAACCAACAGAGGGAGACAGTAATGCTGATCACCTGTGCCCATTTCAGAAGCTTAGTCTTCTCCACTGAAGAGAAAAAAGGTTGAGGGGAACCACAAATCTACAGATTTACAAAAATGCATTTGACTCAAATCATGTACAAGACCTTAATAGACCAAATATTTCTTAAATAGCACTAAATCAATACCAAATAACAAATAAAAACTTTAGAGTACTTTGAAATAAAAAGAGTAAATAGAGGGCAGTTGTATTTCCACACAGCCTGCAGCAATGGGCTGATGTAAGACAATCACCCTGTGGTTTTATGCTTATTTGCGGTTGTCTTGCATCATTATGTTGTTGTCCTTAATCTGTTTTTAGTTTTGTTTCGTCTCTTTGTGGCTATTCGCAGACATTTCATCATTAAAAGTAATATAGTCGCAGCAACTGGGTGGTCATATAGACTGTCCCTCTGGGAGGAGAGGGTGCTGCCCTCTGGACCCCCAGCTGGACTCCTTTCACAGTAAAACCCACTGAGATGTTGGGAGCTTATGAGTTTCGCCTGTCATCTCTGACAGGCCCTCATTTGCTTTCATTCAGCGCCTCATCACAGCTTCAAAGACGAGTGGCTCACCTGCCTCAGGGAAGAAGCGTAAAGATCAGTGTGCCTTTAAAAGAAATGACTGGTATCCAGAAATTGTTGACCCTGGGCAATTTTGCTCCTCATAATTGGCTTCTTCGCTGTGTCTGTCTTGGGCAATCATTGTAGAGTTATGATGTGTTATACTGCCTGGAAAACATCATTAAGTACATTGTAGGGAAGTGATTCAATAACATATCATTTTCCCTTGATGAACAAAACAGTGTTGGGGTGCGGGGGTGGGGGGTAGGTCTCTGAGTACATCCAGTGCTTTCATTTCTCTACTGAACAATAACCAGGCTGCGGTGTTTTCTAAGCAGTACAGGGAGACTGATGCAGCACTAAATGTTGTTTGGTTACAAGCCCTCCAAAGAGGCTAAGATAAACAGCATTTCCTAACAACAAAGCAGCAACATACATGTATGTTCTCATATAGATATATTCAATTCATACCCATGCTTCCCTTAAAATCATTGTTAGCCTACAAGTCTTGAGCCACCTCGCATTTCTTTATGTTGTATTTTGCTTCCAAGTAGCCAGACATTTTTAAAGTGGTTGCGAGAAAGTGTTCTCCAGGCTTCCTGAATGACTTATAGAGTTTTATTTGGACTCAAAGTGATAAATCAGTGTTGTCTCTATACATAACAGACAACTTAGTAGTGAACCAGTTTTAATTTGTATCTTTAGACACTTTGTTTGTGTCATAAAAACACTAAATTTTTTCCCATTATTTAGGTGAATCTATGAAAAATGCCAAACACAACACAGTTTGACAGGAAATAGTATTTTTGAACCAACAAGGTGATTCCAAAAGAATTATTAGTTGTAAACTTGGCATTTTTCGGCATGGTGTGCAACGTGTCCTAAAAAAATTGAGAATCACAACAAGTGGAGGACAAAAGAAGAAGTAGCAGACATAAAAAGTATCTACAGCAGATGAGCAGTATCTGAAAGTCATGTCCTTAGGAAAAATGGAAAAAGAAACCTTGAGAACGATTCCTAAAGACTATTTAAAGAAATTACAAGAGAGAGTTCTGGCTACCTTTAGAAATAAAGGTGGTCATTCTAAATTGTACTTTTCAAGCTCATCAGTATTTTGCAAACAAATTTTTTTTCTTATTTACTGTATTTTTATGTATATTTCCTGTTTTCTTTGCCAAATATAAAGGTTTTCCACAATACTATGCGAACACTTTTGTGCAGTAAAATCTATACACTACCCCTCAATAGTTCAGCTATATGTTACTTTATACTAAAACTGAGGGGAAATATTGTAATGCTGTAGAAAGCAGAAGTGTGTAAGAAAATTTTCTTCTAAAGCAATATCTCAATAAAATATTTCTGTTCCGTATCATCATCCAAATTCCTTAAAATTACAAGAAAAATTAATTAAAATGGGAAAAAAGGATGGATGTTACACCAGCTGTGCTCCATAGACATGTGTATTAAGGTATGACAGTGACAGTTTGCGCTAACTCGGTCAGTCAAAGTGATCAAGGCTCCACACCTGGAGTCTGGATTCCAGTTTGTGCCCGTGGTGATCAGGTGTGGATGAAAACCAGTAAGCTCATCTCATCCTTTCCTCAGGGCTTAAACATAAAGGACAGACGGAGAGAACCCCACGACCTCCAGAGAGGTGCCTCATGTATTGCTCAGAAATGGTTTAAGAGGGTTTATTCCTCCTTCTCGCTACTTTTTCTCTATTCTGAGCAACAGGTTAAAGCCGTACGCATCCAGCCACAACCCGAGGATATGTTATGACAACCAAAAATGGGGAACTGCAAGAGCAAGAAGTGGCATGAACAGATCTCAAGATTTCTGACATGTGGGGGTGGGTGAAAAGGACCTCTGTTCAGAAGTGTCTAGCCTGAAGATACAACCATCAACTCATGTAGCATCAGGCAGCCGTGGAAAAGTGTCTGGGCCAACTTCTGATTGCTGTGCTGAATGAGGAAAACAAATACAGGTATCACCTCCAAACAGGAGCTCATTCCACAAAGTATGTTAATGTTTATGTTTCCCTTGCTTTCCCTTGCACCCGTTTATTCTTTCTTCCCTAACGGGTAGACACCACACTGATGGAGGCTATGTATAGGGTGATTGAGATGTGGTTTTATTAAGGCGCCAGGCAGCGCTCCAAGGTGCTTTCCTCATAATAAATCACTAAGGAACTATTGTGAAATTTAGACAGTTTTTTTCACACCCCACTCCATGACAGAGTCAGTTTGTGGCAGGCAAATCTGACATCTTCTCTTCTCTGTTCATGAATTGTAATCTCACTATGAAGTTTAATAATATTAGTTTTGGTGACTCTGGCTGCAGGCAAGAAGAGGAGAACAGCTTCTGGATGGACGAACAGGAACACTCTGACACCTGACTGTGGAAAAAGAGGATGGCCTAATTAGACCTAGTCAGCGAGAGCTGACAAAAGCTCGCCTTAGGACATGTTTCTTAGAGTCTTTCCTGTGACATGTCTACGTGTCAATAGATTATGCTGCATCTTCTCAGAGCTTGTCTTTGTAGGCCAAAGACTTTTCTTTTTACAGAGTGCAGTGATTGTATGGCATACATCTTTGGAAAAAAACAAGAATTGAGTTCATAAGTTTGAATTTTGGATAAACCACATGGTCAAAAGCATACTTACAGGTTCAAATATATCTATACACTCCTACTTATAGTGTATGGTTAAATGTCTCTGAGCAAGTTGCACAATAACCAGTTGCTTGGTCTTTGTGAAGGTCATTTCAGAAGCTAATAACCTGCTTTATCCATTCCAAAACCATGATTGAGGTGAAGTTGAAGAATTTGGAGGTTGTCTTCCTCCTCAGTTATTCCATCTTCTTTGTGCAATGTACCACCAAAAGCAAAACTGGCTAAGACCATGACCCCCACCAGACTGACACCTAAAAACAAAGTTATTAGGTTTGAAAGCCTCAACTTTAGTCCTCCAAACATACAGTGCAGTAATTCAGTTCAATTCAACTCAATTCAATTCAACATAGTTTTATTTATGTAGCACGAAATAACAAAATAGTCAGCTCAACACACTTTATGTTGTAAAGTAAAGACCCTACTAAATGCAGAGAATCATTTTGGACTTTGTAGTCCTTTAGAAAAGAGACTTTTCCAACTTGTGTAAATCTACAGTTTTATCTCTGATCCCATGACTATTGTTCAGTCCAACTGGCAAAAAGAAACTACCATTTGTTTTGTAGACAATCATGATTCTTCTTTTCTGAAGTCATTAAAAAAATCACAAATGTTCTATATATTTACTGAGTGTGAGTCTGTGAGCCACCTGCATTCCCAACATTTTGTGTTACTATACTATCTTGTATCATATGTTTATTAGCATCATTATTTATGTATTATCATAAAAAATAATATTAAATGTATAAACCAAATCTCGACAAAAGTAACTTGAACTAAATGGAATTTAACACAAAAATAAAGGAGTAAAATAAAAACAAAATACATAAAAATATAAAAAAAATAACATTATAATATATTATAAATATATTTTAGGAACATAATTTTAGGAAGACTGGTAGAAGTAAGGGATTACATTTTCAGTGTCCAAAATTGAGGAGGAGTGAGCACTCTTTTCTCCCATAAAATTTTCTGAAACATAAACAGTGACATAATAAAACTATAAGCATATGAAAAGGCTTCCAGTCAAACAGAGGTGAACAAAGTGCCGGGGGGATGCATAAAACATAATACTGAGAGAAGAACAGGAAAAATCACATGTATTACATATTAACCTTTGACAATTATGAAATAGACTGTACCAGTATTCCAGGTACAGTAGTGCATCCAACTTGATTTGAACAAGTGAATTAATTAACATAAAATAAAATATTATATATTATTATATAATATATAATATATAAATATTATTATAGGAATAATTAAAGAATAAACGAAACACTGGGTTATGGAGTTTTATATTGGTCAATAATTTTTATTAAACACTTTTAGGGTCTTTACTACTTTGATATTTTAATATTAAACTTACCAAAAATGATCAAAAGTTGGACTGGAAAACAAATATTTTTGTCCGTTGAGCTATTCAATAAACAAATGAAAATATTTATATCACAAAGTACGAACTTTTCACTTATTAAATAAAAAGCTTTGCACGTAAATCCAGAGTAAATGCAAACGATGGAAAAATCAATAACCACTTAAATCACATGAATAATCAATATACAGTATAAATCTTTACATGACTTTACATGGTATATCCTGGACACTGAAAAAAATTACTCTTCTTTCATTTCACTGATAATGCAGTATTTGTCGCATATTATTCAAGTCTTTTCCAGTTCTGGTCAATATAAATTGAAGAGCAAGGGTATTCCGAGTGTGTTCATTTCATCACTTTTTAAAAGATTTTTATTTAAAAATTCATAACCGCAATGAAAACACTCCTCTTACAGTCTGCTGACAGAGATGTGTAATTAAGAAGGAGTGAGCTCTCTTCTTTATTTCTTTCTATGTGATGACGTCGAGCGGCTTCCGGTTTCCTATTTCCGTACACAAAAGCTCCGCTGATGACGTGTAAACTCCTGTAACGTTAGCTACCAAGCTAACTGAGCTGCTTGTCACAATTAAAACTATTATAACAAAATTACGCGATAAAGTAAAGGGAGGGCGAAGCGTTTCTTAGATCGGGAAAAATGGAGACGCTTTACCACCAGACCAACAAGTGAGTTCTCTTGCCTGATGTGGAAACGGTGCCAGTTAGCTACCACTGCTAATGAGTCTAACTTATTATCACTTTTACTTCTGCTGCAGCAGGCTTATATCAGCATAATACGATTGTTAATCTATATATATGGGCCATACCAATATGTTCATGTACAGTAATAATTAAAACAAAACTATTTGTTTTTATTGCTGTTCACTAACGGTATGATCGTTGTGGATTAGGCAAATCCAGGAGGTTCAGTCTCTAATGGGAAATCTGGAAAAGACAGACCGCCAGTCAGTTCACTGTAAGTGACCAGCTGTCATGATTGTAAGGGGCTCTGCCCCTGCTCTGTGTGGGAGTGTTGTTGTGGTACAAAGCTGTCATTGCTAATGGCACCACCTCTGATCTAATCCCCTTTGAATAGCTTCTAATTTCTGCTCAGAACCGGCTCCTTGTTATGGCTGCTTCTTCCTCTCACATATATAATGATAAAAGGCAGGGCTAATTGTTTTCTGTGGATAGTGCCCGTTCAGTTCTGTGCCCAGCTGTTGCCAAGACAGGAAGTAGTAGGGTGGGTGGTGTGACAGATAATGGTGGGAGCCGGGCAGTGAACTACACTCCCCTTCACAAATGATGACAAAAGGTTTATTTTAACCCCAGGGGAGGATGTAAACCTACGCAGCTACTAATGAGCTGGGGTCGCTTAAGTGATGAATGCTACCCTGTGACACCTGGGTATATTATTAGAAGACAAACAGCAGCCCAAACTCTTTTCTTTATATATATCGGAAGACATTTTGGAATCAATTCGGTATGGAAGTATATTAGCCAGTAAATTTAAAAATTATGAATTGTAATTTCACAGCCTTAACTGTTGTCTTCCCTGCAATTCTCTCTTCTTCATTTCTCTCTGTTTTACAAGTGTTAGAAAACGAACTGCAAGCTAGAATCGACCAGATCTTCAATCATTTAGAACGCCTTGAGATCCTGGCCAGCAAGGAACCGCCAAACCGCCGCCAGAATGCCAAATTGTAAGTTTGGATTTAAACAATAGACGGTGACCATAAAGACCCAGAAACAGCAGGGTGTATCATATGCAATAAAAGCAGAGGGAGGGTTAGATGATGAAGAGGCAGCCGCGTCCTGCCCTGTGGCAACGTGGCTCTATGAAAACATTTCCTCAGAAGCCCCCGTCATCACCAGCATTCCTGCTGCATCGGGCAAAGATTCATTTCTGAGCTGGATAAACAGGCCTTAGGGGACACAGTGCACCCCATTCCACAGCACTCCTTTAATCTTAACAGGTCTCTGGTGGGGCCTGAGTGAACTCAGGGCGGGGAAGGGGATGGGGGATTGTGGGAGACTCTTCAAAACAACCACATAAGATTTGAGAGCAAAATAAATTTTCTCCTTATTCAGTACAACTGCTGATACACTGAATTGTGCAAAAAAAAAAACCAGGGTGCAGTAAGTATTAGCACCACTGTCAAACAAGGGTGGGGAGACAGTACGCTACATTAAAGTCATCAAATCTGATAAAAGTTCCTTTCCTGTCCTCTTCATAATCAGCTGATTTTATTTATTTATTTATTTATTTATTTTGTACAATTTAACAAGGATATTGCAGACAGCAGCCTGGTGCAGAGATGCATATGTAACTTCTCCGAGTCTCCCAGCACAGCATGTGGTTAATTTCTTTTATCTAGTTAAAATAATTTTTACTGAGAAACGCAGCAGAATTTAGTTGAATGAAATGATCGTCCATTCCATGCAGTGTACCTTCATATCAGACCCTTACTCTAACAGAATCATGAGTGCTGAAAGTGAAAGTCAGTTCCTGATTTGGCTGATGCAGTGCTAAAAGTCAGAGGGAGGAATACATTGTTTTTCCCTGCCAGGGATGAAAAATTATTTAACAGAGACATGGATGTGTAGACCAGAGTGAGAGAAATCCCTCCTATCCTCCTGGCAAATCACACCCTGGCTATAGTACTTGCACATTATAAGAAGTGCAAGCTTAAATTCAGAAGTGTTCAAAAACTCCAAATAGCCTGTTACCTCCCACAGGTTTCAAAATGCATTTGACATCTCTATAGATTACTCTTTGAGGTGAATGGATTGCTTTGTAAAGAACTGCAGAGACCGTCATCCTTAAATTAGAAAATGTTTGGTGTAGTTGTAAAACTGGACACAGTTGAATCCTTTTCTTTCTCTCAGACGAGTGGACCAGCTCAAGTATGATGTCCAGCACCTCCGGAGTGCCCTGCAAAATTTCCAGCACAGACGCTATGCCAGAGAGGCCCAGGAGAGAGAGAGGGAGGAACTCATGAGCCGCACATTCACGACAAATGTATGTAAATTGTATAACAGTGATCAAAATGGTGATGGGTATTGGTGTGAATGCAACATTTTAAGCTAAAAAAACATCTAGAGTTTGTGTAAAATACAGAGATTCCTCTTGTTTAATAGGACGCAGATACCTCCATCCCCATAGATGAGACCCTACAGTTTAACTCCAACTTGCACAACGCACACAGAGGCATGGATGACCTCCTGGGCAGTGGCAGCAGCATCCTTAATGGTCTCAGAGATCAGAGATCTACGCTGAAGGTTAGTGACTTAACACAGCAGAAAAACAAGTCTGCATCTGTAGCTTATTTAAACCGTTTGTTAAACAAAGGAAGCGGTATAGAAAGGCGGATTGAATTAAATTTCCTGACCCAGTTTCTGGTGTCCACGATGATCACAATAGTCGTATTGTTAGTGTGCTCATGCTCAGCTAGAGGGTGAGTCTGTGTTTCCAAGGAGGAGATGGCCTTCCTGGTTTTGCTTCAGGCCTCTTATCAGGGTGTGTCTGTTGATCAGCACTCTCAGCCTGGTTGTCTAGCCATGAGAAACCTCTGACGGAGTGGCGCGTCAGGGAGGGCGTTGGCACTCCACGTCTCTCAAAATCAGAGGAATTAGTGGAGATAATTACAATGTGGTCATGGAAACATTTTGTTTATTTATGGCTCTTATAAACTGTCACATGTGATCATTACTGTTGAAATGAGTGTGGCTGTTTTGACTCTGCACAGGGAACTCATAAGAAGATGCTGGATGTGGCTAACATGTTGGGGCTGTCAAACACAGTGATGAGACTTATAGAAAGGCGAGCCACCCAAGATAAGTTCATCATGATTGGAGGCATGCTGCTGACCTGCGTCTTCATGTTCCTGGTAATCAGATACCTGGGCTGACCTCCAACTATCCACAAGGGCGGCTTTTTGATCAGTCGTGGACATTTCTGCAGCACATCGTCCCTAATGATATGAATTTCTAACATTAAAACAAACTTCATAAGCTGTTCCCTTATATTTAGTTTTCTTTTAATGGCTTTCCATCATGTTTATTGATAAAATGGTGAAGTTGGCAAAGACCTTAAACTATGGACAGTATTTTCAAACCATGTGAAGCTCAGTGTGCCGCTTTCCATTTTTACCAAAACCACTTTGAAACTGTAAATTTCTCCTGTAACTTTACACAGATGGTTTCTTATAAATACTTAACTGTTCCTCACGTTGCCATCAGTGTTAGTGTTCTTCCGCCTTGATAAACATGGTTTATAAAGAAATAGCAGTACGGAAATGTTTGTTATGTTCAGTGTTTCATCACAATGCAACTTAAGAATTCTCACCAGAAATTCTTGTGTTTTATGGTGTAAACTCAGTTACTAGCTTATTAGCTGCACCTGGTCAATACAGTCTAATGTAGTGGACAAAGTAGGATCGAGTTGATGCCATACAATTCTAATACATTAGGCACAATGACCAGAAAATTAGACTATAATTAGACATTATATCCTGCATTAAGGCAGGACTTAGTGGACAGCCTCATTAGGCTTAGCGAGCTGCACCTAATAAGCTGAGAACTGATAATATATGTAGCTAATAGTTCAAAGAAAATCGATGGAAGCAGCCCTTTTCTGTCACATGCTCTCTTTAAGTTTATGCTTGGTCTTGTCTCACTATGTGAGTGATTTTAAAGAAATTAAATCTATAATTTTCTTTCTACAGCCTCATGTAATGGTTCTGCAAGTGCTGACAGGACTGTTTCCCCTTTTACAGTAAACAGTATTAATCGTAGCCTGTGAACAAATGCACTAAATGCATGCTGCATTCACATGGATTGACTGTTTTCCTGAAGCCTATTCTAGGTAACTCCAGCACCATCTACTGTTGGACATTTACATCTGCAGGGATTGTTTGACTGTCAGATGAGGCTTATGGAAATAAGGCAGGACCTTCATGTGACCATCTACAGTTATTTACATGGCATTTCAATAATGAAAAAATATGGAAAAAGACACACAAACTCAGGATTTTATTTGGTGAAACAGAGTTAAGTCTTTAAAAAATACAGAGTTGCTACTTTTCTTTTTAAACAGATCACTGCTGTTTGGCACCCCAGCAGGGATGAACAAACCACCGTGATAAAATACGTGTCCACCTCCCATCCAACTTGTCATTTGTCTGCTTTTCCCCCTCCCCCCAACAGCAGTGTCAACCCAGTAGAACGTTAATAGGTTAATCTACAGCAGTTTTATTTACAAAATTACACACAAAAAAAAAGCCAAACACAGCTCTTCTTTTGAAGAGCATTTTGGAAAATAATTTAAAAAACAGAAAAATACAATTATTGCAGTATACTACAATCTTATTATATGATGCACAGGCACCATCTTGATGTACAGATTTCAGTGCAATTGATTCAGATGTACCCTCATCTCAGGGAACAAGAGCTTTGCTTCAGAGTATTCAGGAGATTTATACCCCTTCATCACATTTCCCCTGATTTAGAGAGGGCTTCTTGTATGACAATGTCATACTTGTTTGGACACCATATCTGTTTTGTTTTTTTTCCATATGGCTGTCACTGGTGGGTTTCTTCACATTACACACTGATCTATGTACAAGTTACTGCATTACAAATTACTTTTAAACCAAGAATCCAATAGAGAGCGAGTAGTCATTTGAAAACACAACAAGAGATCAGTAATTATGAAAGAGTCCATCTCTGAAAATTAGATTACACAGATTAAAATGTTCACCTCTAGAACAAAACCACTTCCTTGAATCGTAACATGATTCTGCTTACACTTTTAGCCATCATGTATCTCTTTGGCTGCCAAAATGAGCAAAAAAACAACCAAAAAAGCTCCAGTAGTTTCTGAGGCTGTTACTATTCCCCAAATTGGAATATAAACCAATGGTCTAGAGGAAGTTTCTACAGTTTTTAGAGGGGGAGAAAAAAATCTGTGAAAACATGAGAAAATAAAAATCTCACATGTACCAGAAGAAAATGTTAGTGTCAATTTTGAACCCAGCAGTCTTAACCACTTTGTGGGGACGTGCTGCACTGTGAAGGCCAGTAAAGTTCTCACAAGATTCACGTCTTACAGCCTGCATGATGTAACAAAGACTTTATTTAAAACCCTAAACCAAGAGAGTTCAGGTTAAGTCTTTATTTTAGTGGTTGGTTGTTGTGAACACACTACTTCATTTTCATTTGTTTTCAAGAGCCGTGGTTAGGGGGGTGCTGGAGGTCCTGTCCTGAGAATATTGGGTGTAAGAGTGGGTGGAGCTGAAGGGCTGCTGCTGCTGCAGCCTGTGAGGGTCGGGGTGTGAAAAGTGTGGGGTAGAGGGCTGTGTGTGGAACATGGTGGAGAGCTAAGGGGGTGTGATGAAGTGCAGAAGCAGGGATAATATGTATTGGCTGACCAGAGAGGAAGGCTGTTGGGTGGGCAGGGATCAATCCTGCATGCCCCAGTGAGTGTCCCAGAGAATGACCAAGTGAGGGCCCCAAAGGAGACAGGGAGATGGGGGTAAGGTGATGCTGGGGAATGTGATGTACCTGGGCCAGCTGGGCATGTGCCGGATGTGGGTGGTGGGCATGAGCTGGGTGGATGCCCATTGCTGCAGCAGTGGCTGCATGGTGCTGAAGGATGGCGTGTTGCACTGTGGTGATGGATGTGCCAGAAGCTACGGACACAGTTGGCTGCTGAATGTGGATCTGCTGCAGGGCTGGTGGAGGGGGCGCTGGGGCCAAAGTGGCAGCTGCTGCGGCAGCGGCCGCTGCAGCAGCTGAGGGAAAAGTCTTGACCTGCTTGGCTAAAAGCTGCTGCTGGATGTGCTGTTGTGCAGCCTGTTGCAGCTTGCTGTATTTCTCCATCTCCTCTGGTGTGAATGTAATGGGCTGACTTTCCAAAGGAGCCAGTCCGTCCTCCTCTGCCTCCATGCCATCCTCCTCCAAGCTGGGTGGTGGGTAACCAGGGTAGGCATGCATGGCAGCCTGCTGCTGCTGCATTTCAGGCATCATGGACTCCATCATTGGGTTCTGGGAAAGGTCCTGTCCTGACTCTCCTTGGTACTGGGGCATCATCATGGAGGGCTCTTGTTCAAATACTGTCCGGGTTTCTTGGTGCCCCTGGTCTTCTGTTGCAGGCTGCTGTGTCTCTTCTTGAGTCACTGTGCTCTGTGGGGCTTCCTCAACCTTCTGAACTGGTGGAGCTGGAGGTGGTGGTGGAGGTGGGAACTCCCTTATAGGTTCTACTAATATAACCTCTCCTTCAGCTTCAGAGCTCTTCCCTGTCCCTGATTTCTCTCCCTCTTCAGGTCTGATTAAAGGAATTGCTGGCTTTTTCCCTGCCTGCAGCTTACCAATTAGTGGAAGCATGGCTTTGTTTCCAAGAGATGGGGGTAGTTTTGGGCCAAAATAGCCCTGCGGTGGGTCTTTAATCTTAATCCCAGATTTTGTTCCTGTGGTAGAATCTTCAGAACTTTTCTTGGACTGAACCTTCTCCAACAGCTGTCGTGCAGTTAGGGTGTTTTTCTGTTCTCCTGCATCTCGTGACCCCCCTGGTCTCAGACCCAGCGAGCTCGATGAATGGGTGTTTCGGTTAAGGCCTCGTGAAGAAGAAGACCGTGGAGACTGGGAGCGGTAGATACGTGAGCGGTTGAAGTCTCTGCGATGGGTGTCACTATCCTCTCGACCCCTAGTGCTTCGTCTGTGAGGAGACCCTTTATTTGAACTGGAGGAGCGGCTAGCAGAGCTGTAGCTACGACTGTAGCTCCGCCTCCAGGATCTTGCACTAGTGCTGCGACTCCAGCTGCTGGAGCTTCTGGAGCTGCTACGATGATGCCGTCTGTGCCTCTTCCTGCGGCTGTAGCTGCGTGAACGTGAGCGCGAGTCTTCTGAAGAGGAAGATGTGTACTGATGCCTCCTGGATCGTCTACGTCCTCGGCTACTCCTGCGGTCATACTCAGAGTCGGATGAACGTTTGGAGCGCCTTCGTCTGCGACCTTCTGTGCTGTAGTCGCTGTAGCTGTCTGAGTAGCTTCGGCTACGGTGGCTGTAGGCACTGCTGCCTGCTGAGGAGCGCTCAGAGCTGCTGGAATAAGAGCGACTACGGGAGGTTTGGCCACGATGATGCCGGCGACTACTACCTCGTCGTTCCCCCCGTCTTGATGAACGGCTGCAGGATCGCCCTGATTCTTCACTATGGTGGCGGCGCTGTTCCCTCGGGCTTGACCTGTGATGACGTGAGCGCTGGGTATTAGAGCCCCCTTCTTCTTCACTTTCACTGCTGGGAGGTCTACCAGAACCAGGACTCTTTTGGGCTGAGGTGGAGCACGAGGCACTTTGAGATGCACTGGTGTCAGTCTTTTGTCTTTTGTTGCCACTGTGCTCCTCAGATGAGTTGGCCTTATCAGTACTTTTTCCATTCCCTCCTTCTGCTCCAGATTTGCAAGGCACTTCCTTAGCAGCACGTTTCCTCTTCCCCAGTTCTGCTCCTGTGTTTCCTGTAGCTCCTTCCCCTCCAGTTGTCAGCTGAACAGAGGAGGCAGCAGCTTTATCTTCCGACTTTGGTTTAGGTTTTTCCTTTTCTTCACCTGTTGCCTCAGCTTGATCTTGAGCCTTGTTTTTGCTCTTCTTACGTTTGTGTTTTTTCTTTTTTTTGGGCTTTTCTTGTGTTACCTCAGTCTCACCTTCTGCATCTTCTCCCGCTCCTTTTTCTTTTCCTTTGCGTTTTGAATGCTTTGCAGACTTCTTATGCTTCTTCTTTTTCTTTTTTTTCTTTGCACTATTACTTCCACTTGTGGGCTTTTGTTCTTCACTTTCTGGCTGGCCAGACTCTCCTTTTGACACTAGCTTGTCTTTGTCAGCACTGGTTCCAGGTTTATTAGCCGTTTCTACTTCAGATGGTGAAGCAGCCACTTCTTGTCCCTTGTCATCAGTGTCTTCACCAGGCTTGGGGGACTTTGCCACTTTCCCACCACGCACTCCTTTGTTACGGGACAGTTTGAAGTCAAAGTAGAGGGGATTGCAGCTGTAAGACAGGGAAGGTTGAGCTTTTGTAAATTCAAGGAGCTCCGATGGCCACTGTAGGGTGGTAGTCTCATCTTTGCTCAGGACTGGAAAGAAGGGACCAGTGGGCATTTTCGGACCAGTGTTTGCATCCACAGTATCACGTGTCTCTGCTTTCTGGGTGGGTGAAGCTGGTACAGCAGGAGCTGCATCTCCTGCACATGAAGGGGTCTCCTCTTCTGCCTTTACTTTAGCTGATAGAGGAACTAGGTCTGGGTCAGCATCTGCAGTAACGTTGCCTTGTTCCTTTTCAGTCTTGCACTCTGTCACACCGCTCTCTGTATGTTCTGAACTTTCTTCAGCCTTGTTCTCCTCTTGTGTCTCTTCCTCATCATCTTCATCTTTGCTCTGACACTGTTCAGAGGCTTTCATGAACAGCAAAAACTGGAAGTGTGGCTTTACTCGACAGTGAGCTGGTGGTACATAGTGGTAGTACTGAGGCTCTTGTCCAGGAGATCCTTCATTGGTTTTCATCATCATTTTCAATTTGCTAAGCGTTGATGCTAAAGATCCTCCATCATCAGGCTGCTGCACCTCTTCTGTACCTGCACCACCACCTCCTTCTCCTCCTTCACCTCCTCCAGGCAGTCCCTTAGGGCTGTCTGTGCCACAGCCTGATGTGTCATCTTGTCCTCCAGCCTTTTCTCCCTCTTGACTCTCCTCTGTCTCCATAGCTTCCTCACCATGATCAGCAAAAACAGCAGCTGCTGTCTCCAGTTTTACTGGTGCTTTCTTGGCAAAAGAGAATGATACACTGACTTTTGATGCGCTGCTGGAAGTTGGCGATGATGAGGCATTCTTTCCCAGAGAGAAGCTAAAGGTTGGACCAGACTTTGGGGAGGCTTGACCAGTTTTATCTGACAGTGATCCTTCCAGGGCAGTGTCTGCCAAAGACTGTGTCATGCTGTTCTCAGGTGTCATGCTGTTGCTGTCTTCTCCTTTCTCTCCATCTACAGCGACTGTAGTTGTTTTGAACATAGGTCCACTTCCAGGAGTTCTGAAAGAAAAAATTACACCAATGTGATGCTGGACAAATTTTTTTTAATCAAGGTCTTTGACTTTAATTTTTATCGTGCTTCCTGGAAAAGATGAAAATATACAAAAATATGTTTTAATTTACAGTAAGTGAAATGTTCAAATACATTTTATTGAATTTGTCTTGTTTGGACTAACATATTGAACCAGTGACATTTATAAAATAAGTAATTTCACCACGTCCCATTAAATATATATACACAATCCATCCAGCAGATGGCACTCCAGGAATAAATACTTACCGGTCTTGCCGTTTTCTCTGCTCAGCAAGTTCATGCAATCGCCGCAGCATCTTTTCTTGCTTTTTTCCATCTTTCCGGGAACGTGATGACACATTACGGGCAAACTCTCTCTGCTTCAGCTCTTTAAGCCTCTGCAAGACAGAGAGAAACCGGGCACATCATTTCATCGTGTCTTTAATTAACAACAGATCTGCATCAACACCGCAATGCTTGCTAAACAGCAGTACCTGCTTGTGAGCGTGGTCATAAGAGTTAATGTGGTTGTCAAATTCCTGGTGTTTGGTGTACTGTTTGTCACACAGCTCACAGTAGAAATTGGCTCTCAGGTCTTCCAGAGCTTTTGCGATGGCTTTTTCTTTTTCCATCTGGTCCTATTTTTTGTGGGAAATTAAAAAATATAGTATTAAAAAATACAGGTGATAACAATTATCACTGTGACAAAAAGATAAACAACCTCACCTTGTATTTTTGCCGCAGTTCTTCTGTATCTTCCTTTTCCACTTCGAGGACTCTCCTCTTCTCTGTGGCATCCTCAGCATAATCCAGCTAGAACAAACCAAAACGTTACATTATAAACCAACAGCATTGTCAAAGACAGTCCAAGTTCATCTTATATACCAAACATGAGTTTAATATGGTGCATAGAAGAGCTGATGTGCCTTGAACGCATCGAGTCCCTACAGTGACTATAGAAGACAGCACACGGAAACTCCAAGAAGAACAGTTGGTCAGTTTGTGTCGCTTGTGTGCTGTTACACACGTTTATCATGCTGACTGACTGTTTGCTGTAGAAACATCTATGCGACCAGGGTAGGTAAATGTTATTTCAAGACAAATATCAAAGACTAGGCAGGAGCTGAAATAACTGACAGTGATGCTCGCTGAAAATTTAAGCATAGCTTTATTTTGCTAGGCAGTGTTGGTGTCACATTCTTCTTTGCGGTTTCTACATGTTTTATTTTCATTAAATAGAATCATTCATCATTCATGTCTGAAGGTATTTGAAGTGGTTAAGACTGTCCATGAGAGTCAAGATCTTTAATATGTTGAACACAGAACACCTCTGCATGAACTGCGTGTTGTGAACAGGAGCAGTTATACTTTGTCACTGTGCCATAGCCTTGAGACTTCTGTTAAGGGATCTAGCAAAGGAACCTAAAAAATAAATATATCTCTATATATCTCTCTCTAATATATATATATATATATATATATCTCTATATATCTCTCTCTAATATATATATATATATATATATCTCTATATATATATCTCTATATATATATATATCTCTATATCTCTATATATATCTCTATATATATCTCTATATATCTCTATATATCTCTATATATATATATCTCTATATATATATCTCTATATATATATATATATATATATCTCTATATATATATATCTCTATATATACATATATATATATATCTCTCTATATATATATATATATATATATATATATATATATCTCTCTCTATATATATATATATATATATATATATATCTCTCTCTAATATATATATATAATATATTATATATATATATATTTATATATATATATATATATATATATATATATATATATATATATATATATATATATATATATATATATATATATATATATATATATCTCAAAGTCATTTCTATTTCACAGTCAAAGCACTCACCCCACTATCAATACAAGTTCATAATATTTATCTAAACACCTTAAATTACTGCTTGGACACTTAAAGTGCAAAAAAAAAAAAAAAAAGAGAGAGAAAGGAACACCCTCAAATCTTTCTTTTATTACAGGTTCAACTACTACAACTTAAATAAATGTGTACAAATCGATAGACATGAGCATCATACCTCCATCTCCATTCGTCCCATCCCCATGACATCATACTTAAGGATGATGGGCACAGGGTCAGTGCGTCCTAAGGGTAGAAAGAGAGAGAGAGGACTAGGTGAGCTTTTTTAATGCTTGGATGAAGGACCAACTCGGAGACAGCCTGCTTTTAGAGCATAGGGTGCTGGGGTTAGAGAATTTTGCCTTCAAGTGCAAAGAGACCAGAAAGCTACAGTGAACCAAACACCAGCCATTCTCACAGCTTACTGCAGCCACCAGCTACAGACCAATTTAGCCTTCCTGTTACATTTGACCGGGCTGCTGGTTTGCATTATGAATGAGTCAAATTAGCTGCACTGCATTCCTGATGGAGTAAATGAAGACAAGGGGATCAGGATTGCTCAGTAAAATGTCTTGATATAAAAGTACACTACAAAGCATACTGATCTTTAAGCCGGTATGTTTTCATTTGTGCCTGTCTGCACCCCTCCTCCATCCTTTCATTCCTGCAGTCCTGTTAAACCAGAATGCCAAGTTTATCAAGGACGCTGCAGCTCGAGGGACTGTGTCTGTCTGTGTGTGTCTGTCTGTGTGTGTGTGTGTGTGTGTGTGTGTGTGTGTGTGTGTGTGTGTGTGTGTGTGTGTGTGTGTGTGTGTGTGTGTGTGTTTGAGAGACAGTGTGTGTGAGAGGGGAGCTGCAGCTGCTGCCACCGCTCACAAAACACCACTGCGACATCCTCCTTGAGAGTAACAAAGGCTCCCAATATTATCTAAAGGCTATTGCATCACTTCTTGCTGAACTGTCTGTCTGACCATTTACTGTCCTGAGGTCCAAACCTGTTCCCTTGTCAGAGGCCCCCCATTTCCTCATTATGACTGAAGCTGAAAGATTTTTCTTCCGTTTACTTAACCTATGTTATGATGTAAGCTGTGAAAAGAGCTAGATCAGAAGGAAATTAACTTGTAGAAAAATAAACAAACCAAAGACAACCAAAAAAACTAAAACAAAAACAGAATGAAACATTAAAGATATAAAATATATGTAAATCAAAACTACATTGGAGATCGACACAGAATTGCTTGATCCACTCATAATCAGCCAAACAAAGCAGAGAGAAAGAGTCAAATTAAAAAAAAAAAAAAAAAAGGACACAAGCACTGAACTACAGCAGAGTGACGTCACAGGCCAGGTATCGCCATGGTGACAGTGCAAGGGATGGGGATACTTACCTGGTAAAACATGGGCATGAGTAGGAGGAGAAGGAGGGGGGGACAGACAGACAGACAGGGGAATCTCAAAACAAAAGGCATAAAGAGAATTTGGACTAGTCTGCTGCTCCTGATGCCAGCCAGATGTAATAATTAATCACACTGATAATGATTATCAATTCAGTTTGGTTTCAGTTTTTTTTCCCCTCCCACAAATCCAATAATCCAATGTAGGTTTTTCCACAAATTAAATTTCTATGTATACCATTGGGCATATGGAAAAACTACTAATATTTATTTACAGTGGCGCTAAATAAGGTGTAAACTTACTACCAGTTGGTGCCATATATAAAGAAGAGAAAATAGAGTTCTCCTATTCGTAAATACAACTGATTTTCAATAAAGAGAACGAAACATAAGTAATGGAGTAAATAATATGTTCAAAACCTTTTGGCTTTGATTAAAATTTCAAAATTATCACAACCGCAGCGGCTTTCTTACACATTCTTACTTTCCTAGACAGAGGAAAGTAAGAAAAAATTTACTGCAAATCTCCGTTTCTTTTAGCCATCATAGCCCAATGACATAGTCATTTTAAAATCATAAATGCATGGGCATAGTAGCACACTGTATAACGGCCTGCCTGCACTCTCAGTCCCACGGCAGTGTCTGTCACCTAGGCAGGCTTTTTATTTTATTTTTTTTAAAACAGAATACCTAACAGTGATTGGATGATTTTTGTGGCCATATTCAAACTAAGGAAGCGAAAGAAAACGGCTGATTTTGAGATCACAAGACTACTGATAGCCTGGACATGTAAGTTCATGCCCTTTGTCAAGCAGCAGCAGAAGTGAAACCAAAAACAGGGTTTAGTCTGTTAGCCAGCCACTGCAGTGGTCTGTCTGACAAGTCACAAGTCAGGCCTAGAATTATAGATTAATGAACAATTACAGTCATCCCAAACTATCACCAATCTTTAAACACAGTGACAATACTTCCACATTACCCATTCCAGTGAAAAAGAAAGGGACCAGACAAAAACAATGTGCATCTAAATCACAGGGTGTGAATCACAAGGTTTTTTGGAAAAAAAAAACTGAAAACAAACAAAATGACAATGTTCTAAGAGTAATACATATGCATGGTAATATACAAGCAGCAGAATGAAGACTAATACAGAGAGAATTAAAGCCTATGTAGCATTGGTGCTCTGATGAAAGGAAAAACAAACAAAAAAAAAATTGGAGAAATAAAAACAAACAGAAAACAATTCAATTGGGGGATAAAATAACATTTACCACTAAGTTTACCATCAGCACAACATGGGCAGGATCAAATCGCTGTAAAAAAGAAACACCAATTGGTTAAGCAGGAAGATTGAGGCACATAGAGAAGGGAGGGTGGGGTTGGGAGTGTGGTTATGGGATTTAGGGGGGTTTACCAGAGGGGCTACTGTGTGTCAACTGCCCCACCCCCCCTCATCCCTTCATTTAGGGCTAGGTGCTTACAGGGATTTCCTCTCACCACTCTCTCCCAACCACTTATCCCAGTCCCCAGGCCCCTAGCCTGATGTCATCTTGTTTCTCAAAGAAAATATACCCCAAAAAACAAATTACCACCCCTTACATCTTTTCCACTATGGGAACTTGCGACCTGTAACTGAACACAAGCCTCCCCTCAAAATGGGGCAGTGGGAGTTGCGGAAGCAAAATCTGAGCTCCCCTCAGGAGATTGTGCTAAATGAACCAACACTATAACATAAAGTTTAAAACCATGTTGTTTGTGTTATCATGAAGAATGCTACCATTTCACTGATACATGCATGTAAGCATTGAAAAAGTGAAGACCACCTTTACCCCTCACGTTCTCATAAGGTTACATGTCAATAAGTTCCTGTAGTGGAAAAGCAGGTTGGTCTTACATCAAGTAAAACCCCAGAAATCCTTCACATTTTAGCTTGGGAAATTAAAAACAAACAACCCACAAAACAAAAAGTGAAATCTCATCAAATAAGAACTGTTAAAGGAGATAGTCTGGGTAAAGGAGAGACTGGAGAGAACTGCCATGTCTGATAGTATTTTGGGTCTAGAGGGAGGCTTACCGCCTAAGAAAAGTAATGAATCAAAAATATACTTTTGCCTTTTTAAAGATGTGGTCAAATATCTAGATTGAGACAATAGGTGCCTCTAGGGATGACCACCATTTTCCCCCTCTGAGCTTTTTGCCTTGCAGATGCTTGTCAGCCCAGTTAGCAAATCTCCCTGAGATTCCTTCATTTCCTCGCTAGCCTACTGCCAGCAAGCTCATTTTGGGATGTGCTTAACCATGGAAAAAGTGAACACAAACTACACATAAAATGTACCTGAGGGAAGAGCCAGCAAGGCTTTGAGCAGTGCTTAGAGTGGTTTCTTTATTGCTATGGAACAGCAATGGTACTGAAGTACAACTAAAGATGTTAATTGTGCATCCAACCGTTTTGTCATATAGTCCTATATCATGTGAACGTAGTAGTTTAGTGTGCTACCTCCAACACTGCTTAAAGCCCCAGGTGAATGACAGTTGGAGGCAGGCAGAAGTGCACCTCTGGGACAAACATGCTATGCTGAAGGGGCAAAGAAACGGGGGGAGGATGGGAGCCTGTGACCATGGGGACAGAGACAATTGGGGTGTAAGAGGTGGAGAGGTTTTCCCTGCAAGTTGACTCTATGGCCCGGTCAGTAGCAGACACACACGCATCTCAGTTCCACATAATGACCACACACATACACATGAGTTTCACAGGTTTGGAGGTAGAAACAGGCAAACAAGCAAAGGGGAGAAAACTTGTCTACTCTGCAAGCCATTCACAGTCTGAGCCATGGTTACAGCCAATCAGATTACCCAACAGCAGCCACGGAAACTCAAAGAAGGGGGGAAAAAAAATCTAACATACACGGAGATGATGATTCTAAGGATTTTGAATGAATCATGGCTTCCTAAATCTACCTTGATTTAAAATGGATCGTTCTTTGTTCAAATTGAAGCACTTTACTCATAAGCAGATTGAAATAAAGGTTTAGTGATTATAAAGCAAAGAGGAGGAAGCTGACAGAGGCCATTAGCCTATGATAAACTGTAAAAGGGGTGTTACACTGAGGTCAACTGCAGAGTGGGAAAAGAAAACACACCCACACACACACACACACACACACACATACCCACCCACCCACACACACACACTGACATACAGAGGATCCAACAAACCTTACCTAAAAAAAGGGCAAAAGGGACAAAAGAAGAATAAGAACAGAGTCAATACAGTGAAAAACTTAAAAAAGGGGACAATGCTTTAATGTCAAATTTCATCAACCGTCTCTTCAGGCAAAGAGGACAGGAAAGAAGAGGAAGATTATAGTGATTATCCAGCAGACTTCAATGAGATGCAATGGTTCACCTATGTGATATGCCTACTCCTAAGTATATTAGCAAAATTCAACAGGAGATAGCGTGCTCCAACACTGGGCCATTAATTCCAGCACAACAACTGGACACAATTTGCCGCAGTCTCATCTGCCCACAAAGCAGGATGCTTACATAACCACATGACTGGTGCCAGCGGCAAAAACAAGAGCACAGTCAGCCCCTGCAACTTGTTCTCTCCTCCACACAGAGCACACATCCTTATCACATCAAATAGTCTGCTATTCACTGGTTCATGGCCAGATGGAAATAAACAATGATGGTTACTGAACGCTAAGCTCTGATATTTCTGCTGTTGTTACCCTCCATAAACTTGTCAGCCTGCCCAGAAAGAAATGAAGCAGCCTCCTGGCCTACTCTGGTCCTTGGCCATGGTCAGCCTGAGAATACCTATGAGGGACAACACTAGGAGCCAAGGCCATATATGTACATGTGAGAGCTGCTAGGGCGGCAGCAACAATAAAACTCAACAACCAGAGCTCATCAGAGCTTAGTATCTCTGGAGGACAAGTGATTCCTAGAAGCAACATTTTAACATGGAAAGAACAGACCTCACATGCTGCTATGCTGCATTAGCAAAAAAAGGTAAAGACTATAGTGATTACCTGACTTTAATACCTTTTTACACTCAAATAAAAACAACAAAAAATACATAACAGCTCCATGTTAACAGTAGAAAGAGGATTCATCATGTTCATCTTCCTCTACTGGTCAGCCAAATGTCAACACTTAGCATTATTCTGGTAAATTAAGGACACTGTTTAGTTAGGCAGTCTGTGTTCCAATTTTGTCAAGCACACAGTCCAAGACATTTTCAAGAGCCCCTTTTCTCACTCTTTTACTTGGCAATATGGTGTGCTGAAAAATCCAATTCCCAGAACCATATAAACAAGGAGATCTGGACTAGATGAAAACAATTAAGCAGCACTATCCTGGACACATGTTTATAGATCTGTATATATAAGACAAGTGAATTTAAGCAACCCAGTTACAAGCTCTGCCTAAGCCCCAACACATTTAAGACAACTTTGTAATTTGGGCGTGTGCTTTTCACTGTTTTGCAGTATTAGTGGTGTTTCTCAATAAAATACCAATATTGAAAACAGATGTTACTGCTAGGTTTACAGGAAGGGCAATGCACTTGAGAGAGCATTGCAACTGAGCAAGACTAAGTGAGTGAGGGAGATGGATAAGTCAGACATGACTAAAATGTTATGGGTCCAGTGGATAGAAAGGGACATAGAGGAGGAGGCAGATAAGATTAATACCAGAAGCTATGTAGAAAAACAAGCTCCACTCTTAACAGACTGCAAGGACTCGTTTGCGCTGAAGGCATTGACATCACTCATATAGAATGCTATACATCACTCTTTTTGGGCAGAATTCAGGGAAGGGTGAGGCTATGAGCAGAAGCAGAAAGGGGGAGGAAAGGAGAAAATGAAGATGCTGATGAGAACAGGAAAGCCAGTGAAGAGACAGGAAACGGCTTGGTGGAGACATGCCAAGGCTCTGCACCACTGCCTCTGAGCCAATGAGCCTATGAGCACAGCAGGTCTGAGCTAATGAGGTGCCAACGTCAGCCAAGGTCTAACCCACACGCTCAGCTATGTGCAGCCTTCTAAGTTTGTGCAATTCAATATAAACAAGGCCATTAGATTACTATGAATGGCCAAGAGAAAGTAAACCTCTCTTAATGTAGCTTTTTAATCTAAAGCCTTTTACATCTTAGAGAATTTGCTCCCGTGCAGAGGTCACTGAGCATGATACAGTCACTCTCATAATACAAAGCAATCCTTAAACTAATAGAGTAATACAATGTAATATGTTGTTGGACATGCAGTTAGAGTAGGGCTGCCACAATTAGTCGACTAGTCACGATTACGTCGACGACTAATTTAATAGTCGACGCGTCGTTTGAAGCTTTGTAAGATCACAAAAGACGCAGGAATAAGAAGTAGGATTTAAGAGTGTAATAACGGACTGAAACAGAAGATGGCAGGACTGCATGGCAGGACTGTACAAGGATGCCAACTGCCGTTAAACCCAGAAGAAGAAGAAGAAGAAGAAGAAGCTGTGTCCCAGAATTCATAGCGCGGCCCAGCTCAGTTTCCAACAGCTAGTTAGTTTTAATATTACTCTTATTACTCTTTCTGGGTCACAAAATAAACGTTTAACATGTTTTCAGGCGAGAATGTAGCTGTGTAAACTTCAAATATCTGCTCAGTTTATCAAGACACCACATATTTTCAAAAGCCCTCCGACGTTTTCGGAGACGTCCATTACCCACCAGCTCGATAGCTAGCCGGGGTTCTAGGCTCACTAGAGCCGGTGAGAACACCGGACTCCCGGCAAATTGTTTTCAAACCCACCGCCGTCTTTCACTACTCAGGTTAAACATGACATATAAGTCACTTAGATATCTTAAAAATGTTATTGTTTGGCTTTTTTTAGTATTTTATTTGTTCCTGAGTAAATCGGTTTGGCTGAGATTAAAGTTATAGGTTTTACACAGCTGAATAAACGTCAAGCAGACAACTGATTATCAGAAGTGTGAGATGCTCGAGAATATACTCCGGTGTCCTGTTAGATAGCAAGGAGCAGACGGCTGAGTTTATTAAACTCCACCGAAACAATCTGCAAATTTCATTAAAATTTAATAAACTATCATCTTGTCTTTATTTTTAGTTAGCACATACCTTAAACACTTAAAGCTGTAAGCTAATGATAGTTATTTAAGAGCAGATGCATGCTGGTGCAATAAGCTGTACGTTTTACGTCCAATGGATGCATGATCTGATTCGTCAACTAATCGCAAAAATAATCGGTGACTAGTCGACTATCAAAATAGTCGTTTGTGGCAGCCCTAAGTTAGAGTAACAGAAAAAACGATTTTTAGATTAAATGCTGGACTCAATAATTGTATAAAGTCATAGGTATACAGGGTAAACAGCAAAAGCACTGAGTTTAATGTTACAAGAAGTGTTCAACTAATGGGACTGTCCAACACAGTGTGTGATCAAATGTCTCTGCAACTAGTGGATCTATGGCCCCATTACTAATTTCTGTTTGCGGTCTCAGAGCTGTAGGGTGTGTGATGACCAGCACACACACAGCAACCACACAATGGACAGCATAAAAACTTCTTTTTGAATAAAAAAATATGGCAATGCAGTGCATTCCTGTAGGGTTGTGGAGGTGTGTGGAGGTGTAGGCATGTTTATTATGAACTTAGAACATAATGGCTGTAAAACCATCTTTTTTTTTTGAATTTCTCGGAATCATCACTCTGTTCAATACCAGCTTGCTGATTAACATATTTATAAACTGCCAACTTATGAGGTCCACTTTACAGTAACAGAACTGTTTTTTACCAGCTATGTGACCAAGAGATGAGCCTGGTCAAACTGCTGGTTAAAATGCTGCAAGTCGGTAACTGAGTGAATCAGAAATAATCTGTGCTACAAGTTTCACTCCAACGTTCAGGGACTTGTGGGGTAAAATAACTCCCCCAGAGGGTCTCTGGGCCTCTGTAGTTAAAATCAAGAGGTCCTTCAAAAGTCTTTAGTCCCTGGGAAAGGTTCTTGCAATGGAAAAAAAACAGCTAATGTGTTCTCCTTTATTTGCACAACTATCCAACTAAAATAAATAAATACTCATGTTTTAACAGAAATGCAATTTAGCTAAAAATGAGATAAGATAAACACTTTATTTATCCCATATTTAGAAAATTCTGATATGATCAGCACATGCTTTCAAGTTCAAGGCATGATCTGAAATAGATAAAACAAATATGTGCCCTGGAGGCAACACAGAAACTACCATATCAGCAAACTGTATGTTCATAAGCACTGAATCTGAATGTGAACAAAGGGCAGATTCAACTTTGCTGTCAACTAAAGCATTATGTAAAAATGAATAGCTCCATTCTAGTTCCCAAGCCCCAAAGTCCCTTCCCTAAGTCTTAATCAAGGTCAAGAATGTTTTCTTCCCTCTTTCAGTTTAAAGTAACAGCAGTATGAGAGCAAAAAAACAACTACAATGTTTCCTTAAATAACAATCAATTTCACACTACCAGATACAAAGGAAGAAGGCAGAGAAAAGATAAAGAGAAAAGAAAATCTAGCACAAAAAATAAAATAATACAAAAGGGGGAATGTGAGGGGAAAGAAAATGATACATAGTGTTCCAATAACATCAGTATACATTGAACTTAAGTGTAAAGAAGAGTGTGCCCTTACCCTGCATGGTTTTGCCAAGGCCTTGGCCCAACTTCCAGCCATGTTTCTGAAGCAGCCGGTGCCCGATGTTATCCTAGCAGAGAGAGAAGAGAAGAAAAAAACCAAAAATATTCCAATAATAAGAGGAGCTTTACCCGTAGGCACGGGTGAAAAAATAAAATAAATACAAAATTAAAATTAAAAAAACTAACAAAGAAAAAAAATAACACTCAGATCACGCTACCATCATCAGCACAACCACCACCACCAACACCATCGTCATTATCGTCATCACCTACAGCGTGTAATAATCAGTGTCTTCCAGCACAAAGAGTGGTAAGGGAGGCTGGGTGTGGGGGAATAAAAAGTGGGAGACTGAGAGGAAGGGTTGAATTTCAACTATGAACAATACATGAGGCTATATGTTATCTGTAAACTACAAGATATCCTCCTGAAGTAGGAGTGCATTTTTAAAACCTTTATTAGGCAAAAAAAACTGGGCGTGATCATTTCTCTATTTTTCATTGATAAAGGTAACACATGAAGTCACATCCACTAACTGAGAAGTTAAGAGGAGGAGGAGTAGGAAGGAGGAAGGAGAGGGCGATATATGTATCACACGCATACATATATGAACCACTACAGAGCAAGATCTCAGTACACAAAGAAAAGTAACACAGAACAGGTATGGAAATCTAGCATAAACAAAACAAAGACCAGAAACTCCAAGCTTGCTGTGATTCTGTAACCATGACAAGGAGAGCACCATGAAACATATGCAGCTGTCACAAAAAATTATAGCAACAGGAAGAGACAGAAGTGGAACTAGTGGGCCTTGGATTACCATTACAAGGCCCAGGGTGGACAGAATATGCACGTGTGAGGGGATATGCGGGTGTGCAGGTGAAGAGAGGGACACATTGTGTGCATGTAGCCCCACCAGATATACAAAAAATAGCTGTTGTGCTTATTTTTGGACATCCTTAGCAGTTCTGGTCTGTTATCAATCATCACATCCCACCAATTTCAACACCTATAATTTGATATTTTCATAGATATCATTAGTATTCAGAAATGAGAAAACATACCTTCAGACTACTTGAGGCCTCTGAATGTGCGTGCAAGGCTTTTCTTTTAATACTAATGATTTCTATGACAAACGCATCACAAGATCAAGCAACTGATAATGAACCAAAGAGGCAAGAGGAGTGCAAAAACATACACAACAGGAACTCTCAGCACACTGTGGGGCCAAATGTGCATGTCGGAGACCGTTATATCACTAGTATGGGTCAGCAAGAAAACAAAAACATTAAGTGAAATGCAAGACCGTCCCACCACTACACACTACAGTACATCCTCAAGCACAAATAAACAGGTAACAATGAGATTTCTTAATAAGCAGTGTTTTGCTGTTGTGATTATAACTATTCCAAGCTTGTCTAACATTCACCAGAGTGCTGCATTCTACCAAAAAAACATACAAACCAAACAAAAAAGGATATTTATAATCACAAAGAGATTGACATCAACTTTCACAAACAGAAAGTGAAGGGGTTTAAACAGAAAAAAACTGCATGCAGCTTTTTGTTAAAGAGTTTTAACAAAAAGGATCGTCGGTGTTAGTAGCGCACTGTGAATGGTACACATACAGAGGAGTGGGGCGGGCTGAGGGGTGTGGGCGGGTTAAAAAAAAAAAACTCCAACTGTGTTAGTCTCAGGTGGTTCAGGCACAGAGAGGAAAGTGATGGCTCAACAGGGCTCAATTAGTTCTCTTTGGTAAAAACAGGAGGTTGGGAGCAGAACAGAGCAGGCTGAGCCATGATGAGGGTGAGTTTCTAGGGTGGTGAAGGTGAACTGGGCTTGTATGAGTTAGTGCATGTGAAGGGGAGTGGTACTCACACACGCAGTGTGCATACTGCATCTCCGCCCACGAGACTTTAATTGAGATACATCTGGCTGTGGCCCTTTTTAAGGTGCTTTTTCAGAGTAAACTGTTGCCTTCCTTTGCCCCATTTTACAAGTGACATACTTGTAAATTGTGACATACTCAGGACACTTAAAAATACTTTGCATTTTAGTGACAAGAATAACATATCCAAATCATCTGGCTGATCTTTGCAGCAAATGCTCAAGAAAGACTCAAATTCTTCACTTGCTGTTTATGTTACAGTTTGGTGGGTTGGTTTTTTTTTTTACTGTGCAACTGTCAGATCCTTTCCGCTGTGGGATGAGATAAGAGAGAAATATGTGCTAGGACTAACATGGCAGGAAGGCAACTGGAGACAGACTGCCTGAATCAACTCCTAAATCAGGACACTGAAGGCTAAATTAAAAAGTCCTGCAAATCACTGTTTATTACTTGTTGCTGCCTAGCAGTTGGGCAAGGACTTATAAGAATTAGAAGCTTTATGGCCACTAAGGATCATTTCTTCATGCCTAATAGACAAAATGTGCTCTGAATTTATTGTTAGGGGAAAACACTGCAGAATTTGCTGCAGTGAAAGCCACTCCTGTTCTTGACACAGGACCTGCTTCTGTCCTTAACTGCAGTATTGGAGTGTGACAAGACTCTACACAAAAAGCATTTATTGATGAGGGGAATTAGCTGACCTATGAAGAAGGAATCGAGAAAATAAAATCCACCCTGAACTAACTGCTGAGAAAGGCACTCCCTCATCCTCTGCGCAATTGATGTTAGCTGATTTATTTCTCCAGCACATAACGTGGTAGTTAGGAAAAAAAAAAGACTCAGACTCAAGTGCCATAAATGTATATGCTCCCTTTAACAAATCAATTTTTTGTATTTAAATCAATTAATTATATTAAAAAACAACCTCCCCCCCTTAAAAAAACAACAACAACAAAAAAGAAAAAAAAAAGAAAAACCCAGCAAGGGCATGTTGGATGAGGCAACAGTTCCAACTGCTGACAGTGAGAAAACGATGCGTTCAAAATGTGTTCAGCAAAAGTTAGAGGGCGGAGATGAGGAGCAGACTGGGTGTTGAACAGACGAGTGCACCAAAAGAATAGACAGACAGACAGATGAAAGCAACGACGGCGAGTCCAACAGCAGTGCAAGTGGAGTGAAGGCATTTCCATACGAACCTGGCTTTAAAATACTGGGCTGTCAAAAAAACAGTCACACGTGACACAACGTAAGAAACCGGCCAAACGCTTTCAACTGCAATTCTGCTAGCTTCTCTAGTTCTTAAAAATACAAATCTCTCTCTGCTTTAAAACAAACATAATACTGTATACAAACAGAAAAGGTAGGCATTTCAATAAATCCACCAACTGACTGTTAATACAAGAGAAAGAAAAAAAATAGAAAATGTTATCCAAACAAAGACCTCTACAAGAGGAGGTGTTCAAGAGTGTGCAATGTGCTTTCAATGGCACAGTGCATGGCAACAGATATGTAAAAAGGGAAGTGATATGCAGGGGACCCCATTTGGAGACCTCAGAGTATTTACTTTTAGTGAGTCAGCCTATGCAGCCATTTTAATGAGACAGTATGTGTGTGTTTGTGTGTCCCTGTCAGGGTGTGAGAAATTGCTTTAGCTCAGATTAATAAAGACATGCCAATACTGGACAGGCATACTCATAAATGTATGGACCTAAGCTAACAAAAACCATATATTTTCAGTGGTGGTAGACAAGATTGCTTTCTGCAGCTCTTCATTCATTTTAGCAATTGCCTTGAAAGAGAAGCTCTGTAGTTGTCAGTTACTCTACGTATGACTAAATGAAAACAACCATCTAAGTGCACGAAAAGGCAATTAAATAAAATAATAACCTTATTTGTATATGTGTAGACGTGGCCAATTTTATTTAATTTATTTAAAATAAAATAACTAAAAACATGTACTTACCTCATAATTCTGAAGTCACATATCAAGGTGAGGAAATTTAGCAGTCTAGTTAAGAAATAAACACCTCTAAACAGATAGGTGTTCCTGTTCTTTTTGTGTGTGAGTGTGTGTTAATGTCCAATAAGCTACTTAAATCATTTGGGATGGTCTCAATTATGGCCCCCTTTGGTAGCTGTGGTAAATTTAGAGACTGTGGTGTTGTGAAAAATGTGGGTCAGTTGTGTTTGACCTTTTGCTTGTGCTGTTGTTCTTCCTACCTTTTATGTGACAGAAGTCAAACAAGGATAAACAGCTGTCAGATACTGTCTGGCTGTAATGCAAAACCCTGCATACTTCAGTAACAGCTGATACACCGTCACCCAAATGTTCCCATGAGAACCTTGGTAACTTTAAGACAATCATAATGTCTACAAGTAGCATAGTAAACACATAATAGAGAAATAAATCTCCCTGTGGCCTGAATACATGTGTTTCTTGGATTGGACAGCTGTGTGGTTTCTGTGGCTCTGAGGCTGCCCGCTGCATATCGCTCTGGTACTGGGTCAGGTCAGGGAAGGAAGGAGGATGGTAGGATTGAGGGACTAGGAGGGTCAAGAGACGTGGGGGGAATGAGTCTGGGAGAAAAGGTTGTAGTTGTGATTAAGACAGAGTGTTGAGAGGAAATAGTACTGAATGCTATCAAGTTAACACATGCAATGCAAAAATAGTGTTAGAGAAAATAGCAAAGACCAAATGGGAAAGATAGGAAGAGAAAAAAAGATCCCAATAAAGTACCACAGACCTCTAGCTGCCTATAGATCACACACAATAAGTGGCTGGAGAGGGGCTCCGAGAAGCTAGGCCGAAGCATTCACCAACAGCTCTGAGATGTAACACTGGTGATCAACTGCCACAAATTCTACTACCTTAGAAGTTTTCACTAAGGAAGCTGGGATAGACGTGTCAACATAATAACTTAGCTTAAAATTTAATGCAGACTTTCAGATCTACTTGTATTTGTGTCATTTACATCCAAGTATTAAATTCTGTTTTTAAAACATGCTTTGGGGGATTTGGTCAGCATAATATAGTTACATTTTTTTGCTTTAAAAACTGTACTACACCTTTTTTTTTTAAATTAAGAACAGCCTCATAATATATTCTGAATCATCAAATATCACCTGATATATGCTTGCATATCCAGTACTGTGCAAAAGTATTATTGAAACATCTGCAAAACACAAAAACAAAACAAACCCCCCCACAAAGTTTGTACAATTCTGATGAGTATGAAAGTCAATATTTGGAATGACCACCTTTATTCATCAGCACAGCCTGAACTTTCTTACGCTTTCTTATAATTTCTTTAAGTAGTCCTCAGGAATAGTACTCCACGCTAATTAAAGGTCAGTTCAAAGCTCTTCTTTGGATGATGGCTGCTTTTTAAACAGAACAGAAGTTCTGTTCAAAAACAGAAGTTCAGCCAAGATGATCTCACACTGCTTCAATAATGTTGAGGCCCTTGGGTCTGGGGAGACCAATCCATGACTGTTAATGTTCCAGGGTGTGCATTTCTATAAAAAGGTATGCCTTTACTGTACTGCATCCCTGTCAGGCTGAAAAATGAAGGTGTTGCCCGTATTTTGTGTGTGATCATAATTCCTTCAATTTTGAAAAGATCTGAACTGGTTGAAAAGCAGCCCCAAACCATGACAGAGCCTCCAACGGGTCTTACAAATACTTTTACCTCTCTCCTGACCTCTTCCATACATACTGATAACAATATCATGTTTCTTTTCCCCATGTTTAATGTTTCTCAAGGACATGGCTTTCAGATACATTTATCTACTGCTTTTTTTTTTCCTTTTTTTTTTTTTTTTAGGCCTGCCATTTTGTCCTCCAAAGCAAAATATGAATAAATGGTGGGTGCCTAAGTACTTTTGCACAGTACTGTAGGTAAATTCACCTTGTTTTTGAGCATGCACTACACAAACAATTATGTTCAATAATGCTAACAGTAAGTGACAGTTGACAACACCTCTGCTGACGTGTGAGGAGCTGTGTGATGCTGCAGCATGGCCCTCAGGACCCCTCCACAAATAATAGCGCAGGAGCAAAAGAGCCACTTAAGCCAGGTGAGCAGGCCACCTCTCTCCCTCACTGTTTTCTCCATCTCTCTCCCACACAGTACGATCATTTTTGTATCTGTGAGGAACTACTTCATACATAAAATTCTACATGGATAGAATCTTTTAATGTTCTTGGTTAACAGAGTACTATCCTCCTTAAAAATTCAACGAGGCTTGGTCAAATCAAAGGCTCAGTAAAATCCTTTTATAGCATACAGCTGTGTTTAATCCAAAACATGCAAGTTATTTCTCAAGCTAATACTGTGGTTAGAAATTATTTTACAGTACTTAGAATTCATCTAAGTTCCTCCATTTTTCATTCATCATTATACCCATTTACTACTGTATACTCTGTGATTAAAGAATTAGTTTCTGTTTTTTTTAATAATTTATTTGTATTTCAGGTAAAGAGTTATTTAACTCTATGTGGTTACTGATTCTATCTGACATGCTTCATAAAGTGACCTAAAACTGAAAGCAAGCAGAGTTTGGGCCTGCTCACCACACTGCTTGAGAGACAGAACGGGGGTATGGAGAAAGTAAGAAAGACAGAAAGAAGACAGCTGCCTGCGCTATTATTGAAGTGCCTTTTCAGCGAAAAATGCAGTCCCAGTTGCACAAGCACCATGCCAGCACAGAATGACAGAGGGTACTGTACACCGAATCACTGTGTAGTAGGGAGGGAGCGAGAGAGAAACTGAGGTAGAGAGAGAATAGATGTAAAGTTTAACAGTAGTGAAACAGAGATAGCCAGAGAGAGAGAGAGAGAGAGAGATAGTCAGAGAAGCGTTACAAGGACCCTAAAGATAGGAGTAAGAAAGCAGAGCGTGCAAATACAAACCGGGTCATTGCTGCTTAGCTAATAGGGGCCAATTCGCTGCAGGAGAGAAATGTCGAACACCCCAAGTTGTGTACAATAAGATAACTGTCCTATAGACACAAACACTAAGACACAAATTCTAAAGCTACATAGACACACACTCACTCAAACACAAATGTATCCACTCACACCATCTAATGTGCACTCGCTTGTTTGCTAAATGGGGTGGAATAAGCACTGCATAGTTTTCATAAACATAAATTTGACCCACTGCAAAATGTATTCTATTATTCTTCCTTTTTTAAGACTTCATTTAAGAATACACAAATGAAATAAAAAAAAATACAAATAAAAAATAGCCTTGAAATCTAAAAGTGACTCATAAAAATATAAGTGACCAGCTTTGTTTAGCGTGTAAACTCATTTCCTATGTGTAATGTGTATGCCGTATCCATATTAAAATCTGTATGAATTTTCCTTTAAGTACTCAAATAACAGCCCCTAATGACAGTGCTTCATCCACTCCATGGTTTCACAGCAATTTCTTCTCCTAGCGTTTAGATGACTAACAATGACTAATGGGAAACTGATACAAAAATCTAACGATTATCTGTAAGCTCTACATAAAACAGGAACATCTAGCCTATACATACTTATTTTAATTGTCACACAAGAAATGGAGTAGGCATAGGACATGGGAAGTGGGGGGAGGGACTTAAAGGATATTAATGCACATGAGACAAGTGATTCTACAAGTTAGGTGACAATGTGTTCAAGAAAACACTGGATGCAGCTACACGGACAGTATGAATGGAGTAAAAGGTGTTGTTCTTATTGCTCCCTGGACCAATCATATCCACTCTCACAGCTGGTCCAATGGTGCAGGATGATGGATGCAGCCTTACCGATTCGATGGGCTTGTCCAGGGATGCCTGCTCCAGCTCCAGCTGGCCCTCTTCATACTGGTCAAAGTGATTCCCACCCTGATGGACACATTTAAAAGTGTAATGTAGAAATATATCAGAAAGCAGTTCTAGTAGAAAACTGGTCAATTAATAAAGAAATAATTGGCAACTACTTTGATAAAAGAAGCAGTTAAGTCATTTTAAAATATAAACATTAAACATCATTTGGTCTTCTGACTAATAATTTGACAAAACACGCTTTTTAAACACAGGCGAAGATCTGTAATTTTTCACAATTTTCTCACATTTCAGAGATCAAATGATTCATCTGAATTGAGAAAATAGCTGTTACTTAGACACGTAGTGAAAATAACCATTAGTTGCTGCAGGAGTGATAGCAATTCACAGGAAGAAATTTGTAGGAAGAACTCAGGAATGAACATAAAATCTGCATTTCAAGACAACACATTTCTTGATTCTTATGTCTGCACTTTAAAAACAATGAGACAGCAATATGAAGGGAGGAGTGCCCTATGCCTGGTACACCTTTACACTGCCCTTTACACTGAGCAACAGACCAGCACACAAATAACTGATCCATACCTTGAGTAAAAGCTACAATGCAGACATAAAGATGTGTTAATCTGGAATCAATTTCTCAGCTGGTGCTGCTGTTGACCAGTGTATCATCAAATAAAAATGTGTATTTTATCATGCTACAGCATGGCCTGAATAACTACATACTTAAATTTAATTGTATATTTGGAGTGAAACATGTTTAAACATCATGTCTCACTCCATAACAAAATATGTCAATACTATACTTTATATTAAAAAACAGGAACTATAGAATCAATCCTAAGCTCCATGTAGCTCAAAAATGTACATGAGGTGCACACTATAATGACACAATTATGATTTTCTATTTGTTCCCGTTTTTACTTGTTTAATTGAATTGAATCTTTCTGTGTGAGGTTAGCACTACTTAGAACATGCTTTAGTTCATTTAAAACCTTGACTGAAAACTAAAGTGACAGGGCTGAGTTCCATTTCTTTATTTCATGTTAAATTTCTTCCAGCAGTTACAGTGACTTAATGCTTCCTCAGGATATCTGACTGAATATGAAGCATAGCTTTAGAAATACAAACTGAATCTTGGGTCAGGCCCAGAGTGAGTAATGGGCTTACCACCCCAACTGAAGGAGTGAGCTTACAGAGCAGTTTCTACTCTGAGACAGATGGCTTCCTTTCTCTAGAAGCAGAGGAGAGACGAAGGTCATGCTTATGAGTTTGTTTTATTCTAACCTCAGAATTATGAAAGACTACAAAGATATTGGACGGTGTATTATTTACTATTTACTTGTAGCGTCTACAAACAGGATGTGTGTGGAAATCAAAAGCAACTATTAAAAAATAGAAGAAAAACTAGCAAAGTTTTGTAAACAGTAGAATATTTAGTTTCCCTTTATATTCATAAGTCTTCTTCCACTGGATGATAACTGATAATATTCTACAGCTTACAGCAACTCTGAAAGGAAATGTGTGTTTAAAAACAAAAGAAAACAATTCTTATGTGGCTGAGCAATGGAACTGCAGCACTTTTTTTTATTTATTTTTTTTTTAGGAAGCCTGGTTTTGCAGAGATAAGCAACTATTTAATTCAGCATACTATAATGAGGTGATGAGATGCCATACTTGCTGTCATTAATTCAGACGAAACAGGACCCTGCATCAGCATGAGCGAAGCCGGGGATTATGAGAAGAAGAGCTGCTCGGGAAGCGCAAAGGGCTTATTTGTGAACAAATCGATGGCTCCCTGCAGTTCCCCCCTCGTCTCCTCTTCTCCTGACTTTCTGTCCAAACCACTTAATGTGCTATCAACACTGCCTCTATCCACCACAATGACTTCTAATTTTCACTGCTGTTTGCTTCCTCATCACTCTGACTCTTAATACATGAACCCCACACCAGTGCTGCATAGAAATGACTCTGACCATGTTCTCCAATCTGCATTACAAGAGTAAACTGCCACTTGTGCAATAGCAGTTAAATAGATGCCCCATACCACATCGCATTAGGAAATGAGAGTTACTCTTTGCAGGAGCTCATGAATTGTGTTATATTATTCTGCAAGTCAAGACTAGTCATGTTCTACAGGTCCAACAGCACTGCTAAGTCATTAAAGAGGACAGGGTTGTTGGGCTAGTTGTGCTATAGATATTAGGTAGACCATCTGTGGGTGTTTCCTGAATAGTGTTGCTTGGCAGCAAGCTTTTATCCATGGAGTCAGAGAGAAACTTTCTGAATACTGAGCATATGAATGCCTTTGCAGCAGTTCTCACATACAGAGCTCTACTGTGCTGTGCTGGAGCTGCCCTCAACAGACTCATTCAGACCACACAGCAATTCATCTCTCACTGACAAACCAGCAAAAAACCCAAGTTCCACAGTGGGTGCAGAGGGGGAAAAAAACAAAACAGTTTCTTATATGCAAGCTTATAATTAGAACTTAATTGCATGTCTGGTAGTTTGTCACAACACTGCTCAAAGAAACAGCTGATTACCAACTGTAATTGTGTTTGATAATATTACCAAAATACACCCAATTTTAACCAAAAAGCTTAATACCAGCCCAAAAGACCACATGCTGTAATGTCATTTTTAAAATGTATCTTAATAACAGAACAGAAAAATCTAAGAAATAGGGGCAGAAATCATAAACACAAGCATTCATCCATGGATTAGCATTCAATTAAAGGCTTTAAACTCATTAACTAACCCAGCCTGAACTGCTATCGACATAAAGTGTCTCCTTCTTTTTTATAAAAAGTATAAAATAAAGGGGACATAGACATGACAAAAAGAACTGAACTATGTCCATGTATGTACAATGTGGCAATGCAAGTTTTTCCAAGTAGATAGGGTGATGCTTCCTAGAATCAGTGTTTTGAAATCCCAGGCTAAATGTGTTGGTGATTGGCTTGTTTTATTTATTAAAACTCCTTCCACATTAGTGTACTGTAATTAAGAACAGAAAAGCATTAACATGTGCATCAGAATGATATCTGAGATTCAGATTACCACACTGCCATGTATCAACTCTTCTGAAGTATCTCTGAACCAGATGACAGATTACGAACAGATGTTAAAACAGTTACTTCATTCTCACTTGTAGTAACAGCTTATAGACCGCCCAACAACAACAACGGCAAAAGTGGGAAGTCCACAAGAATTAAAAAAAAAAAAAAAAGGTTTAGATGTTTGAAAGAAGTGAGTTACACAGTGGATGAATGACCCTCTAGCGAAGTGTTTATAATGAAACAATACCAACAGTCAATATGCAAGTTTATTTTGTAGTCTAGTAAGCATAACAGTATTTGGTTTCTACTGGGTGCGGTCTTAGATCCAAGATAGGCTAGTGGGGGACAAACAGCGGTTGTGAAATTAATCTATTCAGCTACAGAACCAAGCCAAATATACAATCTGAATAACGTCATGTCACAAACATAAGATTTTTAACTGGCATCGGAGATGTATTTATTAAGATAAAGTCACGACTGACCTTAAGCTGACGCAAAATATTTACAAAGACTCCCAGTTACTGTGTCAATATTGAGCCCGACGTTTAAATGCGGGTGGAAACAAAACAAAAGTGAAGCACTTCAGTGTGAAACCAATGCTAAAAGACAGTTAATTTACACAGTTACATTAGCAGATAATCATCATATGAATGACCAAGGACACGGTACTTAAAATGTGTCGCTAAACATGCTCCTAACTTATACTCTGTGTTTTCAAGTCGATACCGGAGGCAATTTCTGACTAATATCCGACAGCTATCTGTTGCTAGATTCATCCTGACCTGATGATGACCAGCTGTGGTGGAAATTCAGCTGTCAAAATGATACAGCCATTTATGGCTATTATTGCTGCAACAGCTCAATGTGCGTACAAGCTAGCTATGTTAGCTCACTATCCATCCTTAGCATATGTCGAAAAATAATCAGTATGCCCAAGGTCACTAATGAGCTAAGTGGGACTCCAGTATCTATTTTGCTGTTGCGTGGTTAAATGTTTGTAGTTTTAGAAAGAAACGGTTAATAATGAAGACGATAACCCAAGACATGGGTCAAATATAGCACAGGCGAACACTGAGCCGTACGGCAAGTTAATATCAAAAGAGCCGCAGTGCACTAGCGTTAGCATAGCTAGCTTGCAGTGCTAGCAACGGGGATCTAGAGCGAAATGCACGATGGTATACACGATACGTCAAAACTGTCCTTAACCTTCAAATAGATATTAACTTACTGAAACACCTCGACACTTTAAAATATATGGAGGTGGACCAAATATTTAACATGCATTACCTGGAAATCACGCTCTTCGTTGAATCTAGAAAATCTGTCGGCCATTTTCTGAACGCAGCAGCAGTTGTGTACTCGCTCAGTCTGTGTCCAACAGAAGCGCGCTGTGGTGGGGAGGACGGTCTGCGGTGAATTTACACTTCACTGCCAATATCCACCAACAACTTCCAGCGTTGTACATGGAAAGCTAGACCGTATCAACATGACTACTTCTACACAGTGTGTATTTTACTTGTGTGAATGTTAAAGTGTTAGGCAACCCGGAGAGCAGAGTGACCTAGTGTCCCACTTTTTGCGAGACAACACAAACGTTTTTATCTCAAATACTGAGACAGTGACCGACATTTTGATTGGATCTAATTTTAAAGAGGACAAATGGAGAGAACATTAGCCAAAATTAGTTTTTGTTGTCACTTTAATTTGTTAGTTTCTACCGTGGGTGGGCTCATTTCAGTTTTGTTAAAGTGTTGCGTTTTTGTTTAGTTTTTAATATTTTCCATGTTAATTTTAGTTTGTCTTTGGGTGATTAAGAGGGTAAGAGCAGTTCAATAATAGAAAGAATAAATTCACTTGAATTACAGCTGTGAGACAAAACGGGGCTCCTTAAAGACATGGAACCAATTCCTCTCATGCTGGTTGTGTTTGGCATATTTGAGCAAAATAACAATGACAAAGAATGAAACTAACTTAGTTTTTTTTTTTTTTTTTCATTGAATTTAATGCCCTAAGACAGTAAAAACAAATTAAGCTTACTTTTACTTAATAAGTTTGAAAATAGCATTCAAACAAAATATTGGGTCATTGTATTCTGTTAATTACTTTCAAGGCAACTGATGATGCCATAATATCTGATATAGATAAGAACCTCCAAGGGCCTAAGATCCACTCATTTCTTACATATATTGTATTAAATAGACTACTCATTTTAGTAAACTAAAAGATAAGCATGTATATATATTTAAAGTGCTTTCTGCTTTATCATAGCAGAATGCAAACAACAGCAGGAAATTTAAATAGGTGGTTACTTACGAAATAAACAAATACATAAATTAATTAAACAGATAAATAAATAAAGGCTTTGTTTATGTGCAATTTAGCATGGAATTATTAAATATCTCCCCTTGCGCATTACATGAGCCTAGAAAACTACAAAAAATAGAGGTTGTAGATGTCGTTTCTATGCTAAAATGACCTTATTTTAGACGGTTACTAGGTGGTTGCTAAGGATGTATAATCAGACCTTTGCTGATATAAATGTGAAAGAAACATTATATGAATCTTTTATGTGTTACCAGTGCGTAAATTATATAACTGGTGATTTTATTTTGTTGCTTCGTGGCTACTAGGCAACACGACGATGCCATGATATCTGATATAGATAAGTACCTTCAGGAGCCCAAGATGTACTTCTTTTGGTTTGGTTTCTCAACTCCTGTTGATCTTGGAATTTGTGGAAACAAGTTAACAGACAGACAGAGATCCCTGGGGGGGGGGGTTAGGGTGAAACATCTTATTTGGAATTTGATCTCACCGACATCTACGCCTACATTTTTAAAAAGCTGGGACAGCAGCATGTTTTGTAGTTCCGAAAGCAAAACTATTTTCTTATTCTTGTTTGACATTCTTGCTTGTTTTACGGTCATGGCTTTCTTTGTCATATTTTTTTTTTGTTTCATGATGCATAATGTGTGACTTGAAACCATTGTAGGTGTGCCAGTTTATCACCTGCATTGTTTTTCTGCAAAGCCACGCTGTTGTAATACTTGTAAAATGTGGCATTGTCTTGCTGAAGTAGGCAAGGCCTTCCCAGAAAAAGACATCAACAGGATGGCAGCATGTCTAACTTTCACATTTAACCTGTACAAATACACCCTTGTATCTTTAAAGATCTTGGCTTTAATTAAAAGCAAATGTTAGTTTGTCACACCAGATTACATACACAATACACATGGAATGGAAAGAGGTACACAAACAGTAGCTATATAATGTATGTAGCTTTATTTAAAACATGGCTGAAACAAGCCAGAACATTTCCAGATAAAACACAATGGCATCCACACCTAAGGACGACTCAGAACGTTTTTCAGATGAAGCCACAAAATTTTATTTGTAAAGCACATTTCAAGTTAAACATCACAAAGTTCTTCAGAACAAAAATAGCACAACATCAATGCAAGTTTAAAAAGCTGACTTTTTCAAAATCACAGTGCTCAAGCTCAGTGGGAGAGAGTTCTGTTCCCTTTAGTTCTCAGCCTTGTCTGATGCACAACCAGCAGGCCCATAAACTCTGAGCTTCCTCAAGGCCTATTTTAGGGATATATGGATGTAAAAGTTCACTGATGTACACTGCTGCATTTTCATGCAGACCTCTAAAAGTCAAAACCTGAATCTTAATGTGGACTCTAATGTTAATGGGTAGCCAGTGCAGCTGAATGAGTAACAATGTGAGCACTTTGAAGACTTAATCAAAAACCTCGCACTGGCCTTCTGAACAACCTGCTGATGTTCCAATGAGGCTTTGTTGATACAAGTAAACAATGAATTACAGTAATCTAAACATGATGAAATAAAGGCATGAATAACAATTTCCGAGTCAAATTGTGACACAATGGAACTCAATTTGACTGTATTTCGTAAGTGACAAAAAACAAGAGTGAACCAGAGATTTAAAATGAACATCCACAGTGAAGGCAGAAGCAAAAGCTAACAGAGGGTTCCTGGTAGAAAATTTAACAAATAGAACCTAGGGTTCTATTACCTTAAGTACAAATATGTGACTGAATGTCATTTGCATAATAGCAATAAGAAATGACATCAAAAGTGCTTGAGATGCAATGAAGAGCAAGCAGCTATGACAGTAAAGCCCCCAGAACAGAACCTTGTGGCACTTACTTAGAAGGCAGCCAGAAAAACAGATCATTTAGACAGATAGTACCACTCCAAAACAGACCAGTATCTCCAGTATCCAGTATCTCAGCCTATGAAGCATAATGTGATGCTCAAGGCAGATATCTAAGGCAGAGGTCAAGTCCAATATTAGCAAAATGAAACATTCTCCTACATTACTTAACATTATCAATACATTATTGAGATTTCACTGGGAGACTCTAAGAAGAGCCGTGTCAGTGGGTGTTACATCTCTCTTCACTTGCATCCCAGTCATGGAAGCACTGGAGGTAGTTCGTAAGAGATTACAGGATGACCCCAACCTCAGCAACAGGACCACTCTCAGCATCGACCAAGTGTGTTTGCTTTTGGAACTGTGTCTTCATTCCACCTATTTCAAATACAAGGGTCAGTTCTACAGGCAGAAACATGGGTGTGCCATGGGCTCCCCAGTTTCGCCCATCGTGGCCAATTTGTACATGGAAGAAGTGGAAAAGAGGGCTTTGTTATCCTACCCTGGAACACCACAAGTCATTGGTTCAGGTATGTGGATGACACCTGGGTGAAAATCAAATCTCAGGACGTACCACAATTCACGGATCACATTAACTCAGTGGACCAACGCATCAAATTCACCAGGGAGGATATGAAAAGTGACAGGTTAGCCTTCTTAGACTGTGAGATTTCCATCAGTAATGGGGGACATCTAAAAGCTGATGTGTACCGGAAACCTACGCATACAGATCAGTATTTAAGGTTTGACTCTCATCATCCACTGGAGCATAAACTGGGTGTCATCAGGACGCTACAACACAGAGCGAACACCATCCCTACAGACACAGCAGCCAGGGAAGCAGAAGAACATCACATCAAGAAGGCCCTGAGTAAATGTGGTTATCCCAGCTGGACCTTTTTCAAAGCTGGGAAGGCGCCAAAAAAAAGCTCCAGCCGATCCAGGAGAGAAGGACAACTGCTGCCTAAGGGAAAACCCTCAGTGATCCCGTATGTGTCAGGAGTATCGGAACAGCTGAGGCGCATTTTTTCTAAACACCGGGTCTCTGTGGCTTTCAAACCCCAAAACATGCTGCGCCAGAAATTGGTCCACCCCAAGGATCGGGTCCCCCGACACAGAGTAACATAGTGTACGCTGTTAAGTGCCAGGAGGATTGCCAGGATTTATATATCGGGGAAACCAAACAACCTCTGGCGAAGCGGATGGCACAACACAGAAGAGCTACCTCGTCAGGCCAGGACTCTGCAGTCTATTTACACCTACAGGCCAGTGGACACTCTTTCAATGACGAGGATGTACACATCCTGGACAGGGAGGAACGCTGGTTTGAGCGCTGAGTCGAGGAGGCCATTTACGTGAAAAGGGAAAGACCATCTCTGAATCGAGGAGGGGGCCTAAGGGTACATCTGTCACTATCTTACAATGCTGTGATTGCAGCCATTCCCCAACTCTCTGTGAATGGTACTCATGGCCATTGATCAGTGGGCTTTGATTAGTGGTTGTTGATCAATGGTCATGAGAATTTGCATAATTATGATTAAGGAACTGACCTCCCAGTCCATTGTTCCTTCAGTGGGCTGGCTTCAGTCATTATGCAAAGGTACTGTTTATAAGATTGGGGAAACCTGCAGTCAGCTGAGACTGAAGAAGTCACTTGGATGAGTGACGAAACGTTTCTCCCACTGAAAATGCTACATCCAGATGAACAGAATCAACCTTTAGAGATTTTAAGCAAATGATTTTAATCTTACAAGGTTTTTTATTACCCATTTAAATTAAATTGCCTGTCTTTAAAAATGAAACTAACATTAGATTGAAAACTCAATATTTTGGCCAGCAAATTTAAATGACATAATCCTTATTCATTGGTGGTGGCTAATAAAAATGTCATTTAGAGATGCAGAAGCAGATAGACAAACATTTTAAGAAGTTAGATATTCATGAGAAAAAAGAGACTGACATTGCGCAAAAGAGTAGTGGAAATAGTATTAATATATAATGTCTACACTATAACTCAAAGAAAGGAGCAGTAAGGTATAATACAGAAATCTGTAAGTATTTGTGTAAACCTATTACCTGACAAGTGTATTCATCTATTATAGAGTAGTAGAAGAATGTAGGAATGTAGAACTGCAGGAAAGATTTCCTGAAATGTTCTTTAGGACAAGTGAGTTCTGCTGCATCTATAGTGCATTATCCTGTTCAACAAGTGACTGAAATGTTTATAAAAATAATGAGCGTGAAAGATACCAATTTAAACACACAACTTCACATCAGTGAGGCTCAGAGGACAATGCATGCCTTATGGCCCCGTGTATTAACCTGTAAAAGACTTAAGTAGGTTATAGCTCCATCTTGTGGTAGATTTATATAAATACAGATATTTTTCTTACAGCATGACGTATGAGCTGATGATATACTGTATTAGATTACTCATCATTATTATCATTTATTTATCCAGGTAAAAGTTTCAGAGAGATTTAGTGAGTGAGTCACTGAGTCAGTCTTTTTCAAGATAGACCTGGCCAAGAGGGCAGCAGATGGTACAGCAAATACAACACATAAAAATATAACAATTACAGAAACAAACACGAATGATAATCAGTGAAGACAAACTTGTGGATAATATGCAAGAACAGATCATTACAAGAGTAATAATAAAAACAGTCCCTCTGACCAAAAGAGCTATTCTTCTGCTCCTTTAAATTGGACTTAATTTCCCCCATGGTAGGACGAATCAGCCCAAGCAGAGATTTCCATTTATATTTTCAGATGAAAACTAACCAATGGGAAAGTCTATGGATAATGGCTACTTGGCAGCACCATACAGAGAACAGTTTGGACAGGAGCACTTCAGTGTGTTTTAACCTGACAAATTATGATATGCAATGATACCTAGATACTTATAACATGTAACCAGTTTAATTTCAGTTACTTGAATCCTTTTGCTCTTAGGAAGTGTAGACAACAACTTCTTTTGCCATTTGAGATTAACATGAACTTGGATTTAACACAAACCTCAAAGGCAGACAGCAGAAATTTAAAGATTTGCACTCCTACAGATAAATGGAATGCAGTATTTGGATAAAATATCACAAAGGTTATTTACATATAGAGAGATAAAGAGTGGTCCCAATATAGATCTCTGAGGAGCTCCTTTGGATACTGGGAGAAACAAAGAAGAAGACTCAGGAAAGAGGACACACTGTGTTTAACTGACAAGTCATTTGAAAACTAGCTAACAGCTTTTACTGATAAACCAATATTGTTCGCTCTGTTTATTAACATTACATGCCCAACTGTGTGATCTGTAGTTTTTAACATATGAAGGACCACCTCCTCATCACCTCCCTATCATCAACAAAGGGTATATTTCTATATTTCCATATCACCACTGTTCCAAAGCATAAGGTTAAAAATGAAAAGTTTGTGGTTCATCCAGCTTAGGAAAATAAGGTTTAAATTGATGTGGTCTTGAATTCATTGTATCCAACAGCTTTAAGGCCTTGTGGATCTCCATGACATTCAGAAAAGAAAAGCTGAAGAGTTGAATACAAGATTCATTTCGAGCAGTTGCAGAGATAACCTCCTGTTCATTAAGCTGTTTTAAATCTTTATGTAAAGATTCAAATAAAGACCCTGGAGAAACCAAATATTTATTAAAGCCGTTAGGAATGTCACATTTTTCAGTTAAAGTACAGATGTCATCAACAACAAAAAGGGTGTTATATCGCCGTAAGAAGATCGTATTGTTATCCAGAATCTTTTAGAATCATTAAACTGTTTAGTGTTTTGAGGTTGAATTATTTTTGAGTTAAAAATCAGCCAGATTTAGTTTTTCTGGCCTTAGCCCAGCCAGCATCACTTTCTTTGAGGTGACTGGACAGCATTTTACTCTAAATTTGCGGATAGGGGCATGGTTATTTAATATTTTAATGAAAATGTATTTCCATGGCAAATTAATATCACTAATCAGGTTTTATTCAAGTTGCAGTCCTATGAATCGCGGAAGAAAGGTTGCTAAAAAATCTCGTTTAAAAAACAATTTGTTGTCTTGATTTCAGGAGTATCGATTACCTGACTGCATCTACAACACAGTGATTACTGACATCATTTGCAAAACACTAATATGGGAATATTTATGCGGAGAGTATGTAATAAATAAATAAATGTGGTGATGATTTTTCTGAGCATTTAAGATTTGGACAAGTTGGACTGCAAATTAGTTGCGTGACATTAATATTTGTAAATGTAAAACTGCCTGAGACAGAAGATAGTCAGTACGAGTTAAAATCTCCAGCGAGGAGAATTTCAATAAGATCTACTGTAGATACTCATCTTGGTAAAATACATCATAAACGCCTTATATATTAAAATACAAATATCTATATCTCAGCAGAAAGCAAGCAAGGCCTATAGATATATAGTATTAGGTTATTAAAACATAAAACAAACAGACAAACAAAGGCTTTTTATGTGCAGTTTATTAAACAGCTCCCCTTTCACGCTGCATGACCGCTTATCCTCTTGTCTTTAAATTAAAAACAGACGCATACATGAAGAGAGAGCATTTTGTCTTCAAATTAAAAGCACAACTATAACTTACAGCCACACGCAAACATTGTGCTCAGTCCGAGCAACATTTAAACATACTGTTACAGTCAGTGATTAATAATAGCGCAATATGTCTTTGCATTCTGGCGCTAAATGTTGTTATTGTAAAAATTAAGGGAACCCAAACACTACTTCGAAATTCAAGCGGAAACAGGAAAGAAGCTACATGATGTCAAGATCGCCATCGGCCGACGCCTAGTTACGGGAAATACGGTAAGTGAAGAATATATAGTATTTATCATAAACGGTTTAACGAAGTTAAGAGCTTTCTGACTTCAGTGTTTCCCGCTGTTTGTCGAGAACTCGATTTCTTGATTTACATGTTTGACTGTTTAACGAATAGTTCAAACATTTTGGGCCCAAGTTTTATGTGAAATGGCGGTGAATGTGGCTAGAAGGAAGTTGGTGCGCGTGCACACAATAACAGCGCGTGTATACACATGAAATTACTGTTTAGTCAAATTATGTTCATTTTTAAATGAATCGCTAAATAGTTAAACATCAAAGGTGTTATCAAAGGTAAATTGTTATAGAGGCTTACTGTAGATTTTACTGTACAGAATATAATTACCGTCGTACTGCTCATACTTCTCAGTGGTACCCTCATTTTATTTTTTATTTTTTGTCACAAAGGCTGTACTAACTCTAAACATGAATAGGTTGATGTTCTTACCTGGTAAAAAAATTTTTTTAAGAGCATATTAGTGATAGAAAAAAAACTTGCTATATTTGTTATAGGAGTCCTCATAAGAATAGCCGTTATGTATGTTATTATATGTTGTCGCAATATATGCAGTCATATATCTTTTTATGCTCTTATCTGTTTCATTTAAACATTAGAGCCCCCATGTAATCTTGATAGAGCTAAACAATTACATCTACCAGATGTAATTGTTTACATTAGTCACTCTTGGCAGGTCCTATTTTTCAGGTCCAAGTTATGCTGGGCCTCCATACCGCAACAATGCTTGCTAGATCTTTCTTGGCCCAGAGTCAAACTCCTGGCCTGCATTTACAAGCGAATCAGCACTAGTCCAGGTCCACCCTTAAACGAAAAACCTTTTGTTCCTCCTGTGCAAATATCCTGTTCTCATTTTCTTTGCAAGATAGCAGGAAAGTGCAAATATGACTGTATTAAGATGAGCTCACTATATAGAAAATGTATAGAAAGATTGCAGCTTAGTAGAACATTATTATAATATACATGCTTTTAGAGTTGTTGACTTTGGCCATGTTTAGTAAACTTATGTTGAATAGCATTGGGAAATGGAGGGGAATGTTTTTCTTGAGGTGTCAAATACGCATTTCTAATATTGATTCATGAGAAAACTGTTTTCCGAATTAATTTTAATTTGTCAAAGAACCCAGTAATGTTTACAGAAAAACTAGGATAACATTAATAACAATGGCTTAGCTCAGAATTTTCCTGGGTTATTATTCTTTTAAAATGCCAGGAGTTTATAGAACATCTCAGTTTAATGGAAATAATGTGCAGCAAAGAGAGGACTATGCATTCTTACTGTAACTGACTGTTTCTTCATTGAAGTTAATATTGAGGAAGTAACTAGAAAAAGGGAAGTTGTTAGACATTAGACAAGGGGTATGACTGAGTACTTGGAGATGCATTTAAATGTGTGCCTGCAGATGTTTTTTGCAACCTTGTGGATGTGTAGTTGAGGACTGGAATGCTTTCCTGAGAAGCAGCCACCGGTTCTCTTAAGGAACTCTTGCCTGTGTATTCTGAGTCCCTTTTAGCTGTCGTTACTAAAGGCTTTGGAATTTCATTAATCTCTGTGAGAGAAACAGAGCAGCAGAAGCTGTACAGTCACCAACTGTATGTTTTGTTACAGTTTAGTTAAAGATGTCCACAGCAAAGATCATTATGGATTAAAGTTTATAGTGTGCACTATTAGTTACATGTTTATTAGATATGTGTAGACATTTAGGGTGCAAAACTCCTCTAAAACATAATTGTTTAGGTTTCTGATGACACTGACAGGGAAGTGTAGGTTCAGTTTGCATGTAAATCAAAAGACTTTAGTTTTGATTACTTGACCTGCAAAATTAATTTGCAGAATTTGATAATCAGTCATTGCCATTTCTCCAGTTAGTAAAATGCCATGCTTGTCAGTGCAGAAAGTTGGAATAGAAGTTAAAAAATGACCTTAGAGTTGCACAGACTTCCTTTGCAAAAAGTGAAATATTCTCAGGACTGCATGAGCAATATATGGCAATAGTGAAGATCATTGGAGATTCATTTCAGGTATAGGGTTTCTAGAAATGATGTTTGGAATATGGTCAGAATTGGTGGTGTGCCCAAAGCTGAGACGTATAGCCCTATTCTTATCTGTTTTACAGTAGTACCAGGGAGCTGTCTTTTGGTCTGTCTGTTTCCAGATTCATTCACAGCTTAAAACAATTTGACCACAAATGAATGTAAATGAATTTTTGGACAAAAACCCAAAACAAAGCAGAATTTATGTCAAGCTTTTAATAATATGAAGAGGCAATTAAAAACATGAAATTTAAAAATCAAAACCAGCAAATTGCAAAGCAAACCCCCCCCCCAAAAAAAAACACCAAAAAAAACAAAAAAAACAAAACAAAACAAAAACACTGGTCACTGTGGTATATTAAAAGAAACCTTAAAATCTTGAACCTTGAACTAGTAACTTTTGACTGTTTTTTTGTCACACAGTTAATCTGTTGCACATAATGTTGTGGCTAAACTGACTAAATATTTCAGCTCTAGACAGAATGAGTAAATGAGAAAATGATTGGCAGATGAACTGATAATTGGTACTAATTGTTGCCATTTTTATGAGTCATAATATGTGAAGTTGGTGACTAATAGAGTACCAAAAACAAAATTCAAAATGCTTTGACTGTCTACAATGTCTGTACCTGTGTCCTCAAGCTTATGTCGGTTTAGCAGAGATATTGTTGTCATGACAAACAGTTTCCTTATCAGTAGGGGTGGAGTGAGCAACTTACATTGAGCTTTTCGATTATGGCATGTACCAGAACCTGTCAAGTGGTGTTCCGAGTTTCCTGTAGTGGTTTTTGTATGACTAAGTTGTTTTTCTGCTCAAGAGAAAAGCAAGTGAGATTATTTCAGATAGAGCCATCAGATTATTGACAGCTCATACGCTTGCCTCAGTCTAAACACTGTTTTCGGAAATAATTTTTCGCAAGAAGATGCTCATAATGTGAGTTTTCACACTGCCACATTTTCATAAAGAAAGAAACTCTTTGTTGTTTTAACAACAGGACATATAGTGGAGAATGTGGGCGTGTGACATGACATGTGACGTGCTCTTGAATGTTGGCTTGCTACAGGGCACGCACTTATTAGAATATCAGAGCAAATGAAAGGCCACAAATCCCTTCACATTTAGTGGTGTGAATGTGTACAGAAAGTTGACTATCCATTCCGGGTGATTATCAGACTACCTGGTTTAATGTGCACACAGAATTGAAATTGTTTTTCACCCAGTAAAGAAACTTTTTTTAACTGATTTTTCGCTTTTAAACAAATTTGAATTCAGTGCTCGGCTGTACTAATCATATCCTTTGCTTCTTCCTCACTAAAACCTTGTATCTTGATAGTCTGCAAAGATTGAAAGGGTTTAGATATTACCACTACTCTCATCACAGTTCATAGTTCACTTTTTTTTTGTCATCATACCCATAAGCAAACCTGTTATCCTTTAATTGGTAGTACTCAAGAGGGCAGAGTAAGTAAACCAGCCCTGTTAGAGGGAGCAGAAGGAGGGGGGAATATGGGGAAGTGTAGATGCATTTCCCATAAGTCATAGTCAGCCAGCTCCTCCCCCCAGTTGGCTGAAAGCCAGCATCAGGAGAGCAGAAAGCAGAGCAGCAGCAACTGAGCCGAGTCGTTACTGAAAAGTCGAACATGAAGGCACGCAAACGGAGCACCTAGTTCGTGTCGATGACAGGTTATTCAGAACAAATACTTGAGAATGCAGTTCAGACTGGCATCTATTGGTATGTCTGCCCGCTACGTCGGCTCACACATACAGAGTCTGTTTTTGTGCCTGTTTGTTGCAGTGGGGTTTTCTCTATTTCCTTTCCACGTAAATTCATTGGGGTGTGGTGGTGCAGCGTCTTAAGACGGAAGTGACAGTTGAGTTGCTTCGCTCTAGATAATCTTGCGGTGCATGAAGTCTGCGTACAAGGTAGTATCATTAATAAACTCAAACAGCTTTAACGTAATTTTGATTATGTTTTGATCTTATTTTTTGCTGTATTCTTACTTGTATCTGTACTTTATTGGTGTTGTCAGCAGCAAAAACATGCAGCGTGCATGTGATTGTTTTAGTCAAGAATTTAGGCTTAATCTTTATGTGAGAAGCTACTAGTGTAATGGACAAACTGACGCAACTAATTGCAACTGTAGTGCTCTAAATGTAGTTCTCAGTTTGTGCCTTTTAAACTGCATGTAGTTTTCCTGTGTTGGTTTTACAGTCTTACCTGTTGTGCTGGTAATAACTTTTAAGGTGTGAACAGGCAGCCATGCAAATCTTTATTTCAAATTAGTCCAGGCTGTGCAGCCCAGGCATTGCCTAGGTTACTTCCTCTGACTGAAACAGAGTGCATGCACTGAGCGACAGAGTTTGCAACTGTGAAAACAAGGCCGGGGTTTAATTTCCTGTCTCATCTGCCCACCTCAAATTTCACAGTTTCAGTTCATCTGCGCTCCTAAACATGTGTGGCGCAGTAAAATATGTTAAACTTCAAACGAGCCATAATGAAGCAGATCAAATTATTTTTGCGTTTATGCATGGGTGTATATTTCTGTCATAAACCTTTCATCTTCAGTCAGATTTATGAGCTTTTCTGTTGTGCTCGATTACAGCAGGCAAATGGCACTGTGGAAAGTATTTGCAAAGTGCGCCATAGATGCAAACTAAGAACGAAAAATTAAGAAAAAATGAACAAAAACAAACAGCAAAATGCAATGCAACCTTTAACCTGAGATGTGTTTAGTTTTCAGTATCCATTTGTTCCCCTTTTTAGGTATCCTCACTCCCACGCTCACATTAGCAGATAAAAGTCCTTTGTTACATTTTGGAGAAATGGTTTATGCTTATACAAACTTCACAACATTTCTAAAGGTCACTCTTGATGAGTCGCAGCAAGCATCTGACTAACTGAATAAATATGACGCACTGTGAGCTCTGAAGTAACATGTTCATCAAAATCGAAAGCTCAGTTTATAAAGGAGCCAAATATGTTGCCCTCGACCAAAGACAAATTCACTAATTAATATTTAAATAATAATACTAAAAAGTTACTTTTAACTCTCTGGTTATAGCCACACAAACAACCCAGGCGTCTATAACTAAAACCAAATTGATTAACTCTTATTTAAGATTAAAGACAAAACATAAAGGCAGGATACAGTTGATAAGGAAAATCGTTATTTATCAGCTGCTTGTGTCTCTTGCAGATTTAGAAGATAACATGGCGGTGAGACAGAGGCTCTTCAACTCAACAGCGCCTTTCACTGGACCACCAAAAGCTGACCTGAAGGGGACATATCCATCATGCTCCAATGCAGAGCAGGAGACTGAGGAGGCACAAGAGGAGGGGAAGGATGGCAAAATGGGATTTACGCAAAAGTGGTCTGCTGATAAACTCACTAAACTCCTGACACATGGAACTGCAGAACAAGTGGAAGAAATGCAGTTCAAGACCTCAACCATTGTTGCTCAGGCAGAATGTAAATATATCTTATTTTTATAGTGTATCACATCAATGAACTTTCCTGTGAGCCAATTTTACATTAACACTGTGCTCTTTTAGGTGAAACCCAGGACTCCCAGGAGTTTAGCCCTTCCTGTTATGAACGATCCTTCCGTGCCTTCCCTAAATGCTTGACCACCAGGTAAGATCTTGGGGACATTCTCCGCATTATAAATTAAATTTCTGTTCAAGGGTCTGTGCTGAATTGTGTAAACATGCCTTAAATTCCTTTTGCTTTCTTCGAATTTCTTTTGAAGTCTTTCATCTGACCAAAACAATGTGGCGTGCCAAACAATGGCCACCATCCAGGAAGCAAGCACATCAATACTCTCCCCAAGAAAGAGTACCCATAGGAGACAGAAACGTAAGGGGAAGAGGAAGAAGCAGCAGAAGAAGAAGGACAAGCAGCGACAGAGACGTCGAATGCCTTCTGGAGTGCCTGAACAAGAAAGTGGAAGTTCTTTGATCCCGATCCTGGTGAGGTTACTCTTCACATCTCTCTGAGTCTGAATATTTAGTATACTGTGCTGTTAAAAGAATTTAAATCATCTTCAACAATAGGGTCCTAATCTCTAGAAGTCCCCATGTAAACATTACCCTTCCTAAATTGTGGAAGTGAAACATTGAATTCCAACAGCCCCGCCTCTTTTGGCCTTGAATTTTTAAGCCTAGAGCAAATTTGGAGGATGTAAACACCATCTTGTCTAAAAACTTTTTTTCTTCTTCTTCTTCTTGTAGGAGGACTCTTCTGTTGAAGAGAGAAGCGATCTCAGTACCTCTTGCTGTAGCAGCTTTGAAAGCTCAGAGGAAGACGACCGAAGGGCTTCTTTTTACAGCCAACAAGTTTACAACAAAGGCTCAAGCTGTTCCCCTTTGAACTGGCCAGTTTTGGGTAACCTCTCCAGTGTTCGGTCATATGAGCACAACAGCAGCTCGGACTCTCTTAGCAGTGTGGGAGACTGCTCACTGGCCCTTGCTGGGCTCAGGGGCTGTGTCAGTCAGGGGGATCCATGCTATGCAGGGCCATTTTTCAAAGAAGTGGAGAGGGAGACTAGGGAAGACGAAGATGAGTTCTCGGAAGCTGACTCTGTTAGCAATGAGGGACTAATTTTTTATCATGAAGTAAGTTCTGCTTTGCTTCAGTCTGCTTGCTTCAGTATGTTTTGGTTTGAAAATTGGCTGAACCAAACTAACCTGCTTCTCTCTTCCTGACAGAAAATTCAGCCTGTGGACTCAGAGTACAAAGAAGGGAGAGAGTATGTCTTCCAGCACTTCATCAAGGAAGGCTCCTATGGTGAAGTACACAGTGCTGAAGATGTGAACAGTGGGTTCAAATTTGCTGCCAAAAAGGTAATTTACAGCATACTGTTTTGTATAAAAACGGTCTTGTTTAAAAGTATGTACATAATCTTAGTATTTTATGTTCCATCTTTTTCTCAAAGATCGCCCTGAAGAGGTTCAACAGTGAGGAGGTGGGTGCGTGGAGTGCCCTCAGATCTCCTCGTGTGGTGAAGCTCTTTGGAGTGGTTAGAGAGGGGCCTAATGTCGTCCTTCTGATGGAACACAAAGCTGGTAAACAATCCCACTATCTTCCCTTCACACACAGCGTATGTTGTTGATACTAACTACTCCTGTTCTCATTTAAACTCAAGAAACAGATGTGATCAATTAAGTGCACAAACATGTACATGGAACTTGAGTCGACTGAGTTCAAGTGTAGAAAAATACGGATGTGATTAGTGTTGAGATGTGGAAGTGGGTGTTTCTGGGATGCTTGAAATGACTGTTGACCTTACTCAAAGAGTGTTTGTCCAAACTGCACCAAACGTGTGACGCGAGCCTTCCTGATAAACATTGATATACCTGACACATTTTTCCATTGTCATTAAATGCTGGCTTCTTTACAAGCCATAACCCAGAGGAAAAGATTAATCAGATGCTCTCTGTTGGTAAATATTACTAAGACAACAGTCTTTGTCCCGCTCTAACGTTTTGTGTTATTCCAGGCTCTTTGGGCCAGCTGATAGTGGAACGTGGTCGACTGCCAGAGGATTTAAGTCTCCACTACCACTCTCAAGTTTTAACAGCGTTGGAGTACTTAGTGAAGAAAAGGGTGGTGCATCTCGATATTAAAGGTATATTATACAAATGCCATACCTTTGAAAACTTTGATGACTCGAATGTTAGCCTCATATTTAGTATGTTTGGTGTGCCCACATTATGACTGAACAGCCATTCAAGTCATTCATCAACACATGCGGTTATTCATGACACGTATCTTAAGAGTGAGCTTTTGTAAGAATTTTAGTGTAATTTAATCAATTTACAACAGAAAATAAATCCACAAAGTGAAGTTGTTAACTTTTATCCACTTTTTATCTCTGTATAATTTACAAATTAATAATGACTGGGACTGTTCCTGTGACTTCCTAAATATTGGTGATGTTGTCGACTGATAAATTATGGAATGAAAATGGTAAATCCAAAAAAGTAACAATATATCGATATTGGCACTGCCTCACAACACTTTCATTGTGAATATTAAGAGGTAGAGAACAATAGTAATAACAGTAAAACTAAGAAATGTGTCAGCTTGACTTTTACTTGTTGTGGTAGTGGAAAGTTGAAAAAAAGACAGAGAGAAAGTCAGATTTGTAATTAGTTCTCATCAGAGGATTTTGTGTCTATGTGCAGCTGTTGTTTGGAACACAAGTGTCATAGATACAGTCTAGATTTGATCTTCAAGCACCTGGGTTGTGAAACCAGATTACCACAAAGAAAAAGACGGGCTGGGAATTTCCCACAGTGTGACTCACTGCTGTTCTGTAGACACGGCGCATGTGCACAAAGTCAGGAGAGCGAGAGAGAAAGGGAGAACGAAACGGAGTGAGGGGGGGATGGGACAAAGAGCAGGAAGTAGTTTGAAAGAGAAGAAGAGGAGAAAAAGTACAATGGACAGAAAGAATACAGAAGATGAAAATAAAGTGGAAAGGGTTATATAGAAGAACAAAGGAAACACAAAAACAGAACAGAAACTGAGATTGAGGAAGAGCAAAAAAGACAGAGAATAGCTTAAGAGCTGACAAGACATGTTTTGTGGTGTATCTCAAGCGCCATCTGCTGTCTGTAATTTCTCAGGAAAAGCTAGACAATAATACCACAGATCTTCTTTATCTGCGTACGGTTTGTGACTAGTTTCCACATCCATTCCACATTAAAGAGTTGAGCACAGCAGCTGTCCCTGTGTGACTTCATATTTTCCATTCATTTGGCTCCTTTGTCTTAGACTGTTTTGTGTCTAAGCAGCTGCCCTGTTTCTAATTATGTCATCTAAAAACTACACAGCACAAGTCATGGAAATCAACCAAGCACCACTGACATCACACAGCAGCACACAGATTAATGCAATGGATTACTGACTCTGCTTGTTTCTCACAGCCGACAACGTGTTGCTGTCGGATGATGGTAGAGACACCTTCCTATGTGACTTTGGACATGCCGAAAGGCTCGACAATCAGGGTCAGAGCCTCAGTAGGTCCAAAGGTAAATCCTTTTCCACTGAGTAATTTTGGTAAGATGTGCAATTTCTCCACTTACATGTCAGAATTCACAATTTTCTCAATCTATTTGATTACAGATCTGAAGGGCACAGAGACTCACATGGCCCCTGAAATAGTAAAAGGAGAACCCCGCGGAGCTAAAGCAGATGTGTGGAGCAGCTGCTGTATGTTACTGCACATGCTCAATGGTTGTCAGCCTTGGACAAGATACTATAATTGTCGCCTTTATTTGAAGGTATTCTTCGAATACTTTATTGACAGATGTTTGTTCTTTAGAGTACTCGTATCAAGCCTTGACTGAATTCCCTTGGTTGATTGGTTACAGATTGCTAACGAGCCCCCTCCTCTGAGAGAGATCCCACCTGACTGTGGCTCTCTCACTGCTGAAGTTATAAAAGCAGGACTCCAGAAGGATCCACTGAAGAGATCATCAGCATCTGACCTCAAAGAACAAACTGACAGAGCTCTGAGAGAAGGTAAAGTAAATCTGCACTGCATCTGGGTTGATGGCGGTTTCAGCAGTGAGTTTACAGACAATTGAGAGTTTGTTATTTTGCATTTATATGGTATGGAATGCTTGGTTTAGTGACCATCAGTTGACCACACTGAGTTTAGTAATACCTGCTATACATTTTGAAGTCAGTTTATCGTAGGTACATAAGTTCATTTAATTTTTATTGATTTGATTGCAGTTGGAGGACTCACCAGCCCAGTGAAGGGTCCCTACTTAGAGCCCTTGCTTAACACCAACAAACCAGGTGACTCCATGCAATTCATCACCAGCAGTGCTGACTTTGAGGATGAAGAGATGCACCAAGAGTCCGTGGAAAAGCTGATCACAACAGGGAGGAGGACAAAGAAACTGACTGATGAAGAAGAGGCAGACGCTGAGAAGTCGAAACGAGGCTCGCCTCATGAACCACAAATGCTGATCTCTGAGCTGAGCCACAGGAGGGACAACAAAATCACCACGGTACCTGAACTTGAGCTGCGGAAGCTGGTTGGAGGTGAGGTTTTCTTTAAGCTGTATTTAATTTCAGGTGTTAAGTATAGCAGATGCTTGAACTCTGTATGCTTTTGTTTTTTTGTTTGTTTGCAGATTTCTATCTGAGCAGCCTCTCCCAGCTTCATTCTGCTGAGATGCAGGAGCAGTTGTTGTCTTGCCTCAGCAGTGACCCTTACTCGAACTGGGAACCGTGGGACAAAAAGGTAAATCAAAATGCAGAGCAGAAATAAAGCCAAAATATCAGGAAAAACATGTTGTTAGGCGAATAGGTTACCAATTACAAGAACTTCTCTGGTGGCCTATTGTTTTGGTTAACAGCAGAATTAATAGACCTACTGTTTGGTTTGTGTTCCCCTTTTTCCAGGACTCTGGCCGCTGGTCTCTGAGCCCAGGAGACGACCTCAGCTCCGGTGTCTTCTCCTACAATAGTCAGCCTGATGGGCAGGTGTTCAGCTTGGATTTCCTGGGTCACACACAGCAGCCACCACCTTGCTGTTTTGAAGGTGAGATGAAAAGCTTCCCTTCTCTACTGTTTAATATGATACCAAATTGTATATATATATTTTTTCTCTTTCGTCATGTGGCTTACTCTGCTTTATTATTGGTCCAGGGGTGGATGTCTGCATCAGAGACTTTAGTGATAAGAAAATCCGGATCAGAGAGATGCGTCGGGTGAAGGTTGGCCATATTGCCACTGGAATCAGTGATCAGGTGAAGTGTACTCACAGCATCCCACGCTATTATATGCAAAAAGCATGTGTTGTTTGTTCATTTCAGCGATAAATATAAAGATTACACTCGTTTGACGCTTATCTGTGTGTGATTTAGATCTCTGAGAGGGTTTTCACACTGAAAACTGAGCACGGCCAGCAGATTGGTCACGATGAGGAGGTGCAAGAGTCCGGCCTGGCGCTCCGCTGTTTTCCAGCTCCAGACTTCAGCACTTCCTGGAGATGGAGAATCAAAGATGGCATGCTGGAAACACGATAGAGCCCTCAGCTACTTTATTCCAGCTGCAATTTCATATTAACCGCTCATCATTTCATGTTGTGCTTCAAACACGTGTCTTCAGCTTTTGTTGATGTGTGAGGGACCATAAAAACATTTGTGAACCTCCACTTTAACAAACTGCTTTTGTGCCTAAAATATCATAAATAAAATTTAAAAATAAAAAATAAAATTAAATATAAAAGAAGATTGATTTTTAGCTTTGTGTCTTGTAATGTTGCATGTGTCAGTGTTTACGATGAGTCAATAAACATAAAACTGTGAAGTCTGTGAAAAATTGTGATCTCTCTTTTTATTTCATACAAAAACAGGTTTGTAATACTTATAAGTTGATAGTTCACACAACGATTTAGAAGTTACAGCTATATAGTTACTAATTATATTATTACTATTACTATAATAAATATAATGGTTTCCCATTAGGATAAAGTTGGTCTCATTTTACTTTTCAGCCTTTTAAGGTTATATCCAATATCCTTTAATAAATAATAATAATAATGATAATAATAATAATAATAAAAGAAAGGCCTTTTCTATTTGTTCCACACTGGTGGCAGCCTCCCCCTCCCTCATGGATGAATATATCAGTCAGTCTGGTGACTGATGACTATTGCATATTTACCAGAATCTTTGGTGCAGAGCGAGGCTAATCCCAGAGAAGAGATTATTAATACCTAAAGATTATTTATCACAGTTTGATAATCCACCATTTTTCCAAAATTATCTGAAGGCTATACTTTGGATTACTAAGCCTTGGGTTATGTTTATGAAAATGAAAAGGTTGATGTCTTAACTTGGACATTAAAAAAATATCAGTGTGCTTCCTGGTGTCTTAATTTGCATTAAAAATTGACACCAATGTATAATCTAATTAGCACATTGTTGTATTGATCTATACAGGTTCAAACAACCCTCGGGAGACTAAGTTTCTATTTGTCTCTACATTTCCAGCAACACATGCATTTTCTAGGAAAAGGAAAACAGGGATAACTGGTATGGTGATTTGCTGACGTAAGAAAAATTTTAATCAAGTAGGGGGTGTGACTGATCGCGAATGATTTGAGCCATATTTTATGTGATCATAGTGCTGTAAGCCTTTTTAGTACAGTCAACATTCTGTGTGTGATTAATGCACAACTACAGTTAAGAGTTAAAAGATTTATTTTTAATATTACAGCATACAAAGTCACTGCAAAAAGATTTCAAGGGAGACTTGAAGGAAATTTTACCTTTACAAATATGATATAGAAAAGGTGAAAACTTGAGAATATCAAAATGATTTCAGAGTTAAAAAAGAAAACAAAATCCACCAAGGCACTGACAAACAAGAAGAATGTATAAAAAGCCTTTTGCTGTATAGACAAAGTCGCAGTTTGAATAACTCACGTACAAAATACAGTACTTTGAATATGTGTAAAGTGAGGTAAGAATATGTGAGCAATCCATTGCTTTCTGTGTCTGCAGCGTCAAACCTTTAGTAGACCAAAAGAACACCGAGAAGTAACAGAATTATTGAGTGTCACGTTAAGGTCAGAATGCTGGTCAAAATGCCCCCAAACACCTTATGATTGTATATTACACAAGATTGCAGTTCTTTTACTATCTTTTCAGAGAAATTATATGACTGTTTTTTTAACAATCTAATGATTCATCTTAAACGTAAACATAACTTTATACAGAAGAATTGGGTGTTGCACCTACTGGAAGAAGAGAAATGAACTGGGGTTTAATTAAACCCAAACTTTTACCGGAGTTCTCTTAATATATACCGTTTTCTAAATATTTCCGCAAAAATATCTCTTTAACTTCATGGAATATGACCACCCTCTTACACGTTCAGTGCCAGCAGAACATTACAGATTTACACCAGTGAACACTCACAAATACATGAGAATGTGGATTGGCTAGTATACAGACAATGATGTAAAACGGATGGAGAGAGTGGGAAGAGCAGAAAGGCAATTTCTGTGAAAAAAATACCAAAAAAACCAAAAGAAAACAAGGGAAACTCTTAATTTGATCAAAACATTTCTCATAATATCATTTAAGGTAGAAAACAGAATGCAGTGACTTGTGTACCAAGTAAAAAATAAATTAATTAAAATGCATTCCTTGTTCAAGTCTTGACAAGCTCTCCATCCTTCAATTTTGTGCACGTAATCCTGCACAGCTCACTTCCCCAGTGGCATAGGCATCTTGAGTGCAACAGCGCTATTAGTCCAACTCCCAATTCTTACACATGAATAAGAGGCAGAAATGAAGAACAATTAATTCGAGACAAGTTCTTCCTGTTGAGCGGGTTTCTTTTTGCATTCTTCCTCCTCCTGTGCCCATTTCCCTCAACTGCAAATCTTGCTGTCTTTCTCCTCTCTGTTCTTCATGCTTCCCTCACATCTTGCGAATGACAAGAACAGTGGTAAGGACTCCTGCCAAGAAAACCCCGACCGTCTGCCATGTTGGTGTGCCGAAGTAGGAGCGAATACCCTCCTAAAAATGCAGAAAAGACATGAAAATTAATATGGACAAATGGACTATTGCTAATAGATAAGGTTTATTAGTTAGCTCCTTACCCAGCCACCTTGCTCCCTGATCCAGTTGATCACATGTTCCCGGAGATAGTCTATGGTCCAACTGATAATGGTTCTGATAATATCAGGAATCTGAGTTACAAGAGCCTGGAAAGGTGTAAAGAGAAGATTTTTAGATTTTTTTTTTTTTTTTTTTTTTTTAAATTAAATAATGCATGCCTCACTTTTGTTATTCATTTATTTTTAAATACCAAGCACAGCAATTTCACGTACTTTGATAACGAGTCGGCATGCAAAGTAGAACAGGGCAACCACCCTGCCCCAGTTAAATATTCCATCTGAAAAGATCTCATAGGCCACTCTCATAAAAACCTCTCTTGTGGGACAAAGTGAAGAGTCATTTATCATTCTAGGGAAAAAGATTGAATAATGGTAAGCAAATCATTTAGTTATTACAGTTATAGTTGACCAAACTTGCATATCATAATACTCCACACCTTTAAAATTGCCTGAAGAGGCACACAGACAAGTTACCAACCTTTGGAGGTCTACATTTCCATCCAGCTCGTCTCCAATCTGCTGCAGGCACTGAGCAAGCTTCTTAGTTTTTGGGTCAGTCAACTGGCTTCCACCAAGCTGTTCTCTCGTCACTGCTTTATTGCCATCTTTTTGCCTCTGAACTCGCTCATAGATGAAACTATACAGCACAAATACGCAACAGTAAGCATTCTTACACTTTCTCTAGTTCAACAGCAAGAAACCAAAGTGAAGGGGTTAAGCTGACCTGGTTACCTAAGCTGGTTGTCATCATTGAACCTTGGCACATTAGCACTTTCAAAATGGACTGTTACTTATAAATAGCACTTTACTTCTCTATTTGAGCGTTGAATGTGTTTTCTTACAACAAGCCTCGTTCACATACGATACATATTTTCTCTGTGCCAAAGCACTTCTAACCCAGCGTTAGGACACTAGCACTGCGTCAAGGTCAACATGAGATTCACTATTTACGTTGACATGCAACCTAGAAGAGCCAGGGATCAAACCAACAGCCTTCCAACTGGAAGGTGACCTGCTCTACCTTATGAGCCAAGTCATCAAAGGCACTCAAACTCCTTACACCTAACCCCTCATATCAAGTTGATTTCCTTCACAAAAATGATATATTCCACATATAACTGCTACCCAAGAGTGTAGTGTGTACTCACTCCTGTAACAAAATAGTTCCGACTTCCAGTATCTGATCTCCGGAATTCCCTGAAAGACAAATGTAGGCACTCATTAGATGACTCAAATGCTGATAAATAAGCATTGCGCCAAATTATTATCTAAAGTGATCTCATGTCAGATGTAATTATACGTCAATTCTCAGTTTCATCCTATGCATTTTTTTGTAACAATTAGTTTAAACACGTTTTTAAAACTATTGTTTTTGTAAATTATTTATATCTGCTGTTCAACTCAACTCTAGACACCTGTTTGTCCGTAAAATATACAAAGGCAATACATCAAATCTGGTGTTAGTTATTTACTTGATAGTATTACTTTAAGTTAATTCGCGTTAAACATGGTCGTAACTGAGAAAATTTGCCATTTTTTAATGTCAAAAGGATACGGTTTCCAAATGTGTACGTTTCGCTTTTGGTCAAACGCGTTTGCTTACTCTTTCTAGCGCGAACATCTACACAACGCAGTGCTAACGCAAAGCTAACGTTTAGCTACTTTTGCTAAGCTAAGCCCTATCCATGTTAACGATACACTTAGCAAGCAATAAAGCGGCAAACTAAATGTTAAGTGTTAAAGCGCCACATTATCTGTGTCTATCGGACTCCCACCGACACTGTCAGAGTCGAAATATATATATTTTATTTGTTGACGATAGCTGCTACTACCTTGATCGCCTCCTCCTGGGTGTGATGCCATCTTGTTTTCTGTTTGGGTCGTTTCTGTTTCCCGTGCAATCACGTGACAACAGTTATTTGTTCGTGCCAGTGGGCGGCACTTGCCACCCTCACTTTTTCATCCCCTAGTTTAATTTACAAATGTACAAATAGAACTATAGGCAACAGAAATAGGGAAAAACCATAATGTCCCCTACCGCACGTACAGTGGTACGATAACCCTGTAATTTCAGTCCAAAAAAGAAGTCTGTTATATCTTTTTTTAGCCTCGCCTAAATGAACGTCATTTCCCCTACCTCGGTGTCTTCCGTCCGTCGCGCGCATGCACAGGCCTCTTTACGACTCGGCTGGCAAAGATGGCGGATGCACAAGTATGTTCGGCAAAACGGCGTGGTGACTTTAAATCGACATATTTACACTTTAATAAACCTTTTACTCATCTAGAATTAAGTATATGCCATTATAGTGTTCTTATATTTCTCCCTGAGTCACTTCAAACTACATTTACGCGCTTATAGTCAACATTTTTTGCTCCTCTGTACTCCCTCGTGCAGCGCTCAAGTAGCCGGAAAGGTAGCTTGGTTAGCTTAGCGTGCTATTACTTACCATTCCCCATTAATACGGCTTCTACTCTTTGCATGTTGTGCGTGTTAAGTCTTAGCGTTTAGGCACGTCTTCTGTAACTTGTTAGGCTGTATGTCATATTAACCAAAAGTGAACATAATTGTTAGTGAGAGGAAGTAAGTCTTAAGTCGACTAACGAGCGGCGGCGTGTGAGAGAAATGCGTGGTGAAGGTGATGTGATTTCTATTTCAAAGCTTTAACTCGCTGATCTGTTTTTCTGACCAGACCGAGAGATCCTATCAGAAGCAGCCTACCATCTTCCAGAACAAAAAGCGTGTTCTGATCGCAGATGGTGGCAAGGAGACCAAGGAAAAGCTTCCTCGCTACCACAAGAGTGTTGGGCTGGGCTTCAAAACACCAAGAGAGGTAATTGAATCAATTCAAGACATTCGTCAAACTTCTAAATACATGTATTTGGTTGTAAGCTGCAGATGATGTTTTTCTCACGATGGTCTTCCAAGCCTGCAAGGTTCTGACGACAGTGCCTTTTGGCAACACTGATGCAAACTTGTGATTATGATTCCATGTTAGATTTGATAGTGTTATCACTCATTCATAGACAGTAACATGTTTGTTTTTCTCCAGGCTATTGAAGGCACCTACATTGACAAGAAATGCCCCTTCACTGGAAATGTTTCCATCCGTGGCCGTATTCTCTCTGGTCAGTTTAATGTTTCATAGCACAGACAAGTGTTTTTACAGACGTCCTAAACTTAATTCAATTTTAACTTGTAATTTTATTTCAAATGAAGCCAGAACAGTCTAATTTACTGCAAACCACATATCTTCCTTTTTTGTCACTGTCCTGCAAATGATGCTTATCTCACGATGGTCTTCCAAGCCCTTTGGGTTCTGACGACAATGCCTAATGGCAACACTGATGTAGTCTAGTGACAAAAGTACTAAGAGCAGTTTTCTAAATCTATCCTTTGCCATGTTATGACTATAGAAAGTGGTATAACACAAAATGCTGTCCATTATCTGTCTGAAGGTGTGGTGACCAAAATGAAGATGCAGAGGACCATTGTCATCAGACGTGACTACCTGCATTACATCCGCAAGTACAACCGCTTTGAGAAGAGGCACAAGAACCTCTCGGTCCATCTGTCACCTTGCTTTAGGTACAGCACCTCACATATGTTTTGTTAAATAACTGTTTACTTAATAACTGTGTTCCTTCAAAGCATCTTATTTTGCTGCATATGATGTTTTTTCTCACGATGGTCTTCCAAGCTCAGGAAGCTCTGACGACACTGCCTTTGGCAAAAACTGATGCAGCTTTGCTTCAGTATGACAACATTTTCTGTCTACTTATTTTTGGACATGCATACCCATTTTAAATTCCCCTTTGCACTGTTTTTTTTGTTTGTTTGTTTGTTTTTTTGTCTTCCGCAGAGACGTCACAGTTGGAGACATTGTGACTGTTGGGGAGTGCCGACCCCTCAGCAAGACTGTGAGATTTAACGTCCTCAAAGTGACAAAGGCTGCTGGAGCCAAGAAGCAGTTCCAGAAGTTTTAGATGTGACTTTGAACAAGATGTCTGCCATCAGCCAATTTGTCTCATTTTGAAATAAAGAAAATCTTGACTAAATTTCCTGGAATAGACTGAAATATAAAACATTTTTGTGTGGCTTTATTTCCAGTATTTTGAGGATAATAAACAGACAGCACTCTATGTATTACTGGTCACTGTAACAATATTATTGATAAATTTATGAAGTACTCTTGCAATGGTCATTACAGTCATGATAAGGTAAACCCTCTTTCAATTCTTAGGTTTCACATATCAGGGCACAAGAAAGTTCTGGATCTAAAATTATTTAAATACAAAGCCAAATGAACAGCAGCACATGACATACTGTCAGTGGGCAAAAACAAAGGAAAAATGCATCAAGACTGCACAGCTTGTAGATCCACCTTTAAAAACCAATATAATGCATTGCTGTGACTGATTGTAATGACTATCAGTCTCATTGTGTATGAGTTTGGGCCCACTCCTTTTCTTACATTATTACTTTGGTGAGGATTGCATGCATCTGGTTTTGAACAGCATTTTAATCGTGTGGACTTAGCTATTGCAACACCTTGATTTTTGTCTTTTTCAGCTATTGTAGGTTTGTTGCTGTGCTTGGGATCATTGTACTGTTGCGTGACCCGGTTTGGACCAAGCTTTATCTGTCAAAGAGATGGCCTCACATTTGGCTCTACAAGATTTAAAGAGTGTTGTTCCCAAGTCCAAAGAACAGTTGCTTCCAGATTGCTAACGATGTATCTCCTCAACATTGTTTTAACACACCTGAATGCTGCAGACCAGCAAAGCGGCAAGAGCGGGATATAAAATAGAAGTTTTTCATTTTGTTTTAGACGTTCTCACACTTGCTATTTATTCCTGGGTGCACTTGATTTTGTCACACTTTCTGAATTTTGATTTAAATTGTCAGATTAATAATGACATGGTGTAAAATGTTTAGTAGTTCATCTGGACTATAGCGTGAGGTCATTTAAGCCCTGCTAAAGAAAATATTTTTACATCTTCAAAAATTAAACCTTAGAAGTGAAAGAGAGTTTACTGTGTTTTTTTTACAAAACTAGTAGACAAAATGATGCAAAAAAGGTGAGGCTTTGGACGTTTTAAACATAGGTGAAGTTGAGGAGATAGAAAAGTTGAATCTATATTTTCATATTCTGTGCTTTAGTTCACTCACCAGTTTTTTTGGTCTTTCTCAGGATGGCTGCTCTACTGTTTTAATAAAATAAATCCTATAGATTGTCCCTACAAGGTACATTACTGCAGCTGACTGGGAGCAGGGTTTTTTTTAGTAGCCTATGAATGCTTTTAGTAATAAATTGTGAATTATTCTACCACCAATAACTTGAGTGTCCTAAGGCTGAAAGAGAGTCATTTCTTAACTGAACTCTAGTTAAAAGCAACATGGAACATGGATGGAACATTAGACTAAATAAGTAGGTTTTTTATTATCCTGTAAAAATCTTTAAATCCTTGCTGTTGCTAGACATGACACTATAAGCACAAAAGAGATTATAAAATGATTATTGGACATATGAAATGGAAGATGTAAACGAGCCTGTTCAACCTCACTTTTCCACATAAGAGAGGTCTAAAAACATCTATTTATTTTGTAAACTCTGTAAAGATGAGAACTTTAGCATGATTTGCCAAACTGGGAGAAAGCCAAAACAAAGAATACAATGATGACAATATAGAGAGAGTGTAAAATATTATATATGTGAATTTACATTGAGGTAATTACATAATGTCAGCAACAGACACATTAGAACGATATGCAATGTGTTAGGATGACATACAGATCAGACTGAAGAGTGGGATATAAAATGGAAGTCCTTCCATTTTCTTAACTTCTTCAATTTAAGGTCAGGGAGGTATGACGCCTAAGAACAATATAGAATATAATATAGAACTGACTGTGAGGATGAAGCAATGCACCAAGTGTCTGTGGAAAAGCTCATCACAGCAGGGAGGAGGACAAAGAAACTGACTAAGAGGAAGAGGCAGACGCTGATTGTAAGAAGTCGAAATGAGGCTCGCCTCATGAACCACAAATGCTGATCTCTGAGCTGAGCCACAGGAGGGACAACAAAATCACCACGGTACCTGAACTTGAGCTACGGAAGCTGGTTGGAGGTGAGGTTTCCTTTAAAGTTGTATTTAATTTCAGGTGTTAAGTATGGCAGATGCTTGAATTCTGTATGCTTTTGTTTTTTTGTTTGCAGATTTCTATCTGAGCAGCCTCCTACAGCTTCATTCTGCTGAGATGCAGGAGCAGTTGTTGTCTTGCCTCAGCAGTGACCCTTACTCGAACTGGGAACCGTGGGACAAAAAGGTAAATCAAAATGCAGAGCAGAAATAAAGCCAAAATATCAGGGAAAACATGTTGTTAGGCGAACAGCTTTTACAAGAACTTCTCTGGTGGCCCTTTTGTTTTGGTTAACAGCAGAATTAATAGACCTACTGTTTGGTTTGTGTTCCCCTTTTTCCAGGACTCTGGCCGCTGGTCTCTGAGCCCAGGATACGACCTCAGCTCCGGTGTCTTCTCCTACAATAGCCAGCCAGATGGGCAGGTGTTCAGTTTGGATATCCTAGGTCACACACAGCAGCCACCACCTTGCTGTCTTCTCTTCTCTACTGTTTAATATGATACCAAATTCCATCCATCCATTCGCTTCCGCTTATCCTTTTCAGGGTTGCGGGGGGCGCTGGAGCCTATCCCAACTGTCATAGGGCGAGAGGCGGGGTACACCCTTGACAGGTCGCCAGTCTGTCGCAGGGCCAACACACAGGGACAGACAACCATTCGCACTCACATTCACTCGCACATTCACACCTAATTGTATATAATAATTGCTTTCTCTTTTTTCATGTGCCTCACTCTGCTTTATGATTGGTCCAGGGGACTCCACCCCTTTGGTCTTGGACTCCACCCCTCTGGGAACATCCCAGGCCCTCCGGGTATGGCTGCCTATCTCCCCTCACCACACTCCCTGCCGGTGGCTGATGCCCGCAGACGTCAGTGCGTTGGTGGTTCTTCGTGTCCGTTGCTGGGCACTCAAGTATGTACTGGCTCACTCCCGGTGGCTGCATGGTGGGGCCTGGAGCCTGAAGCTCAGTCGGGCCTCTTCCGGGGTGTGGGGGCCCTCAGGCCTCCGGCCTCTGGGCCTGGGGCTTGGTACACAGGTGTACACACAGGTGTTCACAGACATAAACTACACCTTTCTTGGCTGCTACCTCAAAGCAAATTGTGCGCTGTCGGTCTTGTGTGCTGCACAATAACATTCAATATTTAGTATTTACTGTTATTTACACTTAGCTAGATTATTGCGATGGTGTGTTTATTATGTTGCTCTCTTTTTTGTTTGTTTTCTCTTCTTTTTTTTTCTCTCAACAGATGATCCAGGTGATTTTTTCAAGTGCCCTTTCTCACTGTCCCTCTTCTCCTCTGTTTTTCTTTCCCTCCCTGTCTTTCTTTCTTTCTCCCTTTCCTATCTCCCAGTCATATCTGTCCTGTCTGTAACAACTGAAAATAAAATAAAATAAAAAAAATAAAAAAATTAAATAAAAATAAAATAATAACAAAGGTCAATCAAATGGACCAATACGGCAAAGCCGTGATGATCCACTTGGTAAAGTAAATCCGTTGGGCATCTTTCTTGGCCTTCAGACAATAATTCTGATGGCTAAAGAACCAACAGGTAAAAAAAAAAAAAAAAAAAAAAGCAGGTGAGATGAAATGCTTTTCTTCTCTTCTGTTTAATATGATACCAAATTGTATATATAATTTTTTTCTCTTTGGTCATGTGCCTCACTCTGCTTCGTGATTAGTCCAGGGGTGGATGTCTGCATCAGAGACTTTAGTGATAAGAAAATCCGGATCAGAGAGATGCGTCGGGTGAAGGTTGGCCATATTGCCACTGGAATCAGTGATCAGGTGAGGTGTACTCACAGCATCCCACACTATTATATGCAAAAAGCATGTGTTGTTTGTCCATTTCAGCGATAAATATAAAGATTACACTCGTTTGACGCTTATCTGTGTGTGATTTAGATCTCTGAGAGGGTTTTCACACTGAAAACTGAGCACGGCCAGCAGATTGGTCACGATGAGGAGGTGCAAGAGTCCGGCCTGGAGCTCCGCTGTTTTCCAGCTCCAGACTTCAGCACTTCCTGGAGATGGAGAATCAAAGATGGCATGCTGGAAACACGATAGAGCCCTCAGCTACTTTATTCCAGCTGCAATTTCATATTAATCGCTCATCATTTAATGTTGTGCTTCAAACACGTGTCTTCGGCTTTTGTTGATGTGTGAGGGACCATAACAACATTTGTGAGCCTCCACTTTAACAAACTGCTTCTGTGCCTAAAATATCATAAATAAAATTTAAAAATAAAAAATACACTGAAATATAAAAGAGGATTTATTTTTAGCTTTGTGTCTTGTAATGTTGCATGTGTCAATGTTTACGTTAAGTCAATAAATAGAAAAAAGTGAAGTGAAATTGTGATCTCTTTTTTTATTTCATACAAAAACAAGTTTGTAATACTTATAAGTTGATATTTCACACAAAGATTTAGAAGTTACTATAATTAATACAGCGGTATCCCAGTAAGATAAAATTGGTCTTATTTTACTTTTCAGCCTTTCAAGATATGCAATATCCTTTAATCAATAATAATAAAAGAAAGGCCTTTTCTATTTGTTCCACACTGGTGGCAGCCTCCTCCATGGATGGATATATCAGTCAGTCCGGTGAACGATGACTATTACATACAGTCCTGATCAAAATTTTAAGATTTAAGGATCTTAACAAGGTTCCAAGTCGACCTTCAACATGCAACAAGAAGAAATGGGAGTGAGAAAAAACATTTTTTGAGCATGCAATTTATTGAAAACAACGCTTAAACTGAAACAGGCTGTTTTACAGCTGATCAAGAGTTTAAGACCACATGCTTTTAAAAGGCCAAATCTGTGCAAAAATGTGGATTCATTGTCATTTTCTGTTAGGTAGTCACACTGTCATGATATTCTGATGGCAAAGGCAAAAAACCTTTTTGAACGTGGAAGGGTTGTTAAACAATTTTTTTAAAGTAACGCAATAGTTACTTTTCAAGTAAGTAATTACTTTTAGAATCTTGTAACTCACTCATTTACTTTTCTGAAGAAGTAACTAGTAACTATAATTAATTACTTTTTCAAAGTAACTTGCCCAACACTGGTGGTCTCAGAATCTCATCTATGCTTTTTGCGGATGATGTGATTCTGTTGGCTTCATTGGGCGATGGCCTCCAGCTTGCACTGTAATGGTTCGCAGCCACGTGTGAAGCGGTGGGAATGAGAATCAGCACCTCCAAATTTGAGGCCATGGTCCCCATTAATGCACAACTACAGTTAAGAGTTAAAAGATTTATTTTTAATATTACAGCATACAAAGTCACTGCAAAAAGATTTCAAGGGAGACTTGAAGGAAATATGATATAGAAAAGGTGAAAACTTGAGAATATCAAAATGATTTCAGTTAAAAAAGGAAAGAAAAACCACCAAGGCACTGACAAACAAGAAGAATGTATAAAAAGCCTTTTGCTGTATAGACAAAGTTGCAGTTTGAATAACTCACGTACAAAATACAGTACTTTGAATATGTGTAAAGTGAGGTAAGAATATGTGAGCAATCCATTGCTTTCTGTGTCTGCAGCGTCAAACTTTTAGTAGACCAAAAGAACACCGAGAAGTAACAGAATTATTGAGTGTCACGTTAAGGTCAGAATGCTGGTCAAAATGCCCCCAAACACCTTGATTGTATATTACACAAGATTGCAGTTCTTTTACTATCTTTTCAGACGTTTTTTTCCAACGATTTCATGATTCATGATAAACATAACTTTATACAGAAGAATTGGGTGTCACATCTATTGGAAGAAGAGAAATGAACTGGGGTTTAATTAAACCCAAACGTTTATCAGAGTTCTCTTAATATATACCGTTTTCTAAATATTTCCGCAAAAATATCTCTTTAACTCCATGGAATATGACCACCCTCTTACACGTTCAGTGCCAGCAGAACATATACATGAGAATGTGGATTGGCTAGCATACAGATGTAAAATGGATGGAGAGAGTGGGAAGAGCAGAAAGGCAATTTCTGTGGACAAACTAAAAAAAAACAACTAAAAAACCAAGAAAAAAAAAAACAATATTTCTCACAATATCATTTCAGATAGTAAACAGAATGTAGTGACTTGTGTACAAAGTAAAAAAATAAATAAATTAAAATGCATTCCTTGTTCAAGTTTTGACAAGCTCTCCATCCTTCAATTTTGTGCACGTAATCCTGCACAGCTCACTTCCCCAGTGGCATAGGCATCTTGAGTGCAACAGCGCTATTAGTCCAACTCCCAATTCTTACACATGAATAAGAGGCAGAAATGAAGAACAATTAATTTGAGTCAGTGTGTTTCTTTCTGCATTCTTCTTCCCCTTGTGCCCATTTCCCTTAACTCCAAATCTTGCTGTCTTTCTCCTCTCTGCTCTTCATGCTTCCCTCACATCTTGCGCATGACAAGAACAGCGGTAAGAAATCCTGCCAAGAAAACCCCGACCGTCTGCCATGTGGGTGTGCCGAAGTAGGAGCGAATACCCTCCTAAAAATGCCGAAAAGACATGAAAATTAATATGGACAAATGGACTATTGCTAATTGATAAGGTTTATTAGTTAGCTCCTTACCCAGCCACCTTGCTCCCTGATCCAGTTGATCACATGTTCGCGGAGATAGTCTATGGTCCAACTGATAATGGTTCTGATAATATCAGGAATCTGAGTTACAAGAGCCTGGAAAGATGTAAAGAGAAGATCTTAAGATTTTTTTAATTCAATAATACATGCCTCTCTTTTGTTATTTATTTTTAAATACCAAACACAGCAGTTTCACATACTTTGATAACGAGTCGGCATGCAAAGTAGAACAGGGCAACCACTCTGCCCCAGTTAAATATTCCATCTGAAAAGATCTCATAGGCCACTCTCATAAAAACCTCTCTTGTGGGACAAAGTGAAGAGTCATTTATCATTCTAGGGAAAAAGATTGAAAAATGCTAAGGAGATTATTTAGTTATTGTAGTGACTTTATTATTATAATATGCAAGTTGAACAAACTTGCATATCATAATACTCCATGCCTTAAAATTACCCGAAGAAGCACACAGACAAGTTGCAAACCTTTGGAGCGCTACATTTCCATCCAACTCATCGTGAATCTGATGCAGGTGCTGAGCAAGCTTCTTATGTTTTGGGTCAGTCAGCTGGCTTCCACCAAGCTGTTCTCTCAACACTATATTATTGCCAGCTTCTTGCCTCTGGACTCGCTCATAGATGAAACTATACAGCACAAATACACAACAGTAAGCATTCTTACACTTTCTCTAGTTCAACAGCAAGAAACCAAAGTGAAGGGGTTAAGCTGACCTGGTTACCTAAGCTGGTTGTCATCACTGAACCTTGGCACATTAGCACTTTCAAAATGGACTGTTACTTATATATAGCACTTTCTTACAACAAGCCTCGTTCACATACGATACATATTTTCTCTGTGCCAAAGCACTTTTAACCCAGCGTTAGGACACTAGCACTCTGAATGATGTGTAAAGGTCAACATGAGATTCACTATTTACGTTGACATGCAACCTAGAGGAGCCGGGGATCAAACCAACAGCCTTCCAATTGGTAGGTGACCTGCTCTACCTTCTGAGCCAAGTCATCAAAGGCACTTAAACTCATTACACCTCACCCCTTAGATCAAGTCGATCTCCTTCCCAAAATGATATATTCCACATATAACTGCTACCCAAGAGTGTAGTGTGTACTCACTCCTGTAACAAAATAGTTCCGACTTCCAGTATCTGATCTCCGGAATTCCCTGAAAGACAAATGTAGGCACTCATTAGATGACTCAAATGCTGATAAATAAGCATTGCGCCAAATTATTATCTAAAGTGATCTCATGTCAGATGTAATTGTACGTCAATTCTCAGTTTCATCGTAGCCATTTTTTCATAACGATTAATTTAAACACGTTTTTAAAACCATTGTTTTTGTAAATTATTTATATTTGCTGTTCAACTCAACTCTAGACACCTGTTTGTCCTTAGAGTACACAAAGTCAATACATCAAATCTCGTGTTAGTTATTTACTTGACAGTATTACTTTACGTTTCCAAATATGTACGTTTCGCTTTTGGTCAAACGCGTTTGCTTACTTTGTGATGAGAACATCTACACAACCTAGTGCTAACGCAAAGGTAACGTTAAGCTACTTTTACTAAGCTAAGCGTTACACTTAGTAAGCAATAGAGCGGCAAACTAAATGTTAACTGTTAAAGCGCCACATTATCTGTGTCTACCAGACTCCTACGGACGCTGTCAGAGTCGAAATATATATATTTTATTTGTTGACGCTAGCTGCTACTACCTTGATCGCCTCCTCCTGGGTGTGATGCCATCTTGTTTTCTGTTTGGGTCGTTTCTGTTTCTCTGCAATCACGTGATAACAGTTATTTGTTCGTGCCAGTGGGCGGCACTTGCCACCCCCACTTTTTTGGAGCGTGATGTCACGGGAGGGGGCGTGACCGCCGAGGCACCATTTTAGCAGGCCAAACAAGTGGCTAAAGGAGCGAAAGCGTCAGCAATGGTTCGCCTTTGCTGTGTTGTCTGTTGTAAGATCGCACGATCGGGAGGGGAATAAGCTGGAAAATGGGCTCTCTCTTTATTCTTTTCCCACCTGGAAGCAACGTGAGGGAGCTTATGTATCGGATGTTACCAAAAGAAGGCGTCTAGCCTGGATAGCAGCTGTGAGACGAGTGGATATCCAGTTCTCTACCATCCACAGATATCTGTAGGTGTGTTCCAGACATTTTCATTCAGTTAAGTTCTAAGGAAGTTCATATTACTCTTTATAGCCTATTAGTTTTATTTTCAATGCGCTCTGAGGCCATAGCAAATTAGAACACACGTCCTAATGAGTGATTTTGCAGAACTACGTTCCATTTATAGAGTTGCTAATTGTTTTTCATTATTGCAGCAAACCAGCCTATGAAATGGATAAAACAAATCCTGACTGGGTTCCAACGCTACACGTGGGGCACTACGAAATCCCTGCTTCAAGCTACATGCTACATACCACCATGCCAATCAGATTATTTCTTCCATTTGAGGGTGAAGAGGTGACCCTTCTGGTTAAGATGGCGAAGGTTTGCTGTTTTTTGGTGAACATGTGCCCCAGTGTGGTAGTAAAACCAGGGAAAATGCTCTTGTTAAATACTCTTAAAAGTCTTGTGCTGTGTATGTAGTAATAAGTTTTCAAAAGAGACAGTAAATTACAGAATGCTAGTAGTGGGCAATATTATTTAAATGCTGTCATGATTTTATGTGAACATATTGTCATTTGTAAACTATACATGACATTGATTCTACATTGTAACTGATGTGATGTTCTACAAAGTGGTTTTAATTTAAACAAGGCAAACATTTATGTGTTTCTTTATTCAACTTTTGAACAGTGTTACTTAATAAGTACATATTCAGTAAATGCAAATTATTTACATGGCAATGCACTTCAGGCACAAATGTAGACCCCCTAAATACAACATTATGGGTTATTCAGAACAGAACTATGCTTGGAGAAATATTTTCCCATCAGTTGAGACAACTCCTCCACAGTAGCAGGTGGAATTTCTTTTTTTGAGGACGGCTTCTTTTTACCTGTCACTACGGATGGTCTGTTTATGTTTTGATTGAGAGCCTTTTTTGGGGCAGCTAAAGGGGAGATATCTATCTTATGGCCAACCTCTGACTGTATCTTGGTCATATCACCCAGCAAAACCCAGTATTCATCTGTAACAGTCCTTGTGCCACGGATCAACACTGGTGCAGTGGGCGGCTTCAACCTTCCCTGTGATGCTCACCATGACCCATGGCTGCAATGCTGGTTCATTCAGTCTTTAAGAGTGCAGTACCTGAAACACACACAGACAAAGTTAATTTAAAGACAAGAACTTTAATGAGCCAAGGCCGACACAAATGTGTTTTATCTACTTTCAAATCCATTTATCATAAATGTAACAAATAAAGTGTTTAGAAAGTTAGCACATACATGTAATTTTTTTTATCTTTTTATGTATCCATCTATAGAACGCTGCATGTTATATTCTAAATCTGCCTTCTTTTTTTTTTTTTTTTTTTTTTTTTTTTAAATCTGCCAGCAAAAAATGAACCTAAAGTATGTAATGCAAGGATGTCATCACTTTCAAGATGGAGAAAGCATAAAGTTTGACTGTGCAAAGAAAAAAGAGAGACAGAACAGAACTTTATATACAGTGAATGAGTATATACAAAGGACATTATGTGCAGCAAGTGGGTGAGTTATGTACATTATATAAATAGAAATAAAATAAAAACTGGAAATTTACAGCTTGTGTACATTGTGTGGGTAGGGTGTTAAAGTGTCTTGTGCTGTAGTGAGGCCAGAAGGGTCAGGATGATGTGAGAATGTGGTAATGAGTCCTGTCTCAGTCACTTATGGATGATTTGGGGGGGGGGGTCTCTTGAGCCTCTCTGTTTTTGTTTGGATGGTGCGGAACCTTGTGCCTGATTTCAGAAGCTGGAACAGTTCGCAACTGGGATGTGACGGCTCCTTCAAAATCTGAGTTGCTCTAGTCCAGCATCTCCTGATGTAAATGTCCTGTAGGGAAGGGAGAGCAGTCCTGCAGCAGCGTTCTGCCATATGGATCGCTCTCTGAAGAGCTTTTTTGTCCTTGACACAGCTGTTTCCATACCAGGATGTGATGTTCTGTGTGAGGATGCTCTCCACAGCGCCTGTATAGAAGGTCCTGAGGATCACTGGAGAGACCCTGAACTTCCTCAGTTGTCGTAGGTGGTACAGGCGCTGCCTAACTGGGCCTGAATGTGGGCAGACCATGTCAGGTCTGAGGAGATGTGGACACCGAGATGCTTGAAGGACTGCACTCTCTCCACTGGAGCTCCATTGATGGTAATGGGCTTGTAGTCCCTGTGCTGGCTCCTTCTGAAGTCCACCACCAGCTCCTTGGTCTTGCCGACATTCAGCTGGAGGTGGTTGTCCCGACACCACGATGCCAGATTCTTCACTTCATCCATGTAGGCCGCCTCATTGTTGTTGGAGATGGCGCCCAACACCACTGTGTTGTCAGCGAACTTCACAATGGTGTTGGAGCCGTGGGTGGCCACAGTCTGAAGTGTAGAGGGAGTAGAGCAGTGACGAGAGGACACATCCCTGTGGCGCTCCCGTGCTGATGGTGATGCTGTCAGGGATGCACCTACCCACCCTCACCACCTGAGTTCTGCCAGTGAGGAAGTCCAACACCCATGCACACAGACGGCTGTTGAGTCCCAGATCCCTCAGCTTTGTGAACAGTCTACCGGGCACTATTGTGTTGAACGCTGAGCTGTAATCAACAAACAGCATCTCACTGTTAGTATAGGATACACAAAAAACAAAAAAACACATAGTGTCTCACTCAAACATTGAGTCATAAACAAGGATTGTGTTGTGGCATGTATTCATATTTATTTTTTTATTTTTATCAAAATGGATCAACCTGTTCCTAACCAATCTCCCTATTATCCCCAGCAGGGGGCAACAGATAGCTGTTTGAATGTGTTCACTCTTGACTCTAGTACACATTGTAAATGGATTAGCCACCAGAATATGTGTGATTGCAATCATTCATGAGTCAAATGACAATACTTGCTTTGTAAATACATATTGTGTTAATAGAATTGTAATACTAAAATATAATAATAAAAACAACAACAACAATATTAGTAATAATGTAATACAGTAGATAGATAATACTTTATTGATCTCACAAAATAGTACACTACAATAAATAAACAACAAAGTAAAAGTGGCAACAGTGGTAAAAAATAAAAGTACAAATGAATTATGAATATGCATAAAATATGCATTTTCATCCTTCACAGAAAGAAGAGTTATATAATATAATATAATATAATATCCACAACACTGGATTACTGTTGAATAACATGAATGTCTATTTCAGTGATTCCAAAGGTGTGATTCAGGGCCTCCTGTTGGGCCATTAAGGTACTGCAGGCGGTTCTGCAGCAATAACAGAAATTTAGTTTGAATTTAGTCTGTATGTATGTACAATTAAGCATAATGATATTAGTTATACTTAAAAAACAAAAAACCCCAAACAAATCTCAATGTAATTAAATGTAAAATGAATGAATTAAGTAATAAAGGTAATAAATAAAATGAATTGCAGTGTTTTTTTCAAATCGCATCTCTTGGATATGTAAAATGACACTTGCATGATGCTGCAGCCATAATATGACCTCATTCTTTTGTACTGTTAAGGCCCAAAGATGCTCAGTGGTGTCTGAGATTCAGAGAAATACACAACAAGTGTGCTTCTCAGCTGATTCATTTGCATTTGTCCTTATTTCTGCTTGAGAAGCTGACAGCTCTTCTGTGTGGGAATCAGTCAGCCCCCCACCCCCTTCACCGTCTGCTAGCTGAGTGCTGTGACAGAGAAGTCACTATTAACATAATGTCGCAGTACATGCTTTTTTCTCAGTGCTCTAGTGATTGTGGGACATATGGTGACGATGTGAAAAGGAGAAAGTGGTTAATGTGAGCTCAGCCATGTAAGTAGTCCTGTCATTTAATGATTAGCAGACTGAGCAGCTGTTCTTCTGAAGCTTTGCTATGGAAAAACAAATATTTCCCCCAATTACAGTTTTTACTTTTGTTTTTGCTGTAATAATAATAATGTAGCTCTCCACCCATGCTGCAGTGTTTACCTAAACAGCAGTGTCCCAGCTTCAAACCACAAATTGTCCTCTGTACCGGGGCTTTCCCAGCTCTTTCTCTCCTTCGTTGCCGACACTACGGGAGGGTGGGAGGGCTTGCAGGATGTTCTCGGAATAACAGGCTTTCTCACAAGCAGACACCCCAGGGAGCATGATGGCCCTGAAGGACCCCCAGCCCACATGAGTGCAAGCATGCTCCCAAGGAGTGTTTGTCTGAGGGCAGAGGTCTGATCCCTTAAGAAGTCTGAGCAACCATAATAAACCAAAACTGACTGTCAAAACTGTGATGGATATGTACGGGTAGATAAGCCTCGCCATGTTGCTGTTGTTGTGCATAGATCCAGAAAGCTAAAATAAACCGTGCTAATCATTTAAGCTAAAGAGTTTTTCAAAACTTCTGACACACAAGATGCAGACATACATTTCTTTGTGCCATTGTTCTATGCATTTACTTCCACGCAAGTCTGATTGCTGAATTCAAAAACAGCAATAAAAAAAACATTATTTATTTGTATTTTCATCCTCACTTCGTGAAACACAAGCCCTGCAATTCAGGGCTCAGCTTTGAGATGGAAAAACCAGTCACGCTTCTGCTAAACTAATTTCAATTTTCCTTTTGGAGGCATCACAAAAAGTGAAGATAGATTCCGTGTAGAGTGGAATTTAGTAGAGCATCCATCACTGGTGGCTTACTCGGGCCCTCTGTGCATATGAAACAAATGTAAACGGTAAAGAGCCTATTTTTTAGCACACTCGTATAAAAGGGTTCTCAGCACGCTAATATCTGCAAACAGCAGTATTGCAACATGTTCTTCTGTTCAATAGTAGTCTTTAAACATTGTTATCTATATATTTTCTGGCCATGACATTGGACACACAGCCAGGTCACTTCACATTCCTCCAGTCTGCCAACATGTTTACCCGGAGTCATGGAGCATGCTTGCAGCCATGCTTACTTGTGTACCTAATGGTAGTGATGTTAACTCTAAGGGTCATCCCAGTGAGGGTAATCAAACAATCAAAACAGAGACCTTCTGGTGAGCCAGCAGGAGGTTGCAAAGCCACCGAAGCTGGAGCCTGATCATGGGCTGTTTGGAGGCTGTCAGCGGCATCCAAACTGTTTTCCAGCAGAAACAGCGGCATAAATCAGAACTGATGGACTGAACAGATGCAGAGACTGTTTTGTGTAATACAGAGTAGCCTGTGCTTTAACACATAAAGCCTTTCACTCTGTGGTCTGTACTACAGACAAAATAACACGACTGCCCAACACAAAGGTAAGCTTGTTTCCTGAACCTCAACAAATGACCTCTACGTTTAAGTCTACCTTATGAGGGATAAATGTATTATATTGCTACAGATTTTTTTCTTCTACTGCAATATAATACAGAACCATTAAACCCACCACTTCCCTGTGGTTGCCTGCTAGGGTGCACAACACAAACTAGACTCCACTACGGGTCAACACAGGGTCACCCTCCACATCTGGGCATGCCATTATATATTTGAACGGACAAAAAGGGTCCAACGGCATATTATTATGACACGATTCTCGGCCACAAACAAAGTGCCATGTGGTCAGGCTGCACACTGCAGTCATATATATTAAATATGGGTTTGGATGGCCTTTGGTTAAAGCCAGTGAAAGTGGATATGGTGGCTAATGGGCATGTCAAGATCTATGTCTTTAAGGTTAAAGGTTCTGGTCACAGTTATCAGTGTCCGTTATCTACAGCAGCACCTTGAGCTTCTTAACTGATTTTAAGTGATCTAGCAGATGTGGCTGCTGCTCTTCACTTGCAGACTCATCAGTTTGTGGTTGCTTTTGTAAAAACATGCTTTTATTAACCTTATGATTCCTGTTTGCATGTGAGTGAATGTTCGCTGAAGGGTAAATTTGAACACTTCAAAGAGTATCCATTACAAAACGCTGATTGATAACTGCTCACCTGGTCTGCCTGGTAAGTCGAGAGCCATGCAGCTACACTGCAGATTTACACGACATCTACTAATTCAATATTCTCGGCGTTCATGCCTGCCTGTCATACAAACTGCATGTCTGGCATGTGTGACTGCGGTGGGCATCTCCAATTTTACACCATGTCATCAGATCAAAAGGGCGGCTGGTGCTGGCGGGTCACAGGACAGGGTGTTGTGTGCAGCAGCAATTTTGGGTCATGTGTGAACCATCCAGCATGGCTGTCATCAGAGCAGCCCCGGGGTGTGCTCCTGCTGAGTGATGGCCTCACACTGGAGCCCTGATCAGGCAGAATCTGGACTACATATTAACCATGTGCTATTTTCAGATAAACCAGGTGACTTGTGTCCTCATGGAATGTATATTCATTTGTACTTGAATAGGCATCTATTGCTAATGAATACAAACTAAATAAATAACAGAATTACTACAGAAATACCACAAGTTTTAGTCTTTTTTGTTTTGTTGAATTCTTTGAGTTTGTGTTTTGAGAAGGTAAATAAAGACCTGCACTGTAAAGTGTAACACTTCTCCCTATGAAGTGTAACAGGAGAAACTCAAAGGAACGCCCCTCAGCAACAGTTTGTGCTGTTATTGAGCAGTTCCTGTGCAGTGAGAAGAATTCACCCTGGCAGATGGTGGGGCCGAGGCCCCCGAGGCCCCAGGCAATGCTACACCCTGGGACCCGGATACCTAATCATGCCCTGTTGAGCCTCTCACCTGCTGCTCCACTGCTCACAATGTTATCTCATCTCCCTGACCTATTGTGGCTCCCATCGGTGATAATGACAGTTAAGAGACCCACGCAGCGCTGGAGCAGGAGCTCGGTCTCCCCGGAGAGAGTCAGAATCATGGGAAACCTCAGAGTAATCGATCTCCCCATCCTGCCTCCTCTGGTGGATCTTATTTCTTATCTCGTATTGCAGTAAACTACTGTGGTGTCTGTGATTAAAGCACAGATTGTTTTGACTTTCACAGCCACTGTTCTTAGAGCTCAATCTTATTTTATTATTATTATTTTTTTAATAAATCAGTTGTCAGTGCCCCTCATACACTGTAGGAAATAGAATTATAACAATGTAATGTAAAATCCACAGTGGCATTTAATTTGCTCTTTGTCTCGTCTCATCAGTCTAAAGTCTAATTTCACAATAGACAGAAAAAATTCCACTTGCTCGCCATCTAGCTCAGAGAGTGTTTGCAGACCATAGCTATGCGGCCTTGGGTAACCACAGTTAGTTGCATTTTAAAAATTCTGTTCGCGCAACCTACTTAACCAAACCACAGTATTGTGAAGATCCTTGTTGTTGTTGTTGTCCTCTTTATTTTTGTGCTTCACTATTTTCATTTTCACTTAGTCATTTATCATGAGAAAAAAACCCTCCTCTTCATGTGCGACCTCAGTTCCCACCATCTCAGACAGACATGGTCACAGTGGCCCATTTTTCACTGGGCTCTGCCCAACTTAATTAGACTTTCATTACTTCATTCTGAATGTGTACCTCATCAGTAAAAAAAAAAAAGATGGGAAAATGACCTGCTAGGTCAAAAATAATAAAAGGGGTATTTGTTAAGTAAGTTTAGCATTTTACTTTTTGTCAAATATAATCCACTTATTCTTCATAAGGAAGTTCTTTTCTCTGTGTTCGGTATTTACATAACTGATCTTGGGGCACGGTTCCCACTGAAGTGAATGCATTTGCTTATACACAGTGACTACATTAAGGAGACAATAGCTTTCAGTTGCACATACTGTACTGCAAAACCTATAGCTGCTGGTTTGTTTCTCTATATTTCTATCTTCCCCACCCAGCTTTTAACTCCAAATCCACAAGTTCCCCCAAATCTCACATGAAGTCTTTAAAGAAAATAAAGTTTTTGTAGGACTTGATGCAGTCTTTTTGCTTTTATAGGAACTAGGACATTAGGTGACAGCCAATAGGTAGCTCCTAATCAAATGCAGTCAGTTAACTGATCATCAGTTAGTTGACTGGAAGTCCCAGCAAATTCATCTCAAGGTCAGACAGGTCAGGTCCTAAATTGCAAAAACCTAATATCTACATCCCAGATGCTACAAGCCTTAGTTAGCATGCAAAATTTTAAAATTTATGACATTACAATTAGAAAACTGAACAAGTATGACTTGTTTGGAAGGGTTGCCAAGAGAAAGGCTCTTGTCTTTAATGGCAGAACACCTTAAGTAGCTTCTGAAGACTTGTTGAACAATGTCCTTTGTAGAGCATCACACCACATTTGGTGGAAACGGAACACAGCAGATGAGCGCACACACCGCATACCAACCTTCAAGCTGGGATTTGGCTGTTAATCAAATGCACTTGATTGAGCAATCATGAGCAAGTGTGAGCAACTCAGAAGCAGAAGTTTGGGCAGTTTGCTGATCTGGATCATTCAGGTGTGTGTTGAAAGAGTACCACAATTTTCCCAGACGTCCCAACAAATTCATCCCAAAGTCAGACAATGACAATGATAAGAAAAACTGCAAAAAAGAGAAGAAAACTACCAACTGGCAAGCAGGTTCTGTCGCTAATCGAATGCACTTGATTAATTGATCATCAACAAGTGTGAGCAGTTCTATGAAAGCAGACGTTTGGGCAGTTTGCTGGTATGCAGCATTCAGGGCTTCGGGGCTTGTTTTACAGACCTGGGCACCTTGAAGTCAATGAGTCAACCATGAACTTGTCTGTAAAAGTATTCTAGACTCAAATGTGAGATCATCTGTCTGACAGCTAAAGCATGGTTGATACTGGGTTGTGCCATTGCCCTATTTACGTACAAATAATTCACAGAGTGCAAAAGTGCAATAAATGTTTGCATTTTGGGTGCAGATGTTTGGATAAAGAACCAAATGATGTGTAAATGAATGTCCAGTTTCTTCTAAAATAATGATGAACTGAGATCTCTTAAATTCTAAAGAAAATAACAACTAAATTTCAACATGATACCATCTTAAATCAGCAGAAATCTCTTCTGGCTTTTTGTTGGCTTATTAAAAAAAATGTGTGGGCTACATATGACAGTTTTAAAAGCCTTTGTTTGAGGTCTAGTTGTGCTTGTGTGCTGCACACATTAAGGGAAGGTAGTGAAAGGGATTTCACAATGACCTGTTTCTTTATTATTTTCTCTATGAATGGAAAAAACAGTATCTTGTTTCTTTAGTAAATTACAACTGAAAAGAGAACAAAAGAGATCGCATGGAAGGACCACACCCAATAACTCTCTGACTGATTTCAATTATGTTCCCTTTGTAGCAATACAATCAGTATCTAGTCAAGAGAAAGGAATGTATTCACATGGGATCTCCTACAAATTCGACCTCCTTAAGCATTAAAGGCCACTTAAATGCTGGTTATTTAGTGAGACCTGCTTAAAATGAATAAAATTTAACACAATGGCACATTTTCAATTTCAGTTTAAGAGCTTTATGATTCATAGTTCAGGAAATCTGGAGGATATCTTGTGTCTTTCCACCTTGGCAGGATTCCTACTCTAAATCAACCATGCATATGTTATGTGTAATGTTAAAAATCTCACCGTAATCATAAGATTATTAAAATATTTCACTCTGGATGAGGCTCAGATGTAGGCTGCAACTTTTCCACTGACAGAAAAAGGAGAACACACATGTTGACAGACCTCACAGATAGTTGGTTGAATTTCCTTCTTCATAACACAGTAGAAACTCCCCCAACAATTCTGCAGTGTAACATCAAAGAAAAGTACTATCAAAATGACATTGTTGTGTTCAGTTTATGGGCGAGAGTTGTTGATGTAGGCTGGTACAATGAAAATAAATAACATTTGGCATGTCTGTGTTAGAGAAATGTTCTTACTCAGAGAGGTTTTATGTACAATCCAACAGAAGCCTGAAAAAAAGAACCTTAAAAACCTATTCAAACCCTATGTGATTGCATTTCCATGCAAAAAATGCATGACCTCCCACCCTCCTCCCGTGTCCTCAGTGGTAGTTATGACCCCGGCTGACATACTTCTTTTGCGGGCCAAGCACATGTTAGACCACCTCCCCGTGAAACAGAGGGGGTGCTTTCAATGCAAGACAAGCTGAAGTGACACGGCTGATAACCCTGTGCCATTGTGTGCCTGGCTGCCAGAACATCTCTGTTTCATTGCAGTGCGTAAAACATGTTGGAGATAACAGCCAATCCCAAACATTCCGCAACAGAATAAACAAAGCCGTCATTTTTCTCTCACCAAATCTCGTTTCTTAAGATAGATTGCATCTGTAAGACCACCATAATTCAAAGAGAGGAAATCTGATCGTTTGTAATGTTTTGTCTCTTGGGACAAAGTGGCATTTTGTAACATGTATGAAAACATATTTGGTAAGAAGAGAGAGCAGATTGGTGTGTGTTTGTGTTTGGAGACTTAATAGGGCATAACTTTTACATTAACATCCAATAGCTGGTATACAACCCTCTTTAGAAAATGTTTCAAGCTGCTTTATTTTGAGACATGAACCATGTCAAATTGGCCTCAGTTATGCATTTCATTAGCTTCACATGCAAATGTGTCTTAATTAAAAAGCCTTATGTGTCTTAACCCGTTTATTGTAGAACATATGAAAATAAAGAAACAGCACAGTTTATGCTTGCAGTGTTGATGTGCTTAGTCTTAGCATCACAAATATAATATCCAAGGCCTAAAAGAGGCTTTTCCGAAGTTATATACATATATTATTTTGGTCCCAAACAATTTATGTATGAATCATGAACAGACACACTCTGGTTTATAAAAAAGTTGCAAAATAGCCTGAACTGTCTGTTGTGATTTGGCAAGAAACTGAAAAATAAACATGGGCTGAGATGGGGTGTGGAGGAGAACATAAATTATCTACCTTTGGCTTTTTAATTAAAAGTACAAACAAAAGTTAACAAAAGTGCTTTGTAAGTACTAAGCCATGATAGATAAAGTTTGCTGGAATTGCTGGAGGGTAGGGGAAGCTACAATCAAACTCTGTGATCGTGGCATCAAAGATAAGGGAAATACTATACGGTGCATGTACCGGTAAGGAAGATGGGTTTCTTTTAATATTCCTAGAATATGGGAAAACACCGGTATGGCTTTTAACATCAAGACTATTTTTATTATAAGCAAAATGCAGGCGATAGGCTACACTTGTTCACAAAACTGTGGGAATTAGGACTAATAGACTAATAGACTACTCTAGCACAAACAATCTTTTTTTACGTTTATATAAGTCATTAACTATGATTGTGTAATGGGTTAGTAGCCCAAAGCAGGTGCTACACAAAGGAATAATCCTGACATTTTGACCAAAGAAAGCTAGGTTCAAGAGCCTAGTTAATGGTATGGATCTGTATAACAGTACTCCTCAGCTTTAAAAATAAAGACTTCTCTGACTTTTTCCCATCCTGTTAAATTCCAAATATGTTACAATCAACAATTAGACTTAACAGTAGTTGAGAGATTTGCTGTTTTATATTGTATTTGTAAATGGACTGATTCTTATATAGCGCTTTTCTACTCTCCCGGAGTACTCAAAGCGCTGTATACAACATGCCTCATTCACCCAATCACTTCAAGTGCAACTAATAACCATTCACACTCCGATGAACGCATCGGAAGGCAACTTGGGGTTAGTATGTTGCCCATGTGGACTGGGGCAGCCAGGAATCGAACCACCAACCTTCCAATCAGTAGTTGATCTGCTCTACCATCTGAGCCACAGCCACCGAGTGCCAAGTGCATTTAGGCATATAAGTACAGGAATATGCATAACACAGCCTCGGCAGTCCCATTAAAGAAGGGCATCTTTGCAAGTCCTGCTATGCTTGTGTGGAGAAATCGAGAGAAGGAAACAAAGCGTTTCTCGACAATCTGTTTCATTGTCAGTTTCTCTGATCAGCAGAGCAACAATAATCTTTTCTGCTTTAGCAACTTTCAGCTAAAGATAAAACAAAAGACATCAAATAGAAAAGGAAAAAAACCAGTCAATCACTGTCTGACGACTTGAACTGTATTCACACAATAAGCTTAATCTCCAAAGCAAAAGCATAATCAAGCAAAAGAAAATGAATGAACTCTGCCTGACCTTATGAAAGGTCATACAATGGTCAGTGAGTTTTGGTTTGCCACTCTGTCTTTATCTATGAGGCTGTCAGCTCTTTAGCTATAAAAACAATTGATTTTGTAAATAAGAAGCTTTCAGATTCTTTTCTGTTGGTAGAGTATTCCAATCAACTGATACTGAATTTAGATTTAACAATAAGCCTTCCCAACTTTCCAGACTCAGAGAATCAATGTCTTATTGCAAAAAAGACCACACCACTGGTCCGTAACCCTCAAATAGCAACAACAACATAACCACTTTGTTTGCTTTTCGTTTAACATATGGAAAAAAGTGACTCATCTAATGGTACACTGAAAAATCAAAGCCCCTCTGCATCCTCAAGAGGTGGCCCCAACATAAACAGCGATCTGTTGAGCAGCAGTGTAAACTTCCTTTTGCTTGCTCTGATGCACACACTTCCTGAGGGGATTGAGTTCTACACCAGACTGAACCCCATTCTCCATAACGGGGTGGAAGTGTTCCAGCCAACCAGACAAATTTAGGCCAGCTGCTGTTGTTGGTTGCATCTTTGTCTGCATGTATCTGTATGCAAAACCTAAAAGACTGCATGTGAAAAAACAAGCAGACATAAGCTGTGGGGGCATTTGTATATTTTCAGGGCTTAAAACTAGAATTACCACCACCAGCCAGCTCAGAGCTGTTAGAGTTTACATGTCTCCACATACTGGATACAAATGAGACTTTAAAGGAATTTAATGAAAAGTAATAAGTGTTTTTATGTCTGCCCATAAAGACAAAGCATAAAGTTGTAGTCATAACAGTAAACAACGTTTCACAAATTAACACAGACACAATCTGACTTCTGTTCCTGATTTATGGCACTAAGAAAGTTATTTTTGGATAAAATAATAACATCACAAGGAAGAACATCAACATGGTCTTTACGTCAACACTTCATTACAAATTTGTCTAAAATGCTGTCATAATACGCATAGAAATAGTTGAACTTCAGTGACCTTTGACAACCAAATTCTAATCATTTCATGCCTGGTTCTAGGGGACTTTTGTACCAGCTCTGTATCTGTAAGTGTTCTTGATATTACAGTAGTACTTTCACAAGGATAAGATGGACAGATAAACAACTGGGGAAAAAACCACTTGTTGTCAGTATGGAGGTCTAACAGTATCCAAAGGCGTAGTGCACACTGCCTGGTATTAAAGATGGGCTAAGGGATGATATTAACAACTTTTGAAGAGATAAACTCATCATCCCCAGTGGATACATAACTTGTGTCACAATCGTGTAATTGTAACTGATCTTTGACCTTTTACCTGCTCCTATCGTCAGATTAAAATTTCCTCCAGCCTTAGTCGTGCTTTGTATTTGGTGCTAATTAGAATATGAACTAAGATTGCTACTAAACATCAACATATCCATGTTATCACCATGACCTTGTTGGCATGGTTAACATATAGTAAGCACATAGTTAAGGCTGGACCAGGTGACCCTAAATCCTCCTTTAGTTATGCTGCAATAGGTGTAGGCTGCTGGGGGACTCCCATGATGCATTGAGTATTTCTTCTCCAGTCATCTTTCTCACTCACTGTGTGTTAGTAGACCTCTCTGCATTGAATCATACTTGTTATTAATCTCCGGCTCTGTCGGCAGATGGCCCCGCCCCTCCCTGAGCCTGGTTCTGCCGGAGGTTTCTTTCTGTTAAAAGGGAGTTTTTCCTTCCCACTGTCGCCAAAGTACTTGCTCATGGGGGGATCATATGATTGTTGTGTTTTTCTCTGTATGTATTATTGTAGGGTCTACCTTACAATATAAAGCGCCTTGAGGCAACTGTTGCTGTGATTTGGCGCTGTATAAATAAAATTGAATTGATGTGATATTAGAGTTCACTGTCATTAATTCTCTTTCATTAGTTCTCATTTTTTACTTGAAATCAAAATAACACTGTTATTTTTAACAGTGTCTTTTGAACTGTTTCATCACACTCTTAGTTCAAATTAAAGCAGCCAGTAAAACATCGGTTCATACCCTCATAGAGCAGGGGTGGCCAATTAATTTTCTCAATGGGCCACAAATAGGGCCTAGTTGTAACATCTACTCTTGCCAGTAGCAGTTCATAAAGTAATAAAATTAATATTGAACAGAAGCAAGTTTAGCTTATTGATGTCCATCACAGTAGTATCTCATAGATTCTCATGTAGCCCCTTAAGAAAATGAACTGCCTACCCCTGATGCAGAGTCACTGGTGACCAGTGGCATTTAAAACCCTCCTGCACACAGTTTTAAACCTTAATAAATATTAAACTGGTTATCCATTAAAGTAAATCGGCTCCAGTACACTGTTTGTTATGATGGGATATATTCACTATAGAAACAAAAGTGATTTTTGTACCAGGCTTCAAACATTCTTCTTTTTTCTGCTGTAACTCTGACTCAAGCCTTTATAGAGCATACAGATTTTTCAACCCTGGAGTGTTATTGGAGTTTATTATGAGACTTTTTACCCCTAAATTTTCCATCGTCATGCTGCAAATCATTTCACCATATATGGTTCCCTGCTGATAAAAGATTAAGGAAGTGTAGTTTTTGCCTCTTTGCTGTTCTTTTGCTTCATTGTTTAGCCTCGAAGGCTGCTGCAGCTCATTTCCCACAAAGTCTTGTGTTGAGATGATGTTCCTCAGATATAAATGATGTCAACACTACATGTTTTCTGAGAAACAAGTCTGTTAACTTAATTGTTATGATAAAGGTGGATTATCTAGCCGGTCCCACTAATTCAGCGTGTTCTGCAGTTTATTTTTGATTTCCTGCACCATGACTGGAGATTCATATCTCTGCTGGCAGTAGCCCAACTGCAACAAAATCACATCTATGAAGGTCCCCAACCTTGGCACTTTGAGAAACACTACAGCTAGTCCAACAGGTCATAGCATTGCACCATGGGAGACATGATTGGGGTACAGTAGGTATGTATAAGTTTGGACCTCCTGGGGGGAGTCCCACCCAGGGAGAATGGAGAGGAAACCGCACAGATGGAGGTCAGAGTTGGGTGGCTCACATCCTACTCAGTGTTTGTCCTGTTATTCTAATCTACGCCAACACACACACACACGCTGGATCCCGATTGGGGAATAATGCCTAGGGAATCATCTCAAAAAGCCTTCTTTTAAAGGCTCGGCAACATATGGAAAATTCTACAAACTGCAGAACTCTACTCTACTACAACTCATGAACAAGAAAGCATGGAATGACATTTAGGAAACCGCAGGATTTTAAGAATTGTTGTAAAATGCGGTCTTTGGGGTGACCTTGCCGCAAAGTCTTGTAAAACCAATATAAAAGAGTATAATTAGAAAGAATACTGCTCTAAACTGTCATTTTTCATCTACAGAGGACTCTACATGCAACCTTAAGGCATGACTTGGCAAGTGTAAAGTCCTTAAAGCCTTTGAAGACTGTCCGACTGATGTATGGCATTCCAATATATGATATCCCTCTGTGATTATTTGCGTGGCCTGTATCATGTTTTTTCCAGGCTGTTGCTGAGTCCGGAGGCTAAAGCTGGCCGATGTCATGTTTTTCATGGCTGAAACACGGACACCATCCTCAGATGTTAAACGTATTGAGAGTAAAAGTAAACCCCTCACTAATGTGTGGGACAGGGAAGAGACATTTATAATACTTATCATGCTGTGTTTGTACCGATTTATTATCTGCTAAACACTAACACACCAATAAGCCTGATGCATTGTTGGATCCATAATTTTTTTTTGTGATATCACAAGAAAAGCTATTCCTGGATGGTATTTACAGCACACGACTACAAAGGCAAAATCTCCATGTGCGCCTTTCCTGAATATGTGACTATGTTCACAATGTCTCATCAAAGGTCACACTGAGACACGTCAGGCAAACTCTGGCCAAGACCAACGAAGCAGCGGTAGTGACCTGGGAAATCGGGATCTTTCCGTCAATACTGCAGAGACAAAGCGATGTCAGGGGATGATGACCCTTTCCAGCTAATCAGAGGGAAGGTCTCCTCCCTCCACCTCTGCTCTGACAGTGAAGAGGTTTCCATGTTTGTGTTGGCTCGTGGAGGCCTGGCGGTACCTGTATCCTTTCTGGCATAAGTTGATGATACAGATACTTATCTTCTGTCTTTGCATGGAAGAGAGGAAGTCAGAGTTTCATCAATTAATCTTGTTTATCACTGCCTAAATTCTGAATCCCTGTAAATGTAATTATTTAGTTTCCTTTCACGTAGCTTTTGCCCAAATTCCTGTACCACATAATCCACAGATAAAGTTGTTGTAAACCACATCTTGAAAAACTAATTTCTCCATGTCCATTTTCTTGCCACCTCACATGTATTTCAATTTTCAGTGACAGTGGGACATGACTGAATTTATAACAAACACTGGCTGTCAGTCGGTCAACCACTTTGGCCTAGATTAGAATATATTACTGACAGCTGAATGGTTATGATGTTTTGTTGAGACATTTTAATCTTTAACAGATGTCAAACTCTATTGTTGGAGTCCAAACCTTACATCTCCTTTGTGCTTCTGATGTAATTTTTTAATGTTACTATTCCCCTTTCTTTAGCTGTTAATGTACACACTGCAAAATATAAAAAGAGTTAGCCCCACAGAAGACAAACATGGTTGATGGAATGCAGCTTTACTAGCAGAAAAATGGCTCCAAACTTGAAACTTGAAACCTGGCCTAAAAATTACATTTTTTTCAAACCACTGCCATCCATCCAACTCTTTCCTAATGAGTTTATGGCCTCAGTTGGTAGTTTCAAGTCTTATTTTGTAAAATAGAGTCCCTGTTAGAGTAAAAAAGAATAACAAAAACAGCAGAGTAAAATAAAATTTATCACGTGGCCGAGTAGCTGTTCGCCTGTGAGTCAGATGATGGGCCACGTTTCAAAACACCAAGAAACTAGTCAGCTTTAGACTTCACAACAGGCCTTCACTAACCTGTAGGTGACAATGAATCCATCCATTTTTCATATACAGGACATACACCATAATCTATTATATAAATATTTAATTATATTATATAGTTATTATATAATTTATTCCAAGATCAGCAAAGTAAAACTCCCACCATTGTGAATAACTCTCGGGCTAATATACCCATACTTGCCATGTTTTATGGCATTATTGAGTTAAAAAGGCTTGTAATGAATTTATTTCATGTTTTATGAACAGAATAATTGTCTTTTGAACCCTTTGATGCATCTGCTGATATTGTATGACATTTCTTTTATCCTCTGAGACTGTTCCTTTTGTTCTTCAACAGTAGCTTTATAGAGCGATGGCCACTGACAGCGAGGGCCCTTTTTCAGTCACTGTGGCCAAGCATTGGCTTAAGATGCATATCTAAGCGTACTCTGACCTGTGCTTTCTTCATGCCGGCTGAAATCCACAGTTTGTCCAGAGTCCTGACCCACTCCAGTCTACGCCGTGACCCTGGTAATGTTATACAAATGTCATGCATCACAGGACTGATAGCTCTTGTATAAGATGCAGGCATTTGGCCTACGAGCACTGTTGCAGAAAAGGTCCTTTGTATGAAAACAGGGACCCCCTAGCCCAGTGGTTTATTAATACAAGGTTTAGCAGAAAAAAAAGGAAGCCAAAACTAAACTAAAATGTTGTAAGGTTTCTGCTGGCAATGCCATCTCAAAAAATGCTTCCGCTTAATTATTTGTAATGTCTGTTGTTTCCTCAAGCCATTTATAACTCAAGCTGGCTCTTTATTTGTGCAGCCTTCGAGAAGAACAAAGCTCTTGATGCTGCAGTATACTTTGTGGTTTCTTCATTTCAGCATTGCAAGACTTTTGAGATTTATAGTCAATGTTGCTTTGATGTTAAAGATTGATAAAAGTTGTAATTGTGTTCAACTCTCAGCAATAAATTGTCTTTAAAAGGCTTTGGAGTAACATGTTATCATAATATGACATATAATCCTGTCCAAGGATTTTAGCTGAAGAACAAAAAGTTCCCTTAAAGTTGCAATAAAGATGTGATTAGCTTAGCAGGATCTGTGGGCTGCCTTTCACTCAGTTAAGCGAATGATTTATTGCCCATTTGGTGAGATAAGATGATGAAGCCAGGATTTGATCAAAGACTTAGACAAAAAGTCGCATTCTTCTGTAGCCATCACCTCAAAGGAAATGACTTACAGTCAAGCCACAGTAAACTGTCAGAACAACAAGCTCTGCTTTTTTATCTCTGCCTTTTCTGCAGCACCCTGTGGCTTTGCAGTTCTCCCAGCTGAAACCATCTCCAGACGTTAAGGTTTCTTATTATAGTGACTGTTTATAGATAAAGATTTCATGTTTGTGTGGTGTACAGAAAAGTATGCGAGAAAAACACACTCACACAGTCACATACAGAAAATTTGAACTGTAAAAATTATTTAAAAAATGATGAATGCTTTGAACAGTAAATAAAGATCCTCTTAGGCTGCTACAGCTTAAAAAAAACTATTAAACAATATACCATCAACAGTCTTGTTTTTATATCTTCTTGTTTTCCCGGAGTCCTGCTTTCCTGTTTCACTGTCACTTCATATTTCTTGCATCTGCAAAATTACTCAAAAGTAAACCTGATCTTGCCTGTGGTTCTGAACCAAGTTCTGCAGAATCTCTGAAACCAGAAACAAAATAAAGCCTTGTTTTGCCAGAGATCCCAGAGCCTAAATTGCCATTTTATGTCCCAGACAACAGACGGCTTAGTGATGCAAGCAGGCTGCCATGGAAACCATTGCTGCCTGCTGTATTGGTTGTGTCAGAGATACGCCCTTTTGCCCTGACCCTTTCCCTCGATGGCGGCACACTTTCCCTGGGGGATTTCACATACAACATCTGCCCTGTCCCCCCTCACTGAGCCACCCATTCCAAAAGCCGCAGAGCTTCTTGACAGGCTTTTCTCAATAAAGGCCATCCACACACACCTGCTGAGAGGGTTAGAGGTCATCATCCCAGCAAGGACATGACCTGCAGGGCTCTAGCCCTGAACCTCCACACCACATAGCAGAGGAGAAAGAAGCACAGTTAAGAAAATTAATTCTTCTCGTTTTCCTTCAAGCTATCACTGCAACGGATCAAAGTAAAGCCTTTTTCCTGGAACGCTCCTTGAGAACACAAGTTGTACTGATTTTTCTAACACATTACATCAGCCTCTGAAAACACTTTCCCTTTTCATGTTCCCAGGTTTTGGTGTCTGGCTGCTCCGTCATGTGACTGCTGTGGAGACAGAAGGAGAGGGAGTTCCCAGTGGCGTCTGTTCAGATTTCTGTGCTGCCTGCTGCCTCATCGGGGCCTAAAGGAATCACCCGGCCCTCATCAATCTGCTTCCACATTCCACAATAGCCGACAAAGAGACTCCACTCTCAGTGGCAGATGGCTTCGCCTCAGGCTAACCACGCCAAGCTGCCATTGTTCAGACCGAAGGGTTTGATGCAGGAACCTTTGTTCCTCCTCCTTCAGTGTCACAAAGGGTCCTAGGATGCAGAAGTTGAATTTAAACCTTCTAAATGTAGTAACACCAATAAAGTTTCCAATATTGAAAATATGCTTTAATATAAGGTATACAGCATGTTGCTATGAATAAGGAAGCTAAGTATGTATAAGATATAGTGGGTAAATAAAATGAAACACTAATGCTGTCACAAAAGGGTGCGATAGCAAGGATTATCCTGATTCCCACAGGAATACAGGAGGTAAGCGTGGGCCCAGCAGGGAAACAGCAGCAAGCTCTCATAGCTTGCTATTGTACTAGAAGCCATGTTTTCTATTGTTATCTCCAACCAGTCAAAATAAGAGAGCCTTGTGAAACCACAACATTTATTTTAAAAAAAGTGTGATAAGAAGTCCTACTGGGGCCAGAATCACAGATATCAGTAGTTTTATATTTTTTATAAACAGTTAAAAACTACAATTTGATTATTTTTGCATGCAGGGAAATTTTTGTGGTCCTTTTTGTCTCAGATGGTGCTGCTTTCAGCTCTTCTTTCCCACCATCACTAAGAACTCAGACCTTTGGCGTTCTTGCTATTGTAAGCTCTTCTAATTTACTATTTAAACTAGTTCCTGACTTATATAAATAAAAAATGAAATGAACTAAGATGGATTATTGCACTTTAGTGTGTGCAAAGATTCTCCTGAGTCACTTTGTAGACATCTGTTGCATTTGCACTTGCACTTTTATTATCTTTTTTTAAAGCTATGATGCCCTAATTTGCATTAGCAAAACATGCATAATGCATAATGATTTTATAAAATTTGCCCTTTGTTTTTGGTGGAAAAACATCGACATGCAGATTTTGTAAATTTAGCAAGGAATTCTCCACTTCTACCTTAATCAGATTAGAATTCTGCTTATTTTACTGCCTTTGTGCTAAAAGTCTGGTAAAGGACTCCAAAGCTCACATTCCGCATAATAGATCTCTACCCCCCCCCCGATAACACTTATTCCTTTATAAAATTCAAATCGCAGTGAAGAAATTAGGCGTTAACCCTCTACTTAAATACTTGGAAAAGTTCCAAGACTTTAGAGCAGTTTAACTTTAAAGCATTTTTCAAAAATATATTTCCAAATCAAATATGTGGATCCATCTGCTTGGGAAATATGGGAGCAGCTGAAAACAGCATTGAACAATCATTTCTACCTCTTTTATGTGTAATTACTTTATTACAAAACAGCGTTTACTGTAAAACACTCTCATAACCACAACAAAAGTAAACAATATCACAAAAAGAATTGCCATATTGATTCCCTGGCTTAGTGCAGCACCCCCGGTTTAAAGTCATATTGATCCAAGCTTCTTTTGAAACACAATCCAGGCGTAGTTTTACACCCAGATACAGTTACATGGTGGGTTTTTGTAGGATCTAATGCTGCTGTTCAGTTACAGACCCCGGCAACTATTTTATGGCCTTTTCTTTGTAGTGCTTTCTTCCTGAAAGTGGAGGGAAGTGAGGATTTCTTTATGATGTGGGATTCCTTGAACATGCTCACCAAAAGCTCACAGCACCTTTGACTGACTCCATTCAGCAATTAACATAAAGCTGCCTCTCCATTAGATAGTATGCAGCCCCAGCTCTCTGGGCTTTTTGTGGGGGAGAGGGCTACATTTAACACATCTGTTGTCTCCCATGTCTGGGCAACCCACAGACAGGTCTGTCCACAGTGATCCTTTTATTTGGCTCTGAAAAGGCCTATAGGGGATCCTGATAGATGGCCTTCATACCAATGAAAATGCAAAGCAGGGTATTGAGAAGAATAGGGAGCCACCACTCCAGTACACCCCCAAGCTCCAAACCCCTAAACTTCCTTTAAAGGACTACTCTTAAACAGTCTGATGCTGAGCCTAATCATGTTAAAAAGAGAAGGCATGTCTAGGCATGTTTTATTTACTGCATTCAGCAGGTATTTTTTTTCTCCTCTTTACCATCTCAACAAACTTAAAGAAAACTATTTTACCAGATGAAGCACTGGTTCAAAATGGAAGTTTTTCTTGAAGCAAGACTTGGCAAAAATTAAGTTTCTATCCATGTTTTATTAAAATTTGAGCCTAATTCCAGACAACATGCAAAAGAAAAGCTCCACTAAACTATATCTTTAAACAAACACTGGTTTTATTTGATTGTGTATTTTGTCCGATGCTATTTTATTTCACATGGTTCATACACAACAAACTTGTTTCGTCTGAGCATTTCCATCAACAAAAACTGGAAAAGGACATGGTGGGGAGTTTTTGGTTTTTCCATCATAATTTTCTTTTTTCCTTCTGATCCACAAGTGCCATTGTTGTGTTGGCCCATTCTGCTTTTCATACCCTGCCAATTTATCCATTTTATTGGAAAAACTTTGTCCTTAGGGCAGAATCCATGTAGACTTGAAAAAATTAGTCAGAAATAATTATCCTTTCATGGTGTCCACAGCTGTCTGCTTGTTTATCTGCAAGTTACAACAATCCCAACCTTAGTCACTCAGTACTTCTGGAAGAGCATTTTCATTCATTTGTAGTTGTTCTTCTGACTTAATGGCCAATTTAAGCATCTGCGTAACTTTGTGCTGAACATTGGGGGGTCAAGATCTCTGTCTAAATAAATAAATAAATCTGGGTAAATTCCCAGATGATTAAACATGCAACTGTTTTGCTGGTAATAACTGAAATGAGTAAAGAAAATCAACAGCCTGTTTATGCAAGATAATTCATAATTTTATTGGGGGGGTTATATTGGTTGGGTTTGATCATTGGGGGGTTATAACCCCCCTAACCCCCCTGGAAATTACGCCCCTGAATTTAAGTAAATATTAACTCTTACTTTCTTTCTAGCTCAGTTTGTGTTTCTAACCACCTTCTGAAAGGAAATTTGCTTAACTGTTTAGTTACTAAATCCTATTATATGCTCACCAGATGATGTTTTTTTGTGTGCTATTAAGAGCTGAGAAAGTACAGGTTTTGGACAATGGCACAGTTTTTGCAGTTTTGCCTCTGTACATCACCACAGTAGATTTTGAAACTGAAACCTAGTTTGTCCAAAATAAAGTAGATTTAGCTAAGAAGGTAAAGAAAAGACAAAATGTCATGTCCGTGTATGAGGAATGGAGAATCTAATTTCTGTATAAGGGATTAGAGTCTCAGGAAGTAAACAGTAAGTTACTTAAAATGATTCTTCTTGTCCTTGATGCATTATTTTAATATTTAATACCAAATACTATATATATTAATACGACTATAAATATATAAATGAAGCTATATGGCGAATAGTTTGTGCTAAAAACAGAATACAAATACTTGCTCATTTTTTTTTGCTTTTGTTTTTAACCTCACAGAGAATTTAGTAATGTAACTAAGGTTTAATAACAGGGAGTTTATGAATTGGAGTCCTGGGTTAGCCGGGTCAGAGGATGTTTACTGCATTTCTTCAGCATCACTGATCAGGACAGCACAGACATGGAAAGACAATAGACAAAGCAATGTCCTATTTAAAGATGGGTCATTGCTATTTATAAACCAGTGAAGAGGCCATAAGAAGGGGGATGGAGATGAAGACAACACTTTATTGCTTAACTTGAAAATTGAATTTTACTTCTACACCCAAAGTTTAAAGATCGCTACAATTACAAAGAAAAAAAAATTAGTAGGATAATGACATTTATCAGCTATGCAAGCATGCTTTGGCTGTCATGCTTTCTCCTGTTGTTTCCAGGGTAAAGGAATCCTGTAGTTTCCTCTATTCATTACAGTCAGCTCTTATTTTGACATCTGTAACTGGCCCAATAGAATCTGTTATGCAAGTTAAAAATACAGATAAATTCAACCTGTCACAGCAGCTGCAGACAATGTTACTCTCCATCTCAGGCAGCTGATAATATCTCCTCCGATATCAGATGTGGTGGAGCGTGGCTGTTTTTAAATGTTGCAGCAAAGCACACTTTGTTTTATAGCTGGAGGACTTGTTAATTTTCTGGTAGCATGCTGTCCTTGATGTATCCTGTGTGTTGTTCCTGTAAGTCCCCTCATCGTCTATCCACTTGTGAGATCCCCTTCTAAATCAAAATAGACACTTGTGGCCCGACACAAAGGGCAGTATTGTTTCCCTCTGAAAGGCGAGCATGTGCTTTGCTAATGCCGCACTTGCAGCAACCAACCTCTGGGACAACTTCTACATTCAGCCTTTGAATAAGGAACACAGTTATGCATGGATGACTTCCCCCAAGGTGCCTGGAGGTTGTGGGAAAGGGCCCATAAGTAAGTGTAGCCTCAATGAATGGACATAAGACTTTAATGATAGCAGGCCCATCTCAGTCCATCATAAGGTGGGGGTGGTTTGGTGTGGATAACAGTTCCAAAATTGCTAGAAATCAGGGTGATATAACCTAAGCTTTATTTCATATTTTTATATACTGTCAAATTTTCTTTTACGTAGTTTCAGATGCACTTGAGTTAAACTGAATGACATTGATGCATTTGGAAGTTTTGATCATGTTAGACTTTGATGAGCATCGTTCCCGACTCCAACCTTCAAGGTCTTCAAAGGAAACTTTAGCTGAGTGTGGTTAAACCAAGTCAAGCCAAGTTTGTCACCAAGTAAAGATTCCTGAAACTTCAGAAAAACTTTTTTCTCCTTCCTGTTTTTGCCTACTTTTCTTTTTTTGATCTCTCTCTCTCCGCCCTTTGCTTGTAAGAGTCTAGTGTTTATGACTAACTATTTAAGAAAAACAAAAGATCCAATTTCTGTGGTCAAAATCACTGAAAAACAGTGGATATTTAAAGCTTGGCTACATATGGAGCTTCACAAGATGTTCCCTACTCTGCTGAAAATCCATTCCACTGGAGTCTTTGGGCTTCTCAGTTTTGGCAGTTCTTATAATCCAACCCTTAAATGCTGTGCATACATCATTTTGAACACTGAAGGTCAAAAAGTGAAATACTAATTTAAAAAACATATTTCAGATGGGGAACTTTTATCAGACAAAGCAAAACTAAATGACATTAACAAGGGCAAAAAAAACAATACACCCACTATCTGCCTTTTTTGTCAAGTGACACAAATTCCTCATTACAGCAAGAACACGGTAAAGACCATGTTAACATTGTTGGCCTTAAATAGGCTGACAGAGCCTGGTTCTTGACTTCCAGGCATTGTGTTCCAGGGTCAGGGCTGTTTGTGGCTAGCTTGATCTCAGCTCGGTCAGACATCGCCTCCTATTAAACTGTGTGATCAGAGTGGCGCCTGTATGGAAACCCGTGAGGCTGATTCAGTCGGCTGCCTGAAGGAGATTAATATAAAAGACTACAGACAGGGAGGTGCACCTTTCATGAATCTGCTTGAAGACTGGCAGAGATCTAGCAGCAGGCTATCTGTTGTTAAAGTGCAATCTTCCAGAAAGTGGACAGTAGGCTGATACAAATTGTGCAGTGGGCATCATAAAAGAGATGCAAAGTTGTGATTGCACAGAATGTTTGGTGAGTATCTGTTGATCAGCCTTGATGTGAGTTTTTCCTAAATTTGCATAATATGATCTGTTCGATTGCAGTCATGCCATGCAACATTTGGGTGCCAAAGTAACCTGCTTCTGTCATGGATGTCTCCCACGGGAAATAAAAAGGCTTGTAAGCAGCACTAATGCGGCAGTTTCCCACGGACTAAACACGACTAAACAGGCGCTAAACACGACTGGTACTTAGGGAGATCAGGTGAAAATCATGTTTCTGACACTAGTCTGCAGAAATACCTCAAAGAAAAGCACACAGATCAGATCTTATAAATACATGATTCAAATTCACTGCTTTTTAACTTTTTGGGAGGGAAAAAAAGCCCAAATTCTACAATCCTGCTGACAGTAGAATAAGGCCTCCGCTAATCCATTTAATATGAGAGGATCAGCCCAGTTGGACCCACAACAGGAGATAAACCGCTGCCCTGTGGGATGGAAGCTGCTCTTGTTTCCCGGCTGGAGCTGAACCAGTGACGGTGCCAGGAATTAATCCCAGTCAAAAACAGAACAGATTCCCTCCGCTGACCACGGTGGCCAGTCTGGGAGGAAAGTGTGTGGTTGTGGGATCCATAATCATGCGGGATTTCCTGACAGGTGGCATGTTCAAACCATGCCATGTGGCAACCCATACTTGGCCTTATTACTGCAAGCTTCATCCTTTAATACCGAGCCATCCAGCTATCAGTTAACACCAGCTCCCTGATATTAATAGCTATTATCAGATCATGAAACTAAAAGAGCTTACAAAGCTGAAAAAATAATGAGAAAAAGATAACCCTTGGATTCCAAAAAAGCAATCAAAAGAACAACATTTTACTTCTGATGCATTTGTCTATATTAAGTTATGCAAATTTGCTCATTTTACAGAGGAAAAACTTCAGAAGTTTCCACTAGTGTTATCTAACTGGATAAAAAAGCTACTTTCCCCCCCAAAGTTATGTAAATGCTGCTTTAAGGACAGTAGCCGGTCATAAAAACAAAGTTTGTGAGGCTGAGATATGCAGAGAAAAAAAAGTCACCTACATGCATTAAATTAGATGATTTCAACCAGCTACTGGTGCAAGTGTCTTCAACAATTAACTGGTATTTGCTGCACTGTCTAATGTTTTCACATGGCAGCAAAGTCATTTCACTGCCCAGCAGTCACATCTGCTTTTCATTGTCATGGCTCCTTAATTTGCCCAGTCCCTCATGTTGCTGTATATCACCCTCCTCCCTGTAGAGTTCACTCCCAGTAAACAAAAAGCCTGAACTTTGCTGCTCTGCATTACAAAAACATGAATGAAAATCCTCACGAGTCTTTAAAACAACATGTAAAAGACTGATTCCTTGTAGACTGTGAAATTGAAAGCAGGGTGTTTATTCTTTCTAGCTGTTAATAGACTTTCGGCTGCAGAGTAAACATTCATTAAAAGTCATAAACAGCAGCAGATGTAGAATAATGCAGAGATGACCGAGCATCTGCCGCTGCGCCGTGTGAGGTATTGTGGTATAAGAGAAGAATATTGTGAAAAAAGCTCAGGGGATCAGGACATCTTAGCGATATTAAGGTTTCCCCAATGACAACTGTTCAGTGGTAGTTTCCTTTCAGCCTGGAGGTCGTCTCCACAAAATCCAAAGGCCTGGAAAAAGAGGTAGCAGAGGTTTGGTTAACAGATCGAATGACAGGAGCCTCTGCAAGTGTGAGATCAAAAGGGAGTTTTTATTTGGTCACAAAGCCACCGGAAAGAGGGAATCATAAAAGTCTTCCATACAAGCTGGATTCAGGTGCTAATAATGTATTGGTGCACCACTCCTCTGTCAGCTGGCATCAGTGGTTTAGAGCGGCTCTGTGGTTAGCGCTGTTGCCTCACAGCAAGAGAATCCTAAGCAGTCTGTACATTCTTGGGTGGGTTTTCTCTGGGAGACCTAGTTTTAAAACTCAGGAGTTTAACCTCCTGTTTTTTTAAGATGCTCAATAACATGAACTTGTCCACCTAGTGAGGTCTTGAAATCCCTTTTCAACCAAACACCTATTTGTCAAATACTGTCCTGTGCAGTGAGTCTTTTATACTTAAGAGGAAGGGGGAATCTGGATTTGAACCAGAGACCTTTTGATCTGCAGTCAATTGCTCTACCACTGAGCTATACCCCCCTACAGGAGACAGCAACTATGACAAAATGACAATGAAAAATCACGAAGTAGAACGCTTCATCCGATTGCAGTCTGTGGGAAACTGACAGTCTTTTTTTAACTTAACATTGTTCCACTTGGTTCACATTTTAAACTGTAACCTTTTCACTGAGGCTGTGAGCATCTAAATCCACAAATCACCCTGATCTTCTGAAAAAGAGGAAAAAAAGAAAAGACAAATAACACAATACATATGACACCCACACAACACTCTTGGAGTGAAACCTCAGCACTTTCCCACCAGAGTCTCTCTCCACTGTGTCTGCCGTCCCGTGAGAGTCTGACACATCAGACTGCCCTGTCATTTCCACAGTATCAGATCCCACAGCCCTATTCTTCCACCACAATACACACAGAGATCATATCTCTCCAACTCTCGGTGTTCCACAACATAAAGCCCCCCCGTAACACTGGTGAAACAACAAGTAGGAAACCATGACAGCCCCCAGCCGATATCCATAATTGGGGCCAACCCACTAGATGCATTTAAGTCCGGGGCCTCAGTTGTGAGGCAGAAGACCAGACCAGAATAGACAAGAGTCCTCCCAGTTTAATATGTTGATCATTTGATGCTCCCGGAACAACAAGAGCTGCCACAAAGACAGAGTGCTGGGAAGCATTAGGCTGACAGACTGGAAGTAGGGCAGAAGCAGGGGGTGACTGTCAGGTCTGAACAGTTATGCAAATAGCTGTAGTACTAAAGAGGAGAGTGTGAAGGGAACAAATATGACGGGGGTGTGTGGGGAACTTTAAAATCAGCTACCAGCAGTGAGTTTCCTGTTTTCATTGGACCTGCAGAGTTATGTTTTTCTCCTCTTCAGGAAAAAATTCTCTTGGCTCAGACTGCTTTGGGTTTTTTTCTTTACATTTATCTAAGAAAGAACTTTATTGCTACTGATTCCCTCTTCAAAAAATCAAAAGTTAAGCCTACTCAACATGATGGCAAGCAAACATAGAAAGCTTTGCGATTAAAAAGATGGATTAGGCAAAACCCATTTGGAGTAGTTCTCATATTGGAATAAGAAGGAAGGAATGCATCAAACAATTAACAGGATATGAGTCGCTCTGATGCGAAGGTATCTGACTACAATCTAAAAGAATGTAATAACACTGTATTGTTGTTAAACACAAGCTTTTCTGGGCTATACATTCACCAACTTACTTCTTACAATATGCATTGTCATATGGAAATAATTCACCTGTTATATAGTTCATCAGCTTTTAGCGGTCTCTTGAGTTTACTGAGATCTTTGTGAAAAGACACACCTGAAGTATCGCTGTTGTGTCTTGTTTCCAGTAGCAACAGGTGGTTTTGTACAATTTAGAGACAAACATGCGATTGTGAAAACAGAGAAGTGTATAGCAAACAGTTTGGATGGATAGTATAGATATTTCATGAAAAGAAACCAACCAAATCTAAAATGTACATACAAGTGCAATATTTCTTCAAGTAAACTATCTGAATATCTCCACACTAATACAGTATGAAAAAAAATATGCATGATGGGAATATTTACGTGTTTTATCTGAACTTTATCTTAAAATATAATCTGTTTTGTTGTTCCATTGTGCTCACCTGAAGGAACTACTTCCAGACTTTTGGGAATTCTGTGTGTAGATCAATAAAAATGGGTCATATTTACACGTCTCAAAGCAGCTGAAGCATTCTCAGTCGCGGTCTTTGGAGAGTTTCCGCTAATGCAGCATGAGGAGGGAAACTGAAACCGAGATCTGAGGCGGACGGCCGGTCCCCTGGCTCTCACTTCTGGTGTGACCTGTAATCCCATCAGAGATAGTGTGTCCACGGTGGGAAAATAAACAGAACTGTAGACTGATCCCACCACTCAGCTCCCATCTCAGTGTGGTGTTATTCCATTTGTACTTTTTTATAGATTCAGTCACACTTGGGCAGGGTACCCAGTACCACCCTCCACTGTGGTTAGTGTTTTTATAAAATTGAACAGTGTGCTATATCTGAAACATGCACTGCATACTGGTTATATGCTTGTTTCTTTACATTCATTTGATCAGTTCAGCAAGTTAAATGAAAGTAATCAAACTTGACAAGTTTATACTTCATGTTGCCCTTTTTAGCATTTATAATAAAGTCAGAAATTATATTAGTAACTGCAACTAAATCTGCAAAAATGAATGACAAGTGAAATGCAGTTGTAATAACTCATGTATACCTTAGGAAATTAGCCAAACAATTATTTTTAAATCAGTTTAGAACAAAATAGTCTAGACTCAAAAGAGTCTTAGAATCAATTTATCAAACATTTGTCTACTTATTAATCCTAAGTAATAGGATTTATGTGTTTCTCATAAATGCAAAACTCACAGAAACATTTATTAAATGTTGAGCTCTGATTATTAAGCCCATTTTAAGGAACATTAAATAGTTCTTTTCACACTGTTGGATGGTCTTCAATCAGCTGCCTACCTAGTAGCCCTATAGAGTGATTTCCAGTTGTGCCTGGGTAACAATGATTTGGCGTATTCACAGCTAGAGAGCGGTTGTCCTGTGTTCTACCTCCTGCATGTGTCAGAAGAGAAAACTTTGAGCACTGTTCCAGTCTGATTCTCGTAACATGTTCCAGAGTTCTTGTTTAAACACAGCTCTAGACAGTGTGCTTTATGCATGCTCCCTCCTGCAAGCTCTGTCCATGCAGCTCTCTTGCTGAAACTAAATGGAGTGTTGCCAGAAATGAGATTTCATTCAAAGTAGACTGTATATGAAAAAAGGCAACTTCAAACAATGCCCTGACCTGGTCTGCTGACACTGTGTGAAAGTGACTTCAGACTCGGTACTGAAGCAACATGGCATATACCACGGAAGACTGGAACTGAAATATTCACTAATAAACAAAGGCTTCAAAAAGCAGCAGCATTCATGGAGCCATCCTCAGGAATGTTAAACAAATGGAAAGAAATGGAAAGAAAATCTTGCCTTGAGCTAATGTCTTCCATGTTGTCTTATAGCTGACAGAGCAGAGTGTGTTTTCAGGTTTTTGTGGATTTGGTGAATATTATGTGATAATTAGTGTGATGCTGTCTAGACAGTTCTGGGCTTGGGTGATCACGCTGTCCCACTTCATCCTGGGATTCTTTACCTGCTGTATGTGTTTCACATGCAGCCTCCTTTGGAAATAGAAGAGCTATAAATAGCAACCCTTTAATTTTATCATCTGGGCTCAGATCCCCTGACAGACTGATGCCTTCAAAGGGAAAAATCAAGCACACTGTGTGTTTATTTGTGGGTTTGTGGTCACTGCGGTGAGGAAGTGGCCTCGTCTGAAGAAACTAGGGTTAATACCGCTGCTATTCAGCAGCAATGTTAGATGGAGAGGTCAAAGAGGAGGTAGAGGAAAGGCATCTGAAAGCGTTTCAAATGGCTGAAATCAAGTGAACCGAGAGGGAGGCGGGAAAGGGAGCAGAGGCTTCTAAGACTGGAGAGAGTTTTGACTTGCCATTTTAACAGCTGACATTGTTTCACAAATCTAAAGAGCCAAAATACAGTTTCCTTGCTAGGAAGAAATCCATGCAAACCCAGCAGAAAGAGGCGTTTGACTGAAGAAGAATGAAGGCCACGGAGACAGCCCCTTCTGTCTGGTTTCTCATGCTTTCTTTTAGACGCCTTTCTGTGCTCACTGTGGACAAAGAGCCTTGTCTGGAGCAACAGAGCGGAGCAGTAACTTCTGTCTTGCGTGTCTCAGAATTAGACAGAATGAAACACCTGCAGCGGAGAATATGCTGTTCTTGTGCATATTCTTAAAAAAGACTGATTTCATTTCTTGAACTGCAACTGCTATAAAGACATAAAAGAGTCAAACAGGAACACAGACTTCAGACTTGGACGAGTGTGACTGTTGATCTTTTCCTGATGCCCCTGATACACCTAGTCTTTGGGACACTGTTAGTTCGTTGGTATTGAAATCATTATGGTCTGTGCAGTTTTTCATCCTAATTTGGATACTGTTGATCATCTTGGGATAACACAGTGATAATAATACACCCATGTGATTGATCAGGCTGCCTAAACCTGACGGTTGCTGCGGGTTATTGAGACTCCACCAGCTGAATGTTGGTCTAAATGAATCTCTTTTGGTCAGCATCCCAGCACTCCATTGCGAGAGCCAAAATTTGAATAACAAGTGTTCAGGAATGACCAACTGTTTAGTGGCCTCTCAAGGTCAATGGAGAACAATGGAGCCTGTTTGTCTGGTGAACACCCGGCTCACACTCAGGCGAATTCAAATAGCTTCACTTTGAAAAAGAAAGAAATTTAAAGGGGGGGGAATAAGCGTGATTTCAGTGTGGTGAACAGAATCCTTTTATTACCCGATGAGTCACAGCATTGTGGGGATGATGCACTTTTTCTCCAGGTGCAGTCTCTGAAACACACCTTTCTTCGTGACCAGCTGCAATTTTTGTTTTACTTGGGTCAAACCTTCACTTTCATGATCTGTGAAAGGACAAGCTGCACTCACGCACGCACGCACGCCCCGTTGCCGCATCACTGGCTGAACACTGGATTCACGGACCTCCTACGAGGCGTGGCCAAGCGTCGAAGCTTATATATTTCTCTCGTAAACGCTCGCTCCTGTATTACAGCTATGCACCCCAACGGAATTGATGTTTGTCCTTTTGCGTTTTATTGAGAAAAAAAATTACCATATGGACTTTGGATTGGGAGTTCGTTTAGGCGCTTCATAGGTTTTAGTCGTATTTAGGTTTAATCATGTTGAAAAATAATGGAAAGAAGACCGCAATCCCAGTAGCCTGCACAGCATGTCTCTGCCTGCTGCTGCTGCTCCTGGTTGCTGTGCAGCATCACCGGGTGCAGGTGAGCGAGGTGACGAGCGAACAGGACATCGGTACGCGCGCTCTGCTCCAAGATGCCACGCCGGGGGAAGGGGAGAGCGCACCGCCCGGGAGCGCACGGGATAAGAAAGGATTCTCGGCGTACTTCACCAAACTGACCCGGGGACGGAGGGAGGTGGAGAAGCCCGCACGCTCGTTCGCTGACCCCCCTCCAGCTGAGAACATCAGCGCGAATGACATCTTCATCGCTGTGAAGACCACCAAGAAGTTCCACCAGTCCCGGCTGAGTCTGCTTCTGGAGACATGGATCTCCAGAAACGTGCAACAGGTAAATGGGAAAAGTGTAGCATGGAACATTTTCAGCTCGTTATCAAAACACTGCGCGTGCATAATCAGAAAGTTAAAGATTTTAGTGACTTACTTTGTAGATGATGTCATTGTTGCTGAGCCCGCGCTACATAGTTGTAACAATAAGTCAGTGTACGCATGCAGGTGATGATGATGTTTGATCGCTGTTTACGGTGCTGTATTGTTCCCCTTGTCACCAGATGACATACTGAAACGGCCACACCACCCCTGTTCACCATGCTGAATTCCCTCTGCTCTGTCACGTTTTATTTTCCCTTGAGTGATGTCCCTGAGAACGGAGGGAGCAGTTTCAGAACTCCCTCTTCTCCCCTTTTCTCAACCCCCCTCTCTCCCCTCTCTCTATTATCCCCCCTCTTTTGAGGTGTCCCTGTGAATGCCCCCGGTGCAATGGATGCTTCACAGCCACCGACTCCAACGCTGTCCCCCTTCCAGGGCTAACAAAGCTTCTTTCTGAAGGGGGAAGAAAAGCTTTCCCAGCCCCTTGTCTCCCCTCTCTCCATGGGAACGTGGGAGCTGAGTCTGGGTCAAGCTTAGTGGAGGGATGGGAACATGGGGGCTTCGTTTAGGGGATGCCTGGGACAAAAGGGTGCATCTATAGGCTTGCTTATGCTGGGAAGGAGCACGCTGAGTATGAAAATGTGTCCTTGAAAACCAAGCTCCTAGAGGGTGCACAAAGACAAGGCTGAGGAAACAGTAGCTAGTCAAAGTGATTTTATCCTACACCTCACATGCGCTTTTGCAGAAGTCGTTGTAATTTGTTTCGGCTGCAGTCACATAAAGGTTTTCTTTTTCTTTTCTTTTTTATTCCAAGCAGCAGTAAAGTTGAAGGGGATCTGTTTGATGCCAGGGTTTCAAATAATAATAGACTGTCACAATCACTGTGTGAAAAGGAGTAATGATCAGATGGAGTAGATCAAACCATGATCTGCAGCAGCTGCTTACATGGGAACAGCTTCTGCTAATTGTTTGCAATTACTGCAGTGGATGATGTTAGTTAACCCATTTAAAACAGAATTAACAGCAGGGCTGAGAGGCAGGCAGCTGGTAGGTGGCTGCTTGGACAAAAAGGACAGACTGAGCACCACAATGCATGAAGGAGTTCCTGGAGAAGGGGTGCCAGGTGGTCAGGGGAGACAGCACAATGGAAAGCCTTAATGCCAGCCATATGATGTTCCGAGTTCCCACCATGTACATATGGCCATCCTCTGTGATCAGATTTGATTCTCACGCTCAGCTGATGGACATCTGTGGAGTTTGCATCAATGTTGGAGCGTCAGACACAGGGGACAAAAAGTATTATTTCTGTATAAGCAAGTATGGTTTTTGCAGGCTTTTACACTTGCTTGCTTGCTTCTCACATCTGCTCAGTATGTGATCTGGTGGTGTTTCTGTGAGAACAGGGAAGGTAGATTATCTCCGTGATAGGTTTGTTGACACAATAGTGCTTGTGGCCTTCTTAATCTTTGAGCGCATACATAGCATAAATAACACTTTTGTAAATCCAGCTTGTTTGGGTCTTTATGCACATTGTTACCCGCTATAGCTAATAAATGCTTTTGGAAAAAAAAAACACTCAGTAACTGGGACTTTATGTTTAAAGTTTAATTCCTAACCATCCTCTTTACTTTCTCTCTTTCCGGAGTTCATTTGGAAATCTGGCACATATGAGCGTTTTTTTCCCCCAGTGTGTAAAATTATTTCTTGTGTCTGGACAGCTGGCACTGACATCTTCACGGTGGTGTGCCATGCATTCCTCTCCTAAGAGTCTGATAATTAGCCAGCAGTCCAACAATGAGATCTTTTACCATTTAGAAAAAAAAAACCTACTTGGAGCTGCAGTTCAATTAATCAAATGGCTTCAGTGTAAAGAAATAAAATACAAGCTGTCAGAAAGTGGGTGGATGTCATTCAGGAGGAAATCCTGCTGTTAATCTGCAACTTCTGATTTGGTAATCAACAAATGCATGCGTTTTATGCCATCAACTTATCTTTTACTGCATCCCTGATGAAACAATTCTAATCCTGTTTGATGTCTGCCAAATTATTAGTCTGCACAAAAAGTGCTGAAATGCTTTGAAAAGCTGGGACAGAAAGGGGAAGGAATCAGGGTGGAGGTGGATGATAGAAAAGAAGGGAGCCCAGTGCCCTTCCTTCCTGTGGAGCTGGAGGCAGCCAGCCAGGCACCACGTTCAGCTCAGACAGGGCCGTGCCAGACCTTCCTGTGATCAGGAGCGCAGCGCCGCTCTTCTCCTCACCCCTTGCCCTCTCGCCTCTTATCTCTGCTCCACACAGGACCATCTCTTTTCTCTCTCGCGCATTCTTTTTGTTTGAATTAGTATTCCATGAAAGTAGCTCTTTTAAGTTTTCAGTGAAGGAACAATGACTAAGGAAAACCTTCACCGGGAGATTTCTCTTTAGTTAACTCCTGCAGCTGTATGCAAATGCTGGCAAACGCTTTCAGCGTTTACCCAGTGGAGACTTTACCCAGCATGAAAACTCACAGCATTGTTCTATTCAAGAGGCTCTGGCTGTGTGTGTGGGGGGGGAGACGACAGGGGGTGAAAAGGGGGTGAATGGCCACACACGGTTTTCGATTTACTAATCAGCAGTGAGAATCCACCACCTCTCCTCCATCCACCCTCCTCCTCTTTCTGTCAGTACCCAGGCAGCTCTGGCAGCTGCCTCAGTGATTAGGCTGTCTATTGAACGAGCTTTAAAGCAAACAGCGCCAGCCTCTGATCCCTTCACCAGTGAAACCACCACTGTTCCCTAAACAAATACAGGCTCATGGCTTCAGCGTTGAGCAACATCTGCTCAGAATTTGTTCCACAAACTGCTTGAGCAGCCTCGCTTTGTGTTGGGGGAAAAACAAAAACTAAACTGGAGCAACCGATGTTTCATTTAATTCAAGTAAAGTCAGCGGCCTGCTTATAGATGCACATCACAGATTGCAGTTGCTCAGCAGCAGGGCGATGGTGGTGAACGTGCAGGCATTAGAGCTCTATCTGTTAGTGAGGGTTAAGGGAGCGTGACCTGGCATGTAGAGACACGTGGCGTAGATAGGGTAGCGTGGTGTTCGGCAGGTGCTGCCTCACCTGAGGTGAAGAGTAAACAGACCACTGGCGGTTACAAAGCCTGGGGCCGGCCGCCTTTTCATCACCACTATTCAGCAGCTCGCACCTGCTCTGTGTGAGTTGTCATAAAGAGAAGTCTAATCTCTTCCCGCTTCTTTTAAGTGTGTTCCTGTAAGGTGCCCTTTGTTCTTCACTCCTTTTATGACTAATTGCTACATTTAACAAGCGCCTGCAGTCTGGTGGTTTTAATTCTTCTAACGTTTTTGAATCTGTCAGTCACACAGCTGCGAAGACAAAGAGACAGACATTTTTTTTATGCTGCTGTTTTTATCAGCATTAATCATTTTGAAGCTCGGCAGCAGGTCCAGCAGAGCGACGAGGCTCAGCCACGGGATGCGATACACGAACGGGGTGTGTGTGTGGGAGGCGGACAGTCTGCCTCCTCCTTTGTTGTTTGTCTGGGATGCTTCGGGGCGGCTGCATAGTTGCCATGGTGAGAGTAAAACGCAGGACAAAAGGCCTTTATTAGAGCAGGAGGCTGTTTAACTCGATGCGTTTTCCACTGCATAAAAGCAACGCTGATTGATGCTAATCACACCAGCTGGATGTGACGGAGAGCGACTTTGAACACACTGTTGAATATGACCGTGTGACCACTTCACATGATCAGCCAGAGTAGCTATAATTTTGTGGCTCTGAAGGCCAAGTCTCCTTATCTGTGATTTCCCTTGTTTGTTTACAGACGTACATCTTCACAGATGGAGAAGATGATGAGCTGAAGAAGAAAATTGGTAAGTTTTATGAGGGAGCTTTCAAGTTGCCAACAAAGATTCATTTTGTTTGAGAAAGGCGCCATCAATGAGAAACTGAATCCCATTTTAAATGCCATAAAAATTTAGCTCTGAGCTTCTTGCCTCTGTGAAAGATGACTTTGAAATACACAGATGCTTCTTTGATGATGCCATGCCTTATGTTTTAAACTATAACTCTGTTTCTTTCATGACCGCCACAGGGAGTCACGCAATTAACACCAACTGCTCTGCGGCACACAGCCGACAAGCTCTGTCTTGCAAGATGGCGGTGGAATATGACAAGTTCATCGAGTCGGGGAAAAAGTAAGCATCGCTTTAGAAAACGCTCACTTGTGCATTAGCCGGGAATGTCTTTGGATCTAATAACTTTTCTGTTTCGCAGGTGGTTCTGTCACGTAGATGATGACAATTACGTGAATGTTCGGGCCCTGGTGAAGCACCTGTCCCAGTACCCCCACACCCAGGACATGTACCTCGGCAAACCCAGTCTGGACCGGCCAATAGAGGCCACAGAGAGGCTGGGCGACAATAAGATGGTATGCTGAAGATCGTTGTTGATATCGCAGTATATATTTCAATGGTGCCTTGCCAGATGGTAGCATTAATAACCTTTTCGTTCTCCTTTTATAGAAACCAGTGAATTTCTGGTTTGCTACAGGAGGAGCAGGTTTCTGTGTGAGTCGGGGTCTGGCGCTGAAGATGAGCCCATGGGCCAGGTAAGATATTTATAATTATACTGCACTAAGATTGCATTTGCCTTGCAGGCAAAAAACCCCCCAAACGTCCTCAATAGTCGATCCAAAGGATTACTATATTTGGAATAGTAAATTTCTAAGCTAAAGCCCAATAAAAATAAAGGCAAGAAGTAGCGCCCCAAATCCCCACCCACATGACAATGCCAACCTTGGGCGTGTCTTTACTTGGATCTGTAACCAGCTTGCAACACCCAGAGACTCTAGAACTGCCATTACAAGGCAGTAGGTGCAAGGCTTTATATGTTTCAGAGGCATGTTACAATTTCAAAGTGACTTACTGTCAGTATAAAGGATTAGTACAGTAGAGCAGAGTACACTGGCACTGAGCAGGGGACTTCTTATTTTTCAGTGGCGGTCACTTCATGAACACAGCGGAGAAGATCCGTCTTCCGGATGACTGCACCATCGGCTACATCATCGAGTCGGTTCTGGGGGTTCCTCTGACCCGCAGCAACCTGTTCCACTCCCACCTGGAAAACCTGCAACAGGTGTCCAGATCTGAGATTCACAAGCAGGTGAGAGGCTTATAGGACATGCTGCATCCTCGAGAAAAGGACAAATCCGAGTGAATGTGATGTTAATGTTTTTGCTCTTCTTTTTTTTTTTTTTTTTTTCAGATCACTCTAAGTTATGGGATGTTTGAAAACAAGAGCAATATCATCAATTTGAAAGGGGCGTTTCCAGTAGAGGAGGATCCATCAAGGTGAGGGGCTGTTCTACTTCATTATAAGACGTATTAATTTAAGTACATTTTCAACACAAATCTAAATCTTTTTCTCGTCTTCCAGGTTCAAGTCTGTGCACTGTCTCCTGTACCCAGACACCCCGTGGTGTCCTCCCCAGGTTCCCTATTAGGGCGACCGCTCCTTTCTCATCCTCGTCTCCGTCTTGCCTCGGTATCTGAAAGGCTCGTGGAGACCAGTGTTTGGTATTAGACCATGTAGCTGCTGTATTCTTGCTGCAGTGGTGCATGGTCTTCAATAGTTTTACTGGGCTGCTGTGCGGCCCGCCTCGGGACTCTTCCTTCCTCTCTGGAGCCAGAACCTCATCCCGTATTATGGGATACGGTCGGAGGACTTCAGCTCAGCAGGAAGTAGCTTTCATCGTTAAGCTTTGCAGGCAATCAGTTGAGCTTTGTGATGTACATGTTGCTTGTAAATGTATCTGCTATTCTCATAGAATGTATTGTCTTATATTCGAGCCTTTTGCCAGCTTTACATTAACACCTTTTTTTTTTTGCTTTTTAAAATGCAGAGCCCTTCAAGTCTGTTTGTAGGCTTTGGGCTTTTTTTCTGATTTAATTGGCTTTTTTTGTGTATTTCTTTTGCATCAAATGACTCCGGACATTTGCTCTAATATGAAGATGTTGTTGTGCTTTTAAGTTAACAGTGTTATATTCCCCATAACCTGAGCTGGCAGTTGGCAGATTTCCAAACGCATCCTTTGGCGATCCAATCTGATGTGTATCAGGACAAAGCACTTTTCCCTTCCTCATAGTTTTGTTTTTATTTCACGAACTTACCTAGTTTACGTCCTCTAATGATATACTTCAGATTTGTAGCCAAACTAACAAAAAAATAACCCCTCAAAATCTCAACATTTGCTCCTTTTGATGTATTTAATAACACTCCTTGCATTAGTTACAATCAAGGAAAAGTAATGAGTGGTAGAGATTTTGCTTTGGGGTTATAGTCACCTTTGCTTTGCTTTGCTTTGACAAGTCTTTTTTTTTTTTTTTTTAAATATTGCACAGCTGTGTTTCAAATGAGCTGATGTTTGCTCCTCACCTCTGAAAGGTACAACAGAGCAGAATTACTGTCTTTTTAGTTTGGATGATTCCCATTCGAAGAAGAAAAGCAAGAGCAGTTTGAATCAGTAGCACAGAAAAGGAGAACCACATGGGTAAACTGAGCCACAGTCTATAATAGTTTGCACAAAAGACTGTTGAGCCTCTGTGTTGTTGTCAATATGAATGTTCCTTATTTACACATAACATCAGCTGGTTATTGTTGAGGCCTGCGAGGTGAAAGCGACATCAGCGTTTCCTCATGGAGGTGTCTGTTCCCTCTGTGTCATTTCTCACCCATATTGGGTTACACTATACATCTTGATTACAGTATTGTGTACTGTGCCTTTGTTTAAATGAGTAGGGATTGTCTATGCTTAGAATGTAATTTCCCCCTTTGTGGTTTACATACACTTTTAATGACCTGTATTTTTTTTTTTTTTTTTTTTTTTTTTTTTTTTGGACTGCTTTAAACTGTGCTAAATGACTGTGGTGTTTTATTCTCCAGTATCTGGAGGGTTTGACCAGTTCATTCCCAATAACTGGCTTCTCAGGGATTATGAGCTGATCCTGGTGTTAACTACCATGGGACCCACGGTGGGACCTAAAACTCTGAATAAAAGTGCATAACCACTGAGAAACTTTCCATTTTTGGGTAATGTTTTTATTTGACTGTCTTGCAAGCTTAAGATGTTACACTTAATGCTCACATTAATCCTATTTGTAGTACTTGGTGCTTTATGGACACTTAAACTTAAATCACACATTAAATCTTGTAACAAAACTGTCACTCGTGAACTCTGGACGACACTGGGAGATTCAAGTTTTTTGTTTGGTTTTTTTTTTCCACAGTTGTCCTTTCTCGGGAGTAGCAGACAACAAAAGACAGCCTGTTTCGGATGACATGTCAGTACAGGAAATAGTTTGATTTAGGTGTGGAAGCAGCTTTAGTAGAATCTGCAAGACACAGGATGATGATGATGATTTTCACGTTGCTGCATTTAGATATCAAACAGACTTTGTACAAACAGCCTGGCAGGTTAAAGACCTGTGACTATGCTAAAGACTGGTCTATATGAGTATTTCAGTTTTACTTTATAGCCGAGGCTTACTTTTAATTCCTATGTGTGGATTTGATGCTGTAGTACACATGACTTCACAATGAAAGAAAATGACCCTTTCAGCATGAATTGTAGTGGTTACGCTCGGGATAAACATCCCCTCTACATTCTGAGATGGCTTTTCATAATCCAATATTCAACAGATATTACTATGATGAAAGAAGTAGCCGGAGGCCTGGGTGTAAACATGCTTAGATCGGTCCAGGTTTTCCCAGCCCTCCCTGCACTTATCCGTGCTGTTATAGGGTAAGAGGAAGGGTCCTTCTTAGACTGGCTGCCATACATAAAGACAACCATTGGCATCTACAAACAATTTAGATTCACCAACTAACCTAAAACCACATGTTCTTAGACTGTGGGAAGACGCCAGAGTACCAAGTGAGAATCGACACAGGCATGAGGAGAATGTGCAAACTAGACACAGGAGCGTCCCACGCACTAAATGAAACACAAATAACAGCAAAAATAAAACAAAACTAACACTAAATTCTATAAATCCAAGAATAACCAATGCTCAGTCATTCCAGTTATCACAGGAATGATAATGAAAACAGGAATCGGAGCCTAACCATCATCAAATCTAAGAGAACAACAAGACCAAACAGAAACCACGTAATTAAAGCACTCATAGAATGATTTTCTATTCCATTTGAACACTCAGTGTGCTTTCTTTCCACAAGCCTCATTCACACACTCTGATGGATTCATCATGGGCAACTTAGGGTTCAGTATTTTGCCCAAGGATACTTTGATACACAGACTAGAAGTGCCAGATATTAAACCACTGACCTTTCGACAACCCGCTCTACCTTCTGTGCTACAGCCACCCTGGTTAATATGAAAAAAAGAGTCCAAAGAAATTTAAAACCGCACACATGACAAATTCTTGATTGTTGTGTCAGTTTATATGTTTATTCATCAGTGAAGGAGGCTGTTAGATTCACTGTTATGACAGGTAGACCAGAAGAGTTGTCATTTAAGGGAAATGATATGTTTTTATGTGCTGCTATAACAAGATGTGATATGACCTGTGGATAGATTAAATGTGCAGGAGTGGACTTTTTCATGTTGGGCTCAAAATAAACCAATTGCTGGTGGGTAACACTTTCCGCCCTGTGAAATATACATTAATGTTGTTATGTATCAACACTATCAGCTTTGTCTGTAATGGACTCTTTTTACACTGAAGTGTTGCTATTTTTATTTAGTTTTTATTTTCCACCACTTGTTATGACGGACGGCAATTCAGTGTCTTCCCACAAGGGATTTAACATGTCAAAGGAACAAAAAACCCCCCCAAATTACTACTAACACAGGAACTTTTAAAAGAAGGCAGAAATTATTTTCTGCACTGTGAAGAATAAAATATTAATTAAAACAACTTTTCTTTTTTAAAAACTTTTTTTTTTATCCTAAAATAAACAGTTTACTTGAAACGAAGCACATCCCGGCTGAACTCTGGGAGACACTGAACTGAAGATCCATCACCAAAGCCTTGCATGGGAGACAAATCACTCACAGCAAACATCCTCACCACAAACCATAATCACAGCTTTGTCTTCCATGGATGTATAGTGGGAAAAGCTTGAGTCTTTCATGTGTCTAAAGCTCATGTTCAAACACAGCACGAGTCCTCCGCAGCCTAAATTTCCCCACTTCTCTTCTGTTTTAACTCACAAAACATTTCCAATTAATCTGCACAGGGGTTTCACACATATAACTAAAGAGAGCAATCGAGGCACTTTGATTCGTAGACATTTATTCTGACGGTTGTTCTGCTTCTTCGTCTTGCTAAGAGGAAGAGAAAGATCTGTTCCCTGGCACTGCACCCATGGGAAAAAAGAACATGTGGCTTAAGTGCAAAACTCTTGTATTATTAAACTGTGAATGTGCAAACAGTAATTGGATCAGCAGCAGTTTGATCTTTTCCTGCAAGAGGGAAAGGTTTTTATATAAACAACAAATCATTAGAATCTTGGTTTAATCTGTCTTTAATCTTTTTAACCTCGGAGGAAAACTCAGAGTCGGTCGCAGTTTTACACAGTTTTCCCAGTTGTAAATCATTAAAAGTACAAGTAAGTAAAACAAAAAGTTTGGATGCTTTTACAAATTTGCCAAGAGAGGATTGGAAAACACCAATTCCTGGAGGTTACGTGTAATTCAGATCTCTGAGCAGCTCTGAAACAATTATCACTGTTACATATTTTTCTTTTGGTGGTTTTCCAATATTTGCCTTCCTTGCTATTCTAATTATATCTGTCACCAGCAAGCAAATGCAGGATAACACAGCCAGGCTGAGGCTTTAAGTGTATGCTATTAGCATTTCAATTTCCACCCAGAGCTTAGGCCAAGTTTTCACCCTCACACAAGGAGACTGATTGAACAGAGCTTTGTTAAAGAAGAGAGCATGTTGGACACAAAATGTAGCTGCAACCAGACTCTGAGAAACTGCAATATTTAACAGCTACAAACACTTTTGTTTTTTCAAAACGTGAAAAGAGTGTGCTTACTACCTGAGTAATTAGTCTAGTAAAAACCGAATCAGGTCATTTGCATGTCACTGAAAGGCTCTTAGGAAATCTTGATGGAAAGTTTAGAATGACTGGTTGACAGAGGTGGAATGATTTCAAGTGTTTTGCATATGTAGGATGCGGTGACAGGTGAAAGATTACACGAACTGCAAACAGGCGCCTCAGGTGGAGCACCTGCCCGTCGGTGAACTGTGGTGAAATGTTACCGGGGGGCTGTTTCTCTGGGTTTGTTCACTGATAAAGAATCCAGTATCCAAAATGTCTGTCGCGTTCTGTTGACAAAACATAAAAAAAAGCCAACATGACTTGAGTTTGTCTCAGTTTGAGTCATGGTTTAGGAGAAATGCAGCTTCTCTGCCCACCCACATGTTTTCACCCCAGGGAGAAACTGAATACAAAAACACAGAGAGTCTTGTCTGTCACCCATGTAATGACCCAACAGACTGACTGAGAGCGGTTCTAAGTGTTTTATGACTACCGGGAAAGGTTTTCACTCAGTTCAAAATGATAAAGAACTAGTCTACCTGGTATTTAGATGGCCATCCACAGTGTTTACCCTACCCTACCAGGTATGGAGCCAGGGTCAGAACCTCAGTATGAGGTGAAATGCTAAATGTCAAACACTCAACCGCAAAGAGCCTAAACAATTAAAGCAATGCAAAATCATCACAGCAGAAAAAATAAACAGACATTAAATTACTTACAACCCACAAAACTGCCACAAAGTCACACAAAACACACAGATCAGCACAAAGAGGCAAAAACTCAACCACAACGACACACATTGGAACCACACAATGATCGAAACTGTGACCATGAAGACTTTCAAAACAACCACAGAGACAATAACAACAGCGACAAAGCAAGAATCGGGACAAGCTGACGCAAAACAACCAGAAAGACTTAAAAAGAAGCCGCAAAGAGAAATATAAGAAAATTCAAAATGACTTAAGAGACACAAAATATCTAAAATAGGAATAAAAGAAATGTGAAGTTAACTAAAGCCTGGGGATCTTTCTAGTATTTGTCATTGTGTGACAACATTGATAGTTTATGTTAATTAAGGTGACATCTCTCTGAGTATCAATATGTTTAATACACATTAGTATTTAGATTGGGTTTTTGGTGAAGAGATGTCATATCTTTCAGATCTAAAGGTGTCACAGGTCTTAAAAGTGCTTTGGTTGGAATGACGGAAACACTTGAATTAGCCTGTTAAAAGTCTGTATTGCTGTCCGTTTAAAACACAAACACCCCCGTGTGTTTTTTTACACCTCCTATCAGCGTTTTGAGTGGAAAATGTGAAATTTCACAATTCTGCAAAGGTGCCCCCCTCCTTGCGTTTCACTCATTAACAACACTGCAACTGTCAGTAGAATGGAAAACCCCTTGTGTGTGTATGGAAAAGGGGTGCTGGGAGTAGATCTGGTGAGGTATGGATGCTTGCCACAGAGGGACATTCCTCAGAGTGTAGAGGATTACAGCGACGCAGGCCACTCGCACATTGTCTTCATGACTCTCCTCTGCTATATCAGTCAGTCTCCAATTAACAGCCTGCATTGTCTGCAGGATTAGGAGCGGCGGGACAGGGCCCGCGGAGAGATCTCACAACAACTGGCACAGAACTTAATCCTGCTCTGCATGTGCTCTATAGGCCATCCAAGTTGGGAGTTTTCTATAATCCAGGTATCACATATCCTGGCAAAGGAACGACTTGAACTTACTAAGCAGCACTTGAGTGGAGGGCTTGAGGAATGTTGAGGAAAACCAGCTTGTAGAGAAATGTATTTATCTCAGCTCTCGTGTTTCAAAAAGTCAAATAATCATCCTGATTGATTCCCAACAGAAATCTTGTTTAATTTAAGCATTGACATTTTTACAAAATTGTAATTATATTTCTTTGTTTTATTTGGAATTTTGTCATCAGTATCTGTGCTTTATACTCTACTGTACTCTACTGCTTTCTACCATCTTCTTCTTTCATTTGTTTCCTTTAGAGGTCACCATAGTGCCTCTGTTTTATTCTCTTCTGTCACACCAACTCTCTGCATGTGCTTCTTCTCTACATCCATAAACCTCCTCTGTGGTGCTCTTACTCAGCAGCTAAATCTTCAGCATCCTTTTTCTACTGTGTCCACTCTCCCTCCTCTATACATGTCTAATCCACTCAACCTGAGGTGTCACTCTGACATACTCTTTCCTAATCCTGTCCACACAACTGCTTCCACCATGGTAGAACAGTTTGGATGCTCATAGCCTTGCGTCTCTTCATCCTGGTCTCCTGTACATATAATTTTTACATCTACATTCCCGGTCTTCATCATATCAGCCAGCTCTCGCCTATAAAAGTCACAGTCCAAACTCCGTCCAACAATAGAACAGTTTCCAATGGGAGCCTGCTGATCAACACCAGCACCAGTGCTGCTCATTGTTAGGCTCAGGTATCAACCGATCCGATATGGAGTGCTCGTTTCTTCATATTTGATTTGGCTAAGATCTGATACAACCCTCCTCCCCATTATTCTGGGCTTGGGACCAGCACTAGGAGTACACTGGCTTGTGGCCCCCTGGTTGTTTGTGCAGGATTTAGTTTCTGATCCTTTATTGAAGCAGCTAAAGTGTTTGACATGCAGTAATCAATACAGTTAGATTAAACCGCATGAGATGCTGTAAATAGTTTATAAAAGTTAGACAGAAAGGAAAACAGTCATAGTGAGCAATTAAATTGAGTATATTCTCCATGTTACTGTGCTGCTTGTAGGAGAAAAAGGTCAAATTTTTCCAACATGACGATTTAGTACTAAAAGTGTTAGAAAGACTGACTTTAATAAGATTGAAAATAAGATTGAAAATACAAAATGACGAGGTTAAAACCCATCACTTTGTATATGCCTTGGGTAACACATAGCAAGGAGAATATGACAGCTCCCCCAAACAAGAAAACTGCGTCAGTGTAATGTTTTGGAAATGTTCAACAGAGCATAGATGGTTTGTAAGTGCCATGCTCATTTTCTCATTAGGCTGCACGGCTGACCAGGAGTTGTCAGCTTTACAAACATGGATAAAATAATAACATCTAAAAAAATACTGGAGTTACAACCCAAATTCCCAAAATGTTGGAATTTTTAGAAAAATGGAAATAAAAACAGAATGTGAGGATTTGCATATACCATATTTTATTATCTTATCAAGAAAAACATTGTTGTTTTGAATTTGATTTACCACTATTTAGCATCTTTTTCTTTTTTTAAGCAACAGTTCATAAACATCAGGAAAATTAAATATGTATATAACTTTTAGCACTGACTTTCCAGATGTCCAAGCTTCCAATTCCATAGGCACTAACGCACCCCAATCCCATCAGAAATGCAGGCTTTTGAACTGAGTCCCGTTAACAAGCATGGTGGTCTCGCTTCTTTTTAGCCCAGAGGATGCGGTGTCCATGTTTTCCAAAATGAATCTGAAACTTTCATTCGTCTGACCGCAGAAAAGTTTCCCACTTTGTCTCATTCCGTTTTAAATGAGCTTTGGCCCGGAGAAGTTTGCTCTTTAGCTTAAACATGCATTTCTGGATGGCACGGTAAACTTTCTGGAAGTGTTCCTAAACCCATGCATGATTTCCATGTTATGTTACTGACCTGTTGTCAGTTTACTCTAAAATGTTCTTCCTCCTGTTTCTTTTTTAGTACCACTCATTGTCTTTAAATTTACATTTTACACAGTGTCCCAACGTGTATATACAAGGCTTAAAAGATTGATTTCAGTAACTCTGCATTAAAATAACATGGCTAACGTTACATTTCTAAATCTAAGATTTAACCCATCTATCTACACATTCATCGTCTCAACCATTTGTCCAGTTCAGGGTCGCAGGGAGGCTGGAGCCTATCCCAGCTGTCAGAGAGCGAAAGGCAGAGTAAGCCCTGGACAGGTCTTGAGTCTATCACGGGCGAGCTGGGTTTTTAATTATTTGGTACTGCCATGTAAATTTATTGTTTGAAGGTCATTTGCATGAAAGGTTAAACAGGTTTTGCATAAATGCAAATGAGGGTGCAAACGGTGGTGCATGACCTCAGGCACTGATAACTCATCTCCACATAACAATGCAGCATTCTGGTAACCAACTGTTAAGGATATTTTGGGTTTGATATGCACCAGACTTTTATGTGGAGGACAGCTGGTGGAATACTCTCACCAAGCAACCAAAGGTTTTACATTGTGCTCATAATATTTTTACCAAAACCACTAAAAAACCTTTTAGATGTGTCTGAATGCAAAAACTGTGACTCTCTCCTCATTTAGACGGTGTTTTCGAATGTTTGTCGTAACCTTGGTAATAAGAAAACTTTAATGTCCTGGCTGTGAGATGAGATCATGTGGTTAAATGTCTTATGTGGGCTTTTTCTTTGGAGTTGGTGGTGAACCACTGGATCATGACAAATTCTTCACACAGAAGAACAGGAAGGAAACTTTGAGAAAGTCGTGAAGCATCTCAGTGAGCAGGGCTCAGAAAAAAAGGGGGAAAAAAGCAAGGACATGGATAAATGGCCTGCTCCATAAATCTTTCTTTGGGTACGTGCTCCCACTGACTGCTTGGGGTGATGTGCACAAAGGAGGAGGTGAGGTGTGAACGATGTGAGCGCTGACTCTCAGGACGCAGCAGCCTCCCTCGGAGCTTTGCCACAAAAGGGACAAGCCAGGCGCCCGGTTTCCTCCACTCCCGCTGAGCAACAAAGCAGTGACAGGACATGGAGGTGCTCACGTGTAGAGTTTGCCTCAGCTATACTGTGATGACAAGATGAGAAATGAGAAATGACAAAGTGTGAGAACCATTCATAATTACATGGAACTTTTCCATTTTATGCCACTAACAGCTGTTGTTTAAATACAAAAGCTATGATAATCTTAGGATGTACAACACATTTTAAAATAACACCATCATCTTTTAGGTTTGTGACCACAAAGGCAGCATAATTGATGCCATCTAATTGTAAAATAAAAGTGATTTCACTAAGAAAAAAGTGTGTGGAACTTTAGTCTTCCATTAATCATCTCTCAAACCTTCTGAAAAGATTTCGCAGTCGCTCTGAAAGCAGCTTCTACTGTTATATTTTTATTCGCCTACATATCGACATTGATGATCATTAAACCCGTTGTGTGTATTTTTCAAATATTCAAATATACCAATAACATTTTTCAACTTTCTACTCCGATGAGTGTCTTTCATCACAAAAAGTCAGCTTCCTTGAGATTCATTCCTTGAGTCTACCACAGAAAACAACCCACAAAAGTGACATGACTGTATAGCGGTTATACAAACGTGAGGAGGCATTTATTTTACTGAGCTTAGTAAGCAGTTGCTGCTCATTTAGTTACTCAGCACACATATTTTTTTATTCCTGCTTCACTCTCACTGCTCTTATTGCATTACTTTGAATAAAAGTAGCTATTCTGAGTTAAAAACCTTGCGTAAAAGGATGTATAATAATAATAAAAATAATCATCTGCTCCTTTGCAGGCCTTAAAATGAGTTTTAAAAAAGCCCAGTAAGTACATACTTACTGTTTACAAAGACATTAAGGGGGTAAGTAGGAGCCAGTAGATAATCAAATAATCAGTTTCATCCAAAGTTTTTTCACAAGTGGAATACATTCAAGACATTTGCTGATCTTACCAGGAGTGGATGTCCCACAAATTTCTCCTGAGGGTCAGAGTGCAATGCTCAGAGAATCTGAAAAAAAAGACCCCAAAATCCCTACAGGCATCAGATATCATGTTAGATATTAAAGTTAATGACAATATGATTAGAAACTTGACTTGTAGCTTCTAATTAAACAACGAGACTTCTGGAATCACAGCGTTTGGAGCAACGAGAACAAAGTGGAGATGTTTGTCCATAATGCACAGCACTACATTTACAGAACACCAAACACAGCACAACAGCTCAAACAAATCATACTGTCAGACAATGAGATGTAGCAGTGATTATTGCAGCCATGGGAGCGGGGCACCTGAGTCGATCATGAACTTTTTGGTATACCAAAGTATGCAAGGTAAGCTTGGCTCAAACGGGCTCATGCAACAGGACAAGGATCCCAAGCACAACAGCAAATGTATAACAGAATGGATGAAAATGAAAAGAATCAAAGTGTTGCGTTGGCCAGACCTCAATGTACCACAATGCTAGCAGGGTCTTAAGAAATCTGTGCATAAATTAATGCCTGCTAGCCTCAATGAACTTAAGAAACTTTGTAACCATTGCATTTTTAAAAATTATGTCTCGATACATAAAACCTTTGAATTGAAAGAGGGTGGATCTTCTTTTTTTATGGTGTATGTAAGAGAGCGAATGGCGGTCAACATTTAAAGCTGACAGACGGAGCCCGACTTGACCCTGATAGAGGTATTTTGTGTGTAACTTCACTTGCCAAATGGAAACTCAGTGCTTCCAGAAAGTCAAGAAAAAATAAATTCAAATAAAGTCTAAATAATTATGACATGTTTTGGAAAACACCTGTCAGCAAAGAATTCATTTTCTGTTTCTCTTTTTTGCTAAAATTGCTTATCCTCTTATTTTTTTTCAAATGCAGATGCGCCAGAAAGATTTCAGAGGGGCAATATCAGCCGTGAGGTTTAGGCTGATTACACTGGTGCACTTTTAAATGGAGGTCTTAATTGCCTTGTGAGGCTTAACTCTCTTGTGTGTCTCCTGGCCGTCAGTCATGCAGCTGCTTGGCACTGAGAAGGCAGAGAAGAAGGAAAGCCATGGTCCGACCATCTGGAAGAGAGCCCAACCAGACTCAGGAAGTGTCTGTCTGAGTGTTTTGGGGGGGGTCAGAGGGTGCAGTCTCACCCTCCCCAACTGCTCCCCCCTCCTTCCCCTTCTCCATTCAGCTCGTCACCTCAAAGCATTAGTAATGCATTCCTCCAGTCCAGCAACAAGCAGTGTAATTCAATTTCCTCGACAGTGAGGCTGTGTGAAATTTCAATTGCGTCTCTGTGTTAGACGGGCTGTGAAAACCTCCCTGCCTCCATCGTGCTTTGTTTGTTTACTGCTCAGCCCGCACAAAAAACAGCAGGAGCCCGGGAGATGATGTAACCTTGGCATTTATCATTCGGGGAAAAAGTGAATCTGAATATTACAACTGTCTTTTAGTAGGCTAAACTCAGGAGACACATTTTTGATAGACAAATGTGACACATAGTTAAAGAATTAAAATAAAATAGGCAGTTTTAAGATAAAAAGGGGTATTTTTAAAATACAAAAGTCTGTTTGTCTGTTCTTGAATGATCAGTTGCAGTATCAAACAGGGTAACAGCAGCTGGTTGGCGGCATGAAGGAAGTTGACAAAACCAGACTAGTGGCCCGGTGCTGACACTGACCTCTTGCCTGCTGTCTGCCCAGAGATGTCACAAACACAAGGCTGCCTATTCTCCTCAGCTCACATTGAACTACATCCACACTGTCGTATGTTACTCCATAGCGACAGAACTAAACCTGAGCAAAAATCAGACTCTCTTCTGCAAAAGGAAAGCAACAATGACCCCCAAAACCTCCGAGACAGTAAATGTGAATATCTTCACATTCTCTCCCCTACATTTCATTCTAAATGTTGGCACATGTAATTTTTGCATGTTAGCTGGACATGCCACCCCCTTTTTAGCTGAAGAAACAGATGCCTTTATGCTTGAATTATGCTTTGAGGGAAATCTACACCGTAACTTACGAGGCAACTGGAAACCCCTCTCAGGCTTTTTAAAATATTAATACAAATTTCTCCTGCCAATTCCTTTTAATATTATTTTTGTAAACTCCTCAGCGGAGGCAAACCTGCTCATATGTATTCCACTACAATAACTGAAATAACTCTGGAAATTTAGATTTATAATGGGAACCAGAAAGATGTGAATTATCATCATCTTCTTCTTCATTCTTGCATCTTCAGGTTGACCTCTTGTCTTTTTATCAGTGCTACCATCTCCAAACTGTACTTCATAGCACGTCTCACTACTATCTAGTAAACCTTCCCTTTCAGACTTACAGTGAGCTTTTAGAATAAAGATGAGGAACGTGAAAAGTATGCAACAAAACACAAACCCTTGGCCTTTGCAACATTGGCCCAATGCTCACTTTCTACCCAATGATGGCAGACCTCCACGTAATATAAGAGATGAGATTCCTGTGCTGAGATTCCAACTGAAGGTGTATCCGCACGGGCAGCAAACAAATCACTACAAATTGGTAGCTGTAAACCACAAAGGTACCAAGATCAAAACCCAGAATGACTGGATTCGACTGCAGCTAAAGTGGAGTAGAGAAAATGCAGAAGAGAAGCTGAGTTGGAGATCCAATGTAAGAAACAGCAGGATGAAATCGACTCTGCGATCAGCTCTTCAAAAATCTTGAAGAGAAAGATGCAAAACGCAGAGAACAGGAAGTCAGCTGTGAGATCGCAGAGCTCAGAGTCAAACTCTGCACCAGTGAGACCCTTAGTGAAAAAAATTATTTGAAGGCACAAAACTTAAAACAAGAACTGGAAAAGACTAAAACTTTCTACCTGGAAATCATAGAGAAGCAAAACCAGGAGAACACAAACATCAAAAATGAAGAAAAGAAGATTGTACTGCGGCAGGCTTTGCAGTCTCTGCAGGAGACAAGAAAAAAACAACAGCTGAGTCCAACATTTTCAAACCAGGTCATTCTCAGGCCCAAAATGAGACACTCCAGGAGAATCTGCAAGAAAAACAAGAAAGGAAGGCCAAAAAAAACACCCAATCCAGAGGCAGATGCCCCTCCCTGGGCCTGTTTTTGCTGGAGGTTTCTTCCTTTTCAAAGGGAGTTTTTCCTCACCACTGTCACCAAGTGCTTCCTCATAAGGGATTGTTGGTTTTTTCCCCTTTAATTCAGTTCAGCTCATTTGTATGTGAATACTGTTGAATTGAACTGAACTGAATTGATGATTTTTAGGAGACAGAGTTAGTGAGGGAATCAGACTGTTATAACATATTACCCATAAAAATGACCATAAAATGATCAAATAAAAAAATGGCATTACCAAAATATCTAAAGTGTGAAGATTTAAATTTTATCTTGTTTGTCTCCAAAGTAATTAAAGTGTCAAATTACAACAACTTAGCAGCAGAAATAAACACGTTTACAGCCTTGTTAAAAACTGTATTTGTTCTGGATGATTTCCACTCTATTTGTGATGTTTATGCTTTTTCAAAGCATTTCCAATAGTATCTACCATGTAATATGCCTTGCTCAATGGTTCATGGAACTATTAGCAGTTTTGATAATTGGCTTGGTAAATTTAAATTCTATAGCTTTATCTATACTACATGCGCTACATGCAGGAGACAGATAGCATCAGGTCAGTATTCAGTCATTGCTATGAAGACTTTCTCTTTGGCATCCACAGACGGTGAATCCACGTTTGCATGAGTTTGACTCTGCCTGCCAAAGATTTCTTTGAGTAGGACACTTCCTCTTCAATGCTGACTTCAGTCAATTTGAAGACTTGAAGTTTGAGCACATTTTTAAATGAATTTCTGGAGTTTGAACTCTCACAAATGTCCCCTCAGAGTCCAAAAAGCTCTTAAACCAACTGATTTATCAGCAAATTTTAAAAAGCGTGAAACATTTTCAACATTGTCAGTCATTTTTGCATCAGTGACCGTAAAGGATTCCCGCCATTTTAGCTGCTAAACGCTGCACGATGTTCACCAGCAGCCTACTTTAATTTTAGAGCTCCGTCTCTGAAAACAGCAGCCTGTGGGGGCTGAAAATGAAAGTATCACCTTAGCATTTTATTTCTGAGAAACTTAGCTGTTTTGAATAGTCAAGCGTCACGACTCATATCCTGTTTTGTTTGTGCTGTATGTTTACATTAAATGTAGTGACGTCAGAGAGCACTTGGTGGTTAAAGAGAATTACCAAAAAAACATAAACAACAGACCAAAGTGATCAAAAAACATAATTTCTAAACAGCATCAATTTAGATGCATGCTCTCATCAGCCACTTTATTAGGGAACGCTTTGCTTGTACAGAGTTGGACTCCCTTCTTCCTTCAAAACTAACTTCATTCATCATGGTATAGATTCAGCAAGGTGCTGGAAACATTCCTCGAACACTTCAGGCCATATTGACATGATGACATCACACATTTGCTGTGGATTGGTTGGCTCCACATCCATAATGTCAAATTTCTATTCCACCATATTCTAAAGGTGCTCTATTGGATCGGGATCTGGTGACTGTTAGTCCATCGAACTTATTGTCATTTTCAAGAAATCCATTTGCAATGATTTGAACTTTGTAAGTAAGTAAAAGTTTACTTTTATAGTGCTTTCACAGACAAAAGTCACAAAACACTGTTCAAGAATTAAAACATTGTAGGCTCAGTTTCCTACCTGGTGTGATCCTCTGCTGCTGTAATCTTCTGCTTCAAGGTTACATATGTTGAGTGTTCAGAGAATGCATACCTCAGTTGCACTCTCAACCTTAGTTGTAATAAGTTACTGTTGCCTTCCTATCAGCTTTAAGTAGTCTGACTTTGCTTCTCTGACCTCTGGCATCAACAAGGAATTTGGAGAACTGCTGTTCACTGGATATTTTCTCAGTTTCAAACTATTCTCTGTAAACGTTAGAGATGGTCGTGTGAGAAAATCTTGTACTTTAACCTATAAGATTATTAGACCGGCCCGCCCGGCACCAACAACCATGCAACAGTCTCTTAAGTCACCTTTCTTCCCCATTCTGAAGCTTGGTTTGTACTTCAGCAGATTGTCTTGACCGTATCTGCGTGCATTGAGTCGCTGCCATGTAACAGGCTGATTAAATATTTGAGCATTTGAACAGTTGTCTCTAAGAACTACAGTGAAGTTTTGCTGCTACCTACTGGATGTCAGGAGGGATTTTCAGTCTCAACAGCACAAAGAAGTGCAATGACCTATTGCACTACATTTAAGGTTTCTTTAATTTTGAAACACAGCATTCAAGCTCAAGACGACCACAGTGTTTACATGTACACGTTGCATATATATATCTATATCTATATATATGCATATATAAAAAGGTTACATCTACAGTGATTTTTTTTTCCTCCACAAAAATTTTAATGAAAAATTTAAATCTATTTACCATATTCACATTCATGAAGTAACACACGGTGCTTCTACAAATCTAAACTAAAAACAAACTAGCAAACCCAATAGAAAAAAAAGTTGTTTAAAAATGTAGACATTAAAGAAATTAAAATGTCAATTTCACAATTTTTTCTTCATTTTGTAATAGTTTATAACCAGTATAATAGCATTGCATTACAAAACAACAAAGAGTATGACTATCCAAAGGAGAAAAACTGCATCAGTGTAATAACATTTACCAGAATATAGGTGGTTCGAACCAGTCAGGCTCATTTTCTCAACAGACTTTAAGTAAAGAGATAAAAAAAACAAAAAACAGTAAGGGTTGTGCTTAACTTGTTGGCACAGTCTCAACATCACCTCTTGTACTGGTCACAAAGCACATCTAAAAAGCGAGCTGAGGAAGCAGAAGTACAAACATCTCACTGCACGTTGCAAAGTTTGTCATGCTTCAACAGGAAACGTAGCAAAGAATTTTCAGATTGTACAGAGAGCACAGTTGTTGCAATCCCTTCACAGCATCCACTCACCCGTTACCGTTTTTGATTATAAATGCTAAAACACATTTGAGAAACACTGCACTGCCAATGCATGAAGCTTCTCCTGAAATTTCTGTTGAGATATGCATATTATCTTTTTATATACACATTTGGATTAAGAGGGTTAGTCACTGGGAGGAGGAAGCGGTTTCATTTTGCAGGGAAGGGCATCATCGGATGTGGATGTGTGTGGACAAGTCCCAGTTTTGCTAAGGGAGCACATGGTTTTATTTAACAGGAACATGGCTAATGCATACTATGCTGAAATGTGTAAGGGGGAAGAAAATAAAAAGGAATATAAAAAGAAATTTCACACACTCCCCTGCTTCACCATCTCTCTCTCTCTCTCTATATATATATATATATAGATTGTTAAAAGTGTCTGCCTTTTTACTGCTTCCAGTAGTATATAAAAGAAAAATTCATCATCTCACTGAGGAAAGTGCTGTTGCTTCCCTACAACGCAGTTCATCTTTGTCCAATCCATTCATGAGCCACAATCACAGCTTCACACAGTCCTGGCTGTGTAACAGGGGCTCAACACACCGTCTAAAAACAACAACAAAAAACCCCCCAAAACAAAACACACACACACACCACAGGAAATAACAGGATCTCGAGAAGAAGAAGAAAATAAAGTTCTCTTTCGAAAGACTATAAGACGTGCAATACTGCAGGAAAGCGGTTTCCAGAAATCAGGTTTAAGACAAAAATGCAACAGCATGCCAATGCCAGAGAAATCCAAGTGTGTGGTGCATGTGTCACATGTACACATTAAAAATAACAATACCTTGTACTTTTAAGCCAGTAAGCAGAAAGCAGTGCTGAGGAACTTCCTGTATGTTATGCTTTAGATGAGACAAAAAATGAATTTTAAAAAAAGGTTTGTATGAATGTGCAAGGTATACCTCTCTGAGTATGGTACAGTACTTTACAAATCAAAACAACCAGTAGTAATCAATGTTAGTCTATGAGCACTTCCAGAGTCCTTGACACAGCAATGCTTGTTAAATGTGACTGGTACGTGTCATGGTGCATTCATAAAAGACAAAAAAAAAAAGAAGAAAAATTCAAAGTCAGCCCTGGCACCATCATGTTGGAGTTAATTTCCCAGCACCAATGATGATTCGCGCAGTAGTAAACGTAAGCCGAGGAGATGTAGACAAGTTCCTGCACTCACAGCTCATGAGATGAGATTTGATGGATGTCCCGAAGCTCTGCTTCAACCAGCCAGCGAAAGCACATTTGGTTTCATATTTTAAGTCAAGTCAGGCAGCAAGAAGCAAGAGACTGAGAGAAAAATTATCTATGAAAAGACAAAAAAAAAAAAGACTGATGAGTGGCTTTCTGAGTGACTTCAGTGGCATCAGTGCTGCAGACCAGATGAGCCTGTCGGGGTCTATTGCGCTGGAGTGTTGTTGGGATCCGGTCGACTGTTGGCGAGGTACTTTGCCCGCATGCTGGAGGTGTACTGTGAAGGAAAAAAGTAAAGGAAAAAGAAAAAGACAATTCACATCATAGTTTCACTTTTTTCCAGGTAGCACACTCATCAAAAATACTTGAAACCACATTCTGTGTAGGATTGGAAAGGCAGATTTTTACCCTTACAAAAAAAAATAAAAATAAAAATAAAAGGTAAGCAGCAACAGAAGAACGAACAGACATACAAAATACATACATGTACAAAAAGCAAAGCAGAATTCATTCAACAGATCAGAGAAATACATACAAGTTACATTTCATACAAGTTACTCCAGAGGGCTGAAATCTAAAGGGATAGTCAATGACTCAAACACAGAAAGTCACAGAAACAGCTACAGAGTACACAGACATCAGACTAGAAAGAGCTGGACGTAATTTAGGATCATTTTGACACTTTTGTCCTGCCAGACTTCGTGCTCGCTTGCAGGGCCAAACATTCATATAGATTTAGGATGCAGCCATGCGTTCTTTGAATACAGGTGATGCAAACACAAAGGCTGCATTTCACACTCCTGTCGAAACACTTGGTTGGCACTTTGTGGTCAGATTTTGAGATCAACCCTCAGAGCCATCCAGACAGCCTGTTGATATGAAAGCCAAGTATTTGCAACAATATGGGCTGAAACATCAACACTTACCATGCACATTTAAGTAAAATATTCAACATTAGAAGAGCTGTAACCGTAGGCTGTATGCTAAAGAGGGACAAAGCCACTGCGCCGTTACCCATCAGTTATTTAAGTCCTGCTATAAAGCTTAGCTGAGCATTTTCACTGTTTTTTTTTTTTTAAACTAGATGTGATAAAATGGACAGATGTGACTGTGTACCTGACAGACACCACACCTTACACCCCCATGCAGCAGTGATTTATTAATTAATAGGTAGCCACACCCTGAAACATGCAATGCTGTATTCTTTCTTTTTGCTATAATGGTGATCATATTTTACACAACATAAGACTTAAAAAAAGTGTCTGAGATAATGAACTCATCAGGTTATGAGTCACAGATCAAAAAGGGAAGAGGTCAGTTTTACTGAGGTCGTCTATACTACTGGACTCCGACATTTGCTCTAGACTCCAGACTTTGTTTGGGTAGAGCAACCGCCCCCTTCTGGCTATTAGAAAGAATGCAGGGTTTAAACACTTGTGCACTGGGCTCACTTTTAAGACTTTAAAGCCATCTCCAGGTTTTATACGCAATCTATGGCTGTAATTATCTGTCCATCCATTCTCTTCCACTTATCAAATCCAGGGTGCTGGTGGGGATGGAGCCTATCCCAGATACAATAGGGCCAATTAACCTAACCCCACTAACTGCATGTCTTTAGACTGTAGGAGGAGTCCAGAGGAGAGAACTCACACACTCACACACACACACACACACACACACACACATAAAGGCCCTAGTCAGATGGCAGGATTCAAACCCAGGACCTTCTTGCTGTTAGGGAACAGTGTCAATCACCATGGCGATAATAATTTAGGTTAAATTTGCAATTTCATTGTTTGTTTGTTTTTTGCAAAAATGATTATAATTCTAAAAATAAGTTATGAAATGTAATTTAATCGTTCCAGTTTTACTGAACAGTTTAATATCTTCTAGGCTGGGGAAAGATATTAAGGCTGAACTGTCTGCAAACATTGTCAGCACCCTGCATTTTTCTTACTAGCTTGTCTCAATATTTCAAGTCCAGAAACAAAATAAAAAATAAATAAAAATTTAAAAAAAAAAAAATCAGTATTTTCAGATTTTTTCCCCACGATGCATTTCTTGTCAGTGCAAGAATTCAGGCAATGCTGGGGTCAGTTCAGAACCTTCAGTACTTTCTCATCCACATTGTCATAAATACTTACAGAGACTAACAAGCACAGGTGTTAACTATTCTTTTATATACTCAGTAACCACTGTAGTGATAATGGTGGTGCTTGAGAATGTAATGAAATGATGGATGGATTTGTTTCTATCATCAAATGTAGTGTCAGTGAGGAAAATGTTAGAAAATAGAAAGACACTAAAGGTCATACCAAAGTCAGTACCTTTAAGTGATATGTCCCTGCTTTACAAGGCCAGTAAACAATCCTGAAAGACTTTACAATGTCTACTTGTAACTCCCATGAGATCACCCTCAAAGCCAAGAATCAGGACAAAGCACATCCACATTATCACTGAAATGGTTTAATGGACTTTTAATTTAATGTTGACTGTTATTGACTCATAGGTCATGGTGTGCCTTAAGGCAGAGCTTCCTCCCAATATATCAGAGTTGCAGGGCGTAAATGGACATGCAGCCTGGGGCCACAGGAAACAAACATCAGGTGAGACACCAGGTAGGACATTTAGCAAGAGTCGGGAGAGAGGGGGAGTGAGGGTGAGGGGTCCATTAGATCTGGTGGGTCCTAAATATAGGGTGAGTAGAGCTGGGAGCTGGGAGTTTGGGAAGTGGTACAGGGGAGGAACAGGCCAGCAGGGGGAGGAAGCGGGCATGTTTAGTACCTGTTAGCATAGCAGATGAGGTTACCAAAACGATCTTGAACTCTCCGAAGGCTTTAACTGCCAGCAGTGACCGCTGTTACTGTCCGCAGCAGTCAAATACAACTGTATGGATCCGCAGAAGCAAAAACAAAAACGACAAGAAGAGAGTATATAGAGAAGATACACAAAGCAGTGTCGAGGTCCAGACAGACACACAGACACGGGGGAGAGCAGGAAATCTGGTGATGTTCAGGCCAGGTATAGGCAGAAGGGAAAGGACGAGGTTGCCTCGTGATACAAACCAACACCATTTTAATAACTCTTCACTTAGAATGAAAACAAGAATTCCTGCACATGGTCCATCTAACGGCGGCATCAAAACAGATGCACAGGGATTTATAGCATTGCGTTATGCCATTTGTTTACATGAAGTTTACTCAATGAACTTCTGATCACCAATAAAAGGAACGCGTTATGGACAGTATGCAGGATTTTTCTCCTCTCTGTAACTTTTCAAGTGACACACAGAAAACACTGGTGACAGCATGGCACTTCCATTAGCTATGGTAGCTTTTCTTTTAAGGGTTGTGAAGAAACTATACCCAGGCCATACTCCGGACAGGTTTGACACTTCGAGGCAGAGAAACATTCATGCACACATCCACATCTGTGGGAAATTTAAAGTTCCCTATTAAGTCACCTTTTGGATTTTTAAATTGTGGGAGAAAGCTGGAGCTTCAAGAAGGAGAAGGCAAGAGTTCTGTCGCCCCTTCTTTTAACAAGATCAAGTACAGCACAGCACTGCTAAAGCTGGGAGAGACTGATTAAGACTTAGAAGGGTGGATCCTCAAAAAAAAAAAAACCCCAATCAAAACAAAACAAAAAAGTTCCCACAGACTCATCTCTATAAGGCTAATTTCCATGGCTTATACTAACAAATGAGCTTTTCTTTTTGGCACGGCAACTTTCACAGCATAAAGTTTCCAAAAATCTTTTAAGGAAGTCAGGAACTAAATCTGGCGGGTTCTGGTGAATTTACTGGGGTTTTCCACGACTAACATGGAAACCACAGCTTCTTCAACCATTCACAAAACAAAGAAGTGACAGCACCCATAAGATATGGGTACTTTTTCTTATAACAAGAAATTTGAATAGGTTCTCTGTTCAAATACATTAAAAGAAAAATTTGTGTAAACAACCTAAGGGCATGGTCTGAAGAGAGAGGAAGCTGTGGTTAACAGAGGCAGGGGGTGATAACAAGAAAGGAAGGCGAGTTAAGCAGAGTAAGCGAACATACTCTTGATAGTTTCATGGTGCCGATGCTGTTAAGCAAAGATAAACATCCATCAAACAGTCAGTGCATCATGTGCAGTGGAGACAGATGCTCTGAAGTTCTCTGTCTCTCCTACCACCTTTTTATGTCGGCTTACCATTCATTAATTAAACTCCAAGGAAGCATCAAAGTCAGACGGTAGTATATAGACACCACTGGTCTAGTTAGCTTCATTCAACATGTCTCTTAAAATAAAGTAAACAGTTTCTAGTTTAGTTCTTCAGTGTTTTCCTCTGGTGTAAAGGTGCAGACTGAATATTTTTATGAGGTGCTTTAACAGGGAAAACAACACTTACCGAAGGTGGAGGAGACTCTCGTCCTATCAGTGGTGTGTTTTCACAGCGAGAATTAGGGAAGTTGGCATTCTGAGCCCTGAAGGGGAAAAACACGATTGGATCAAACTCAGTGACCACACAACTACAGTGTCAGTACTCACAAACAGATTTCTAGATTTGAAACCATACACTATGAGCATAGCGATAAAAATCAGCATTCCCTCCTCAAGTTTCCCAAAATGTGTGCATTATTCAGGAGGCAGACGGCTTTGATTTTCACAGGCATCACAGCTGGAGAACACCAGCTGCATCTGCTGCACATAACATGACTTGCTATAGGAGTAGAGCTCCGTCTGGGGACAGATAAATTTGCTCCTGAATACACAAGGAATCTAATGTCAGCCTCACTGTGCATAATCTGGGCTGTCTTGTAAAAATATATCATCCACCCCTCCTGCCTTTAATGTGGTTTTCCCTTTAAATTTCACCAGTAATGTCTTACATGTACTCTGTGACGGGTGCGTTGCTGACGGTGTGGGCTGCAGCAGGGATGGAGGTCTCGCTACCATAGCTGCTACCACAGCTGTACAGGCTCGGCATGTGAACCCGGTACAAATTATCATGGTTCTGCCTCCCTCCATGGCTCAGAGACTCGTCCTCACTGTCCTCCTCGCTCCTGCAAAACACCACACAACAATATAAAAACCACCACCAGGGGGACCCCGTGTCCCATCTCACTGATAACAAAAGAACATAAAGACGCCACGTGGTCACGTTTTTCATTAGTCTGAGTCACATTCTGATTCAATTTCATCTCTGCTTCGGGAGGAGACAATAAGATAAGGTCTCTGCTTTTTGAAGCAAAGAAGATGACTCAATTAATTGGTCCTGCTCCTTCAAAGAGCCCTACTTTTGCATGTGATTTTTAACAGACCAAGAAAAAAACATTACTTCTGCAAGAATAATCGGATTCTATTTGCTTCTTTTCAAACATCGAAGCTCAGTAGTGTATAAGATAACATTATTGGACTAACATGGTCTGTCAAAACAGAGCAACAATAACGCTGGCAACATGGAGCCTGTCTCCCTCTAGTGTTCCCACAGGCTGATTTCATGCATTTTTAATCCATGACATCATGGAATCTCATTCAGAGCACTTCACAATACAATCACTTGAATCTACACGGTCAGGAAAACTGTGCTAATAACTTACTGACAACACTAATGCACTGGAAATGCTAAACTTTGAGACTAAAAGTACATCTTGATAATGACCTGCCATTTCAAGCTGTTAAGTAATTCGCTGCATTATTACAGCAATAAAATAAAACAAGCTTGGCAGGGAAACTGAGAAAAACAGACTGGAAGCATGTAATCCCTTGCTTTATAACAGGAAGCTCTAGCTGAGATCAAACTGATGAACATGCCCCCCCAATGGCAAGATAATTATATGGAGCAGCTGAGCTGAGGCTGAGAAACCACATTCCTGTTAGCAAACCATATCTGCTTTTATTAAGAAAGAAATCAGAATGATTTCACCCCTCCTGCAAAAAAACAAAAACAGACATGTAGTGAGATAGCACATTTGATGAGGTTTATCAGGAAGTAATCTATTTAAGGATGCAGCTAGAGCCCCCTGGACCTGTCCCAGCAGTAAACAAAAACCCGTCTTTGAAGCACAGACAAACATAAGTCTTACAGAAAAACAATCATGTTTCTCTAATTTCTTTCTCTCCAGTTGTTTTGCTTCATCCCCACACATGTAAAAACAAGTGGCTACAAAAGCATGCAACAAATTCATGATTAATTAATTAATGGGCTTTTCCTCTTGAATTATTTCTCACTGTATATAAAGTCCTCAATATAAACCTAGCTTAAAAGCTTTCGCACCACTTTACAAGATGTTTCTGAGGAGGACTGTCCAAACTGTATGAGGTCAATGAAAGTCGTACCGCTTGCCTCTCCAGGTGTGTGGCACACTGCACACAATGGAGGTGAACATGAGAGCAGTGACAAAGGAGAAGAGCACGAGGTAGATGAGACCCTCAAGTCCATCATAACAAAGTCCTGTCATGGCCTGGACGTAGTCCTGTAACAAGCACAGGTGTTAATTTTATTTTTTGGAAGATTTAAACAGGTTCAAACAGTTTTTTGTTTATTTATTTTTTTGACAAACATAAGGGAAAAAAGGCAAAATAGAAGGGAAGAAGTTAAAAAGGGGTCTTTAACATGCATCTGCTTTGACTTCTTGTTTAAACTAGGTCAAACAAAAGAGATCACAGTTGGCAAACTAGAGGGGAGCAGAGTAGGTTTTCCTTGCCTCAAAAGGAACACTTTTCATCATGACTGAAAACTTTTGACTATATGCACTGCAGGAAAAAAAAAATATTTGTACTCTGCTAAAGTTTCTCTCTTCACATAAAATAATTGTGTCTTGCTAGCCAAGGAACTCTTTGAGAGAGAAGGCAGAGCAAATAGCACCAAGAAAAGTGCTTCACTTGCACATGTGCACTTGGAATTTGGAAGCCACTGAGGGACAATCTTCCAAAGCACAGACATAGCCAAGTACTTGTCATTCAGCCAGCTTCATAAATGGTACACAGCCAGCATCAGTTGGACAAGAACTTGCATACAGGAAAGGAAACATTATTTATGATGGCAGGTGTAGTCAACTGCACAGGCATAAAAGACGGGCTGCTTTATACAACTAAGCTGCACTACAAGGATGTCAGAACACATCAAGTCCGCCGGCCCTTTTTCAATCAGACAACGAGCAAGCCCACAGTTAACAGTGTCTCAGTTTGTAAGTCTTCTACTCACCATGTGCAGGCTGCGACAGTCCACCAATGCAGTGAGCTGATGTAGGTTGATCTCTGTGGTGTTCAGTATCCCCTGGATCTCTTCCAAGCGTCCCTGTAAATTAGCGATGGGAAACTCAAAATGTGCACTGTTGAAAAATGGCTCAATGGCTTGAAACCACAAAAAAAGAAAAAGTGGAACAAAGTAAAAATCAGAGCAATTCTCATTGTTTACCTGAAAACACACTACACAGCAAGTTTCCCCATCATGTCTGTTAATAGTTTAAACACTTGACAATGAAGAATGAGATAATGTGATTATTCAATGCACATTTATCAGGGATTTGTCTTGCTTCACTATACAGCAGCACAAAGGAGCCAGAGCTGAAAAAGCAGATTATAATGTATGATACATTTTAATGGACAGTTCCCTTTTTCCCTCTAGTTCTTTTTTTAAGGTCTGGCAGAAAATGTTTGATTGCCAGATAAAAAAAACAGTGTTTCCGCCACCTCAGCAAATTTCACTGTGTGGATACGTGAAGTGAAATATGCCTCCCTCTGTTCCCTATGTCAGCTCTCGTTTATGCCTCTGTCAACACAGAGTAAGGACCATCCTTGGACAATAGCATAGTGTTGTATTGACAAGGGCCAGTGAAAGCCTAATGCACATAATGCAGGTCCCAGGTGGGCTGTCAGCAGGCCTTTATGTGGACAGGTGCACTTCACTTCTCTGCAGGCCGGTCAGGTCCCATTCACTTGTATGTTGTGTCATCACAAACCGTTAGAGATACCATGTAATGTGGGACTACAAGTAAAGGGTATTTTACTGGGGTGGGAAACATACCTTGGTTTGTTTATACTCTCTGGTGGCAGATCGAAGCAGTTCAAACACATCATCCTGCATTTCCACTAATGCTTTGTGGCTCCCGGAAAGCCTCTGAAACGAAAAAAAAAGAATGAATATTGTAGCAGTCCAGCATATTTCAAAAGTATTTCCATTTTTTAAATCAGTGCCAGAGGCTTTGAGAAGCTGTCTCCTTTTGTAGTCAAGCTGATGTCTTGTGAAATCACGCTGAGTTTATAGAGCTTCAAGGCTTATATAATGTATATATAGCGCTTCGTTCTCTATACACAAGGACTAACAATAGATGCCTAGCTTTAGCTGCACTCAAAACTTCTAATTTATTCATGGAGCTCGAGAAATGAAATGTAGGGACTCCATTAAAGAAAACCGCAGTTTCACAGTGAGTGTGACATTTTACTTCTGTACAACATCTCTCATGCCCAACACCCTTTGAAGCAGCCCCACAGTATAGTCATGGACGTACAGGAAGTGCTGCTCTGCATCAGCTTTCCTGCTGGCATAATGAAATGTATTGTACTACTGCATGGAAAAAATTGCTTTGAGGCAGTGGGAGTGGCCCATGGTGCCTACTTGCATTCCTCCTAATAACAAGGTCATACATCATGCAGAAAATATGTCTGTTGAGATTTTACCATTATGAGCCTTAAATGGTTTGTTTTAACATGCACAAAGACGGATCTAATAACACATGTAACAAACCTGCTGGAAGGGATTGCTCTGCTCCAAACTGCAACTAAGGTAGTACTGAAGGGTTTCTGCAAGAAAAAACAGAACACATATGAACATGTTGGCAGAGCCACAAGAAGTTATATGTAGGGCTGCGGCTAGTCTTTATGACGACATAACTTGAAAGCGGTTTTAACTCCCAATGTGTGAACTTTTAAGCTTCCTCAGGATGTTTGTTCTACTCAACCAACAGCACAACTGCAAAGAGGTTAACAACATTTATTGGCTTATCATATGGCAAATGTGGCAGCTTTTTCAGCTGCTCCCTTAAGGCCAGATGCCCTTCCTGACGCAACTCTCCCAGGGATATGCGTTTGAACCAGGAATCTTTCATGTGCACTTGTTCAGTTTTCTCATGTATGAAAACAGACATGTTTATTTATTTATTTATTTAATTATTAATATTAATCATGTTATTCTTTTTATCCTAATTGCATTACTGTTACATTCATTATTCTTCTTTGTCTTTTATACAATGAATATCTAGCTTGCAAAGTAATTAATTACAGGCAGGTTAGCTTCACTATTTGATAAACACTTTTTTATAAAAACAGATATACATGACAACACATTCCACTTAACCCAAAATGCACTAAAAATTAGAGCAAAATATATTTACAAACAACCTGCACATAACCTACAAAAGGAAATCCTTGCTTTCATAGGTTGAGACAAATGAAGACGCTTAAAAAAAACCCTACCATCAAATAGATTTGTAGCTGATTAATCTTCTATTTAAATTAAAAGATACCGCTAGCAACTAAAAAACTGCTATATCACTGTCATATTTTGTAACATGGTCCAAATGTCTTGCACATCACAATAAGCTGACCTTAAAGGGGACCTAGTAAGCTAATGTCAAGGACCATATATTATTCTTGTAGTCTAGTAATATAGCTCTGCATGATTCACAGTTCAAAAACAAATGTGCATTTATGCAATACTGGGCCTTGGTGCGTTATCTCACTTCATCCATTGTGTGAAAATAGTTATTAAAGCTCCCACCCCTTTAAAGGTTTTTTGTGTTTAGCTTTCTTGCAGATCTGTAAAACTTCTGTGCTCACAACTTGTGCCGACTCCTTGCAGTGACCATGTTAAGGATATCCCTCCCCTTTGACGTCAAGCCAAAAATAGACAAGTGCTAGAAACAGCACAATTAGAGCAGCATGAAGCCTGAGCTTTTGACTCATGAGTTTATTTGTGCAAATTTGACCTTTGGTCTATAAAACATAGCCATGTTTGAGAATCTAATTTTTCCATTGGGAAACGTATAACAACAACAACAACAAAAAAATTACTAACATAAAAAGTCAACTTACTACTAGTACAAGTCAGAGTCCAGGAACATTAAGTACACAGAGGTATTCAGCTGCTAACTTTGTGTGTCGGCCTTTTAGTACTAGCCAGGCAATGCAGCAGGTTTCTGAATGTTTATTGTGAACCTCAGAGTTCAACAAACAAATTTTATTTATGCAATTTCAATTTGCAACAATAGCCTCAAGGCTTTACATAGCCTAAAGATCCTACAATGTTAAATACTAAAAGAAAAAAAAAAAAAAGAAAAAAAAAAGAAAAAGGGCTCAATCTCACTAAAAAGCTGTGTAAAGGTGGGCATTAAATTCTCTGCATGGTTATCAGTACAAGCAACCACTTTCAAAACATGAGATACTGTCAAAAAGTACTGATTATAACTACTGCAGGACAAGACGGCTACAGCTTTTTTCTATATTTCTCATTCTTGCATCATTGTGCTTCGTCTTCACAGAGTCACTGGTTCAGACCTTAAGATTCTAGGCCAAAATATACTATGTTACTGTCTAGTTTTGAGTCATTGAATGCTGCCCTGTAAGACACTGATGGCTACTATAACTATGAACAAGCTAATCATGAGCTTTGAGGTTAAATGGAAATGTGTTTTTCTCCTAACACAGAAACACTTGAACAATCAGCACTACACAGCCAAAGAGAGGCTTAGGATTAAGCCTTTACTGCAAACAGCTTCAGGAAAACAACAGTGTGGTTATAACACCTCTAGAGTCATTGTTAAATTACAACATGACCATACTTGCAACCTGCTTGCAGTACACGATGAGCCAAAGAAGACTAATTCATTTTTCAGACTTTCACTTGCTGTTACCAGCCACTTCAGTTAGGTTAATAATCACAGAACTGAGAAGGAGTGGATGAGAAATGCTTTTGCGTGAGAGCATGACTCAGAAGCGGTGGAATACAGAAGTGTCCACGGATAGAGGCAGTAGGAACACCATCACCACCACCAACCTGACACATGGTGTTAGTGACGTCCAAACTCACTGCTGTGTCAGGAGCCTTTTCCCACACAGCTGAGCATGAGAAGCGAATTTCCGGCATTTAAAAGTACATATCAGCAAGCTTCTGTTGGTCCAGCTCTCACAACTACACCCACACATTTATATCAGGAGGAGCAGATTTCCTGAAGTCCTTGGATGAACTATGGATGCCTCATCATGGGGTTGGGATCAGTTTTTGTGTCACTTGGTATCAGAACACATACTTAAATGATGACTCAGTTATGGCTTTCATGATCAAATAAATGTAACGGACAGGAAGTGGGTTTATATAATTCTCATAGTATTATGCCATTTCCCCGTGAAGCACAAGAAGAAGAATTAGTTCTGCTCATAACTCAGTGAGGAACCCTCAAAATAAAGGACAACAAACAAGTATTGTTCGGTATTATGATTAGACTGATACGCCAGTGAGCCATGCCATCAAGATATCTTTGGCATCCAGTCACTGCACTAGGTTAGATATTTAGCAGTCAGAACAAATGAATGAGCTGCACTGTGAGTATTTCCAAACACGGGGATGTGTTGAAAACCAGATGTCATATAGACTAAATAAGCAAATGTTCACAAGGAACCAACTTCCTCCAAACACAGAGGGATCAAACGCACAAATGCAGCTGTTTTGAGCATCTATGGAGTTCAAGCCTGCTCAGAGTTGCAGCTCATCTTTGTCACTGTTGCCACCATTTGTATTGAAAACAAACCATCATAATAATAGAGAAAAACCGGCTGCAGCAGAACAAACTGCATCTTAAATTTCTCTCTGATAAAATGCCTAACAACCACACAATGGGGAGAAAGCACACGCATGAAAACTAACATTGAGTGTTGTTGAAATGATGCTACCACAACCACTGAGGGGAGAAAAGCAATAAATCCAGTGCTGTAATAACACTTTCTGCTATCCAGAGATTTGTCTAGTCCAATTTCATGAAGGCAAAAGCTGTAAGGGAGAAAAAGACAAACACAAGAACCGAGTCTGGACTTACAGCAGTTTTTTCCCCCCACTTTGTGTTAATACTGTAATAGCAATATACTTACTGCCTCATCACAGTAATAATAAGTGAGTTCCTTTTTTCTGCTAAATAGTTAGCATGTGTTTAAGGGAAAAAAGCAAAACTGAAAACCCCCACACTGCATAAATTAGCCCTAGGGTAAAATAGAGCATTAAAGCTGCAGCATAATACAGTTCAGTGCATACAGTGAGCCAGTGCTCATTGTTCAGATTAACCATACAACGGAGCAGTTAAAGCTAATGTCCTGGTTTCTGCCCAAAGCATGGCAATCTCCATGTTTGAGAGATTAGAAGAAGATATATTTTGTTAAGCTGATGTCAAATAAGGGATTTTAAGCAGAAATAGGAGCACCAAAATCCTTGGTGGCGTTTATAACATGTGATTATGGGTCTTATTTCTAAGACACAATATCTTTTTTCCCCCTTCCAAGGACTGAAGGAGGATGCAGGAAATACACTGCGTCCCGGATACTGTGCTCCTTGGTTCTTATCTTCCTCATGCAAATCCAAGGCACTATTTTCCCTCTTACATGTGTCCCATCATGAGACATATAGGTCAATTACTAAAATCAGACAGTTTGAGAGCCGTCTGTAGTGGTTTTTAAAAAGCAGCCCATTGCCCTTCTGCCCCCACTGTAGATGTGGTAGTAGTACTTGGAGGGGTTTTATGGTCTATGGAGAAGAGCAAGGCTGACCCTTTAGAACAATGAGATGTCAGTGCAGCACAACAGAGCATTCAGATCCTGTTCTCTGCCCTTTCAAAATTCAGTTATTTTGAAGAACTTACTGAATCTTTACCACATAATGATCTTTATAAGAGGAGCTCATACCTTTATTGATGACTTGATACTGCTTTGTCACTTCAGTGACATACGTATCAGGAGATGCACAAAAGTCACTGGTGGTCTAGAAAAACAACACAAATTAGACAAATTAGACTCAGTTGGTGACATCTGCATTCAAATGCAGTCAAACGTCGTCACATGCATGATTGCAAATGAATCATCATCTTTGATGAACTGATTGCAGCTTTAAAAACAAAAACAAAAAACAAAACAAAAAACAAACAAACAGGAAAAAAAAACACTTCATGTCGCTGGCTCTCTCAGTCTCTGCTGAGAGCAATCAAACAAAATTAATTAAATAAATAAATAAAAATGAGCACATTTAGGTGTGAACAGCTTGATTCATCTGCAGGGGAGGAAATCCTCCACAGGGATATTTAATTTGCATAAATAAAGATTAATGTTCATCAACATTTTTCAACCTCCTGGAAAATCCATTTAAAATGCCTGTTTAAATTATGTAACACAAAACAATATAAACAAAATATATGGATTTATTTTTTAACCTCAGTGAAGCAGCCAGTTTTACCACTTTCTGCTTCTGGGAGCATAAATTGCAATATTACCCCCATAGTGCATAATAACCAGTTATTTTGCCTTTTAATCACAAATCTTAATCAATACCATTCGTCTTAAAGATTTCTGTAATAAGTACCTAGAAAAATAAAACACCTGTACATTGTTGCACAATCCCCATTAACAAATGCATATCAAACATGACACTTATGAAATACACTTATTATAACTTAGTAAAAGCAGTTTCAGTCAAAATAAAAAGGTCCTGTGTAGCATAGTCCTTCTCATAGGTATTGCTATTTTCATGACTATTTAGTGTATTACTCCTTATATCTTGACTCATGTACTACTAGTTAAGTGAAATAAAACTCTGCTCCGCAGCCACAGGCTGCCCACAAAAACGGTTTTCCCAACAGGATCATGCAGTGATGCAGAAACTTACAGCAGAGACAGCAAACTCCAGCCCCAGGGAGACCCAGCTGATTACCAGAGCCACTACACCAAATAGGCACACCCTGGGGAGAGAAAGGAAGTGAGAAGTATATTTAACCAGCAGCAACTTTCATGTGCAAAAACAACTTAATCTTCTGCAGAAAGAAATATATTTAAGATAGAAAATTTGACAATTTATTCAACACAAAGATCTGCAGATCAGTCTTAAAGAATAGTATCAGCTGTAAAGGCAGAAGGATAGAAGAGGAAGGCAAAGGAAATCACCAACATACATACATGGATAGATTACATAAGCAACTAAAATCAGATGCAGCTAAATTCTTGAAATCATGTTGAACAATATTGAGTGATCCAAAAAAACAAATCTTGACCAATTGGCTATTGGCTGAAGGCTGCAAGAACACAGGATATCCAATATCAAGAAGTGATACTGAGAGTCCGTGTTATCATGTGCAAAGATAGTACATAACAAAATAAACGCAAACCTGTCAAGCCAAAAATGTCACTTGTGTCAACAGTACTGATCAGTAAAATACTGATCTGATCATGATGTGATGCTCCTGTGAAATTAGTTTTAAAAGGGCTGAAATTTCAAACAAACTTTTTTGTATGAACTGAACAGTAATGAAGAAGTGGTTTCGTGTATGGTAACTGCCACTCAGCCAAATCCTTCCCCAGGTCACAAGAGTTTCCCCTTGCATCTTGTGAGACTCACGCTATGAGTGTTCCTTTGGAGTTGCGAATGAGGCCAAACAGCACCAGAAGGCAGATGAGGACATCGAACAGAAGCAGGGTTATGTAGCCCAGCCACCTGTGAAGACACATGTCATTAACAAGTGGTCAAAGCAGCACAACTAATCATCTCTCAGTAAAGAAGCAGTTCTCTTAACATCAGTCACAATGATTTCAGCTTATCCTATGTATTATAGGTATGCCTCCTGAAAGGTTTGTTACACTTGAACATTGAAACCTAAAAAAATAAAAAAATAAGAACCTGAAAATAACTGAGGTTAAGTCATACTGGTCTTGGGGCAACTTGTAAGTGACATGTCATAAGTAACCCAGAGGGCAACCCTGGTGTGCGAGAATTAAAGTTACCAGCGAATAATCATATTCATTTACTGAAAAGGATGCCAAAGGAGGGTTAGGGGCCAGATGAAGAGCGAATTAGAAAAGCCCTCTGATGACCCCCAAAATAAATATCAAGGGACCAGTTCACCATGCATCTGGTGGCTGGGCAGAGCAGCCCAAAGTAGCTATAGGGGTCAACTCGCCTGTGGGTTCGAAGACTTAAGGACTGGATGGTAGTCAGGTGCAGAAGCCCTAGCGGTTCCACCTCTGGCTTTCAAAAACTGGCTTGTGGTACCACTGAATGTCACTTTTCTGGTGGAGAAGGAGTCTGAGGTGATGCGTGGGATAATTGCATTAGATATCCTGAGCTTGACTTAATGGACAGCTAGGGCTCCGAAACCAGTTTCCTGGAGTGGGGGGTGAACTTCCATCAGGTCCACTCAGGAGTTGCTCTAGGTGAGTGGCGGTGGGCAGGAGTGGGTATATTTGTAATCCCCTGGTTCAGTACCTCCCTGCATGTTCAGGTGAAAGAGTGAGTCCTCCATACTGGGGAACTTTAATGCTAACATGGGAAATGACAGTGCGACCTGGTTGGATTTGAAGGGTTTGCCCAATGTGAACTTGTGTGGTGTTCTGTTTTTAGACTTCTGTGCCAACTACAGTTAGTGCACAATGAACACCATCTACAAGCATAAGTGTTTTTATAAATGCACGTAATGCCACGACAACCTAGGTCACAATTTGATCATCAAATGATCAGATGCAGCCGTATGACTTGGACACTTGGGTGTAGAAAGGAGCTGAGCTGTGGTGCTGGCACAGACAGAGTTGAAGGGAGCTGTTGGGCTGAAGGAAGAGTCCTGTTGGCCTTGGTTATCCTGCTTGACTCCAGAGACAGCTAAGAGATATTGGTAGCTCAAGCAAAGTGCAGCTCTGGCAGTAGCTGAAGCAATAACTCATGTCCAAGGAGTTCAATGAGACCATGGAACAACTCATAGGAGGAAGTGGTGCTCTACTTATACTAAATGCAATGAGGATTGGGGAGGATCTCCTTAATACCGCTGACATGCCTTCCATAGTAGAAGCAGAGTCCAGGGGTGACTCATCTCTCACAGGAGAGGAGGTCACTGTAGTTAAACATCTTCTGGGTGGCTAGGTGAATGAGGTTTGCCCTGTATTTCTTAAAACTCTGGATATTATGCGGCTGTCCACAGCAGCTTTCCATAATGTTTTCTGCAATACTGATTAGAGGTCTGCAGCAGTGCCTGTGGATTGGCTGACTGAGGAGGTGGCTTCTACTTGCATATACAAAAGGGTGGCTTGGCTCTCCCTTAGAGATAAGGCGAGTAGCTTGGTCATTTGGGTGTGACTCAGAGTACAGCCACTACTCCTCCACAAATGAAGTGGTTAGGGCATTTGACTAAGCCACAGGCCAGACCCAAGATTGGAAACCGTGTCTACCTGTTTAAGCTGAAAGATGTGGCCGGGAAGAACGAGGCTAATAAGCCTTTTTAGGCTGCTGTCCCTGCAACTTGCATAAGATAAGATAAGATACTAAAAGAGCACAATTTAAACAAAAATATATGCTTGTAGCTAGGTGGTAGCATTCCTTTACTTCCCTGTGACTATTAAATCACATCTTTTGAATGCATGTAAGAGCAAGTATTATGGGAAAGGGTTTATTGTTAACGGACTGTGAACCTATTCTTCAAGGATATAATTGGTATATTTAACTGACACCACAATTCCAGGGTATTTATTCCTCTCACACTGGTCCTTTAGGGGTGCTGCAGATATCAGCATAACTGATCCACATATAGTAAAGGTAATGAGTCTCTGTAACCTTATTTGACAGAAATCAATACATTCAGCTGGTTTTTCTGACCATGTGATAAACAAAGATATATTTTATGCATGAGAAAATTAAACACTGCTTTAATTTTCTAGCAGAGAAATGTAGTCCAGGCTTGCAATTTTTAAGCAGGTCAGCTACCTCATTATGGGCTGAATAAGTTAAAGAAATTCCTGCTTGCTTGTGCCTACCATTGCATCCTGCTATCTTGAATCACTTAGACATTTTAATACAGAAATACATCCAACACAGCACCACTGCCTAACTAGGAAAAGAATAACTAAATCTCAATGAAATATAAATGTTGTAATAAGCACCAGTAAAACAGTTCATTTTTTTTCTGCATCTCATGCTACATCTATTTTAATAAAATAGATGTAGCATGAGATAATTAGTCTGCTGTTATACCACTGCAAAAAGTGGTGCTTTGGCTCCACTGTCCCAGTCTTACCTGTACCAGTCAAAAAGCTCAATCTTGCCAGCAAACTCATCCAGGGAGATGTTGGAGTTTTCCCAGAAGGGAATCTCCACCATCTGTCTGACCAGCTCATCCAGCTGGCCCTGCAGCTTTTGGATGATGGACAGGTAGTCTGCATGCTGTGCATACTGCCCCTCAAGCTGTTGCAGATTGTCATCAACTGTCTGGTTCAGTGAGGAAGTACTGTCATAGACCTAGAGCCAAAACAGGGCCAAACAAGGTCATGATAGAGTTCAGAGAAGAAAAGTGGGGCTCACTATACAGCTCTAATGAAACTGGGGTTGCTTGTGGCAGCAAAGCGATTAATTATTAAACCTCTTGGTATAATTTGTACACTTTGTCTTACCAACTTCTGCACTCCAGTGATCGTGCGGTTAGCATGGCGGAGAGAATACGTCATTCGATTCACTCCATCACAAGTCTCGCCGTTCCCATAGAAACCGACGGCAATGCCAGCGCTGAAGGGAGACAAAAGGAAGGGAGGGGAGACAGGGTGGTGAGGAGGAGGGATTAGCTAAAAAAGACACAGAGAGGAGACAGAGAAGAGAGCAAGCCAGAGGGACAGCTAGCCAGGGAGAGAGGCGTGTGAACTCTACATTAACCCTGTCGGTTCAGACCCCAGTCAACAGGCTCCTTTGAGCTTCTGCAGAAAGACTCCATACAGAACCATGGAAACACAGAGGAATGGACCAGCTATGCCCCAAGCCCCACACTATGACTGACAAAGGCTGTACTGAGGCAGGAGATCTGCTCCCATTAGCACAGGCAGGCCTCAAGTTGCAGAAAAACAGCTCTCTCTAATGCATGAGCAACAGTTTCCAAAGGTACATCGATGGCAAAAAATGGCTTCACACTTATTAAAATCCTAATATCATTGGGAGAATACAGAATGAACTATATTTACAATAAAACTGTTTGGTATATTCTCATATTTCAGTGATAAAATATCAACTCCAATTCTGCACAATAATAAAGATTTAGCTCTGACATCAGTTCCTGCATTGCAGCTGTTGACATTTTGGAAGCACTTATCCTATGACATTCATCCTATAAACAGATTGTATCAGATGAAATGATTATGAATGAACCACTGTGGGTTAAAAGTGTTCAGCCAACAGCACTCAGTAGATCAGAAGGTTTTCCCTTTTCCTGGAGTGCTGCTAATCTCTTCCTCTCACACTCTGCAGTGTGATAAAGGTAAATAGGAGCAGCTTCACAGTACAAAACAAACTAAACTCCCTGGTGAGATGTGACCCTGTGGAAACTCTATACTATTCATAAAAAGAAAAAAAAAGTGAGAAGATAATCCTTTTATTTTTAAGTGATGCAGTTTCTTGTGCAATGATACTGCGATGCTGAGCGTGGACCCACTGTCAAAGAACAAAAGCAAAGCAAAACAGAAATGCCACATCTCTCCAACTTTTTTCCCCCCCTGCTCAGCATTTATGCGTGGGTACAAGCGTGCACACAGATACGGTGATTGTAATGCAGTTCTTGTACTCATCAGGTCCCCAAGCTCTTTGTGCTACTCTGAATCAAATGTGATGGCTCTCTTGCGGCCCATCAACAGGAGGAGGAAAACAGGAAACAAATTCAGTTTCCAAGGACAAAAACTGTGTCCAGATGGTACAATTCTCACACTATGCACTTACAAAAATAATAATGTAAAACCTTAAACTAAAGCCTAAAAGTACATAATGCTCATATACTGTACATCCTCCTCTTCACAAATTCCTGTCACACTGCTTATTCCCATCAGTACAGTTGTGGTGGCGACAATCCAACATACATAGGAATGCAACAGTTTTCAAATTATTCTGTATACAATGGTATCTGGAGGCTTTCAGTGTGGGTGTGAGTGATGTACTGCCTTAGATGGTTCAGGAAGACATTAGCAACAATACAGAAACTGCTGAATAAAACTAGGTGACTTGTAGCAACAAAAGCGAAACAGCTGTTAGTACTGCAAAGTAGGCAGGCCAGTAATTACACTTTCCTCAACTCCGTGACGAGCAATTGATGGGACTATCAACTGGAGGAAAGGATATTGCTGATTGACATTAGATCACGTTGTAAATACATCAGAGAGTTACCTATGCAGCCAGACCCTGACATTTCCACTAATTAACAACCATCAGATACAAAGTCTGGGCTTTATTTCGATGTGGTTATTTTCCAACATCGTAAGCACTTTCATCCAATTTTGCAAACTTAATATGATAATACAACCGAAAACCAATAAACTATAAAACTGCACAAATTTAGATATTTATTGAATTCATCGCTATGAACTATGTCACAAAGTATTGCTTGTTTCAGCACGGCTCAAACCACTCTGAATCTGTAGCAGCTGACCACATTATTTGCATATTCAGCTAATAATGGCTTTAGATTGGTGTACTGCCCTTTACCAATGCTTCAAAGGCTTTATCTCTTGCTATGCAAATGCAAAGCAGCCGGTACCAAAAAGACAAATCTTAATGCCGAGTGCAGTACTTCCATTACAGAAGTTTGCTTGGAGCAAATCATAACACTTCATATTGTTAATCATACTCCAAAACAAAATCAAATCATAAACCATGTGTTATCTGAAAAAGCGATCATTGATTGAATTATTTCATTTTATCACTGGGCTCCATGTAGCTCCTTATAACAATGTGCTCAACCAAAATTGGTTTACAAAACACTATTAAATAAGAACAAGAGTAGCACCATGAGTTACAAGCACTAAATAAACAGTCACACTTGCCATGTTTTCCAAGCTTTAGAAACAAAGAAGGAAATTCATAAACACCAAAATGATCAAACATCCATTTCATTATGTCATCATCAGTAAACCAAAACATTTCTGGATTTTTTTTGGAGTCATTTTAGTAGATGCATCTATTGCCATCTATTCTGTGTTTGGGGATCTGACATCATGGACTGAACCATTGCCAGTGTTTAACTGTCAGTATTGTTCAAGAGTAATATGTTATCACCAACACTGTTTATCACCACTGCAGGCCCATGTTAATACTCACCTACAGACAAGCGTTGCAATAATGACACACCAAGCTGTGCAGCAACAGTCGGCGTTGGGCTGCTCCTCGTTTTTGTTCCGCCGGCAGCACAGCCAAATGGAATAGAAGAGCAGGAAGAGGAGGTCCAGAGCCAGACAGGCAAGCGCCACACCTCCCAGCAACAGGATTGACTGGTAGAAAGAAGAATGGAGTTATGGAAAACTTCATAGCTGTTACTGGTTTTTCCTCAACAACAACAACAGCAGCAACTGGGATAGAATGCTTTTAAAGTCTCCCACAATGGAAATGCACACAACTTCAAGTATGTTGCTATCTTATCTGAGTGCTGTATTACACCCATTCTAAACAGTGGTGTGTGCTTCAATGTTAAACAGAAACATGAAGATAAAGTAGTCTGTTGACTGATTTGCAAACTGAAAGACTGAACTGAGAACTTGATCTCAGAGACAACTGCAAAGAACAGCAAAAACCACAAGAATGTATAATGATGTACAGTGTGATAGTCAAACCTCTCTCCACTAACTGTAGCTCTTCGTATGTAGGTCAGACAGAGGGCCTATGTGTTCACTGTATGCTCCTGAGGATTCATTGCTAGGGCAGATTTCCATCCACTTTTGTTTTTGTGAAAAACCCAGTGTTGTTCTACTCGTTCAGTTTTCCCAACAAAGCATTGCAGTGAATGACACGCCCTAGTGACCTGTGCAAAGCAGCGAGTGAACACAGCCAGTACTTGACTACTCCCCATGTTCCCAGTGATATACACAAACAATGCCATGCCTCATCCATGCTGCTCTGCATACTTCAACCGGGAGGAAAGACTGTGATCATAATGAGGATTAATTTTGGTGCATCACTTCTTTACCATCTGGGCAAGATGTAAGAATGACATATTCAAAAGTTGCATCACCTAGACGCAGCCTGAGCCCCATTAATGTCTCAGCCATCTGGATGAGTCAAGAATGTCCCTGAAGCTTGAGAGGGAGCATTGCACTGGCAATAATTAGCAGCCTGTAATTAAAGTCAGTCAATAATTATGGTTTGTAAGCTGTCCCAATGATAACACCTTTTATGTGCAGCACTTGTCATGATAAAACTAAGAAAAGGAACATATAGCAGATAACAGCTGGATTACCCTTTTAATAGTCTGTTACTATCCCTGTTGCTTTTGAAGAGATATTTTTCACACTGAACTTCCTGAACAGCTGTTATCCAGTAGGGGTGTAACATTTCTCAAACTGGGTCCAAAGGAATTTTTTTTTCTCAAGTTGTGGCATGAAGTGAAATATGGTTTTTGAGAGCTGTTATTCTTTTGTTATATCCATTAACTCCTACCAGGATAGCTGTTGTGAAAAGCTGTGAACTTTATACTCCTTAAAATGCTCACTTGCTCTAAACTAAAATCTATTCTCACCATTAAAATCAATGTTTAACTAAAGGAATCTGATAGTAGGTAACATGTTAGTTCGAACAGGGAAATAATCAGAAATGAAAGTGTAAACATCCTTTTAACTGCATAAGATCTGGCCAATGACCGTGAATTGCAGACGCATGTCTGGAACATGCCTTCCTCGTTTCGGAGGAATCATGATTCACTTCTTGATTTTCTGAATCACCCTTCCATGGTAAAAGGGAAACGGGGTTAGATCTTGATGCATCTCTTAAAGTTAACTCATGTCTGTAGATTTTTCCACTTGTTTTCAAAATGCTCCTCTACATTAGTCTGCCTGCTCTTAGTAATCACTGACCCAGAGCTTTATTAAAAACCACAAAAGTACTGAGGATTTGGTAATGACGCACTTTCTAACACCAACAGCATAAACAACATACATAAAAAGAGGAATTTAAGACTGTCGTCATAATTATAATTATTATCAAACCTTTTTGCAGATCTCTCTTTATTAAAACCTAAATAAAAACAATTACTTATCAGACTAACTGTACAGTTTTCACACAATTAAGGACTGCAAAGTGTTACCTGCATCTAACACCATGGCTTTCACAGATGATAAATATCATCTTTGTTGAAAATAAATTCAAAAAGAAAGCAATGCACTGTTCATGGCAATTCAAATGTATTTATTGATTAAAGGATAATAGAACTAATGGGTCTAGAGAAGGGAATAACCACCCAGAGCTGGGTACCTATAATTATCATAACAATTTGCAGAGACTCTCCAAAACTCTCACTTTATGTGACCTAAATTTAGAAGATTCTATTTAATATTAAACATATGAACAAACGCCCTGCTTTCCCTTCCCCCCAGAGTCTAAACTGCTCATTAGTCAGTGCAGAATCCTCCTTAACCCCTGCCCTCAGTTTAACCACCCCAATGTGAGTCTGTTGGAATAAATATATTTTTTCCTTTGGGTACTCCAGAGTCTTAATGCCCCCCATGTGGTGTAACAAATACTGACCATGATAAGATTACAGGGAAAATAAGACATAAGGAAGTGGTTGCTTAGGTCAGCTTATGTGGCCTGGATTACACTATACATTGCCAGCTGGTTAGTGTCTGGAAAGCTACACACACAGATGGTGTCAGGGATCAAAAGGTGGAGAGAACGATCAGCTGCCACCAATACAACTAATAATATTAAATGACAACCTTACAGGAAAGAAAAACAAAAAAGAAAAAAAAACAAAACACAGACTGTGGCCCAGCATGCCCAAACATGCTAAAATTGCGAAATGGAGGATTGGGATTTTATCAAACTGATACCGAAACAAGCACTTGATAATATCACAGCCCCAAGTGCGAGTCTAGGAACTTGCAGGGTTTTATTTTACCTGTTGATACGTCCAGTCTTCTGGTCTGAAGTCACTGCTCGTTTGCTCGAACCTTAAGTTGAAATGTGGAAGTCTGTGCAGCAGGTTCACCCACCATGGTGGAGTGTAGCTAACCACCGCTGCCATGGGGAGCAAATGTCAATGGGATCCACGGACAGCGGACAGGAGAGAGGGGATGCTTTAAAGTGTAAACACGCAGGGGAATCCACCTCATACAGTCAATCTGTAGCCGGGATGGATGACAAAAACACATGCAGTAATGTTTAAGTGTTTTCTTCACTCTGACAATCATAAACATTACATTCATTTATTTTTCACCTACGTATAAATCCGAAATGCTTTCATTACATATTAATACGAGCTCGGGTAAAACAACAGCTCGCTAACTTCACAAACATTGATGCAGCTAGCACTCAGCTAACCTTAACTACTCGATGTAAACCTCAGTCATGCTAGTTACTTTCTGTCAACTTAACTATCTCTGTCGTTGTGCGACAGTTGGGACTTTGCTCTAATGTTAGCTGTAATCTCTCAAGCACAGAAATCCATTTAAAATCACATAAAATTTTCGTCTTTTAGAAGCTACTTATACCCGTAAAGTAGGTTAGCCAGCGTTAAGTCTGCTAACGTTAGCCGGTTTAGCTGCTAGTTAGTTGAGTCCGCTGAGAGTCGGGGAGGAATCAGAAGAAGCAGTCTCTTTTGTTTCACTTGGCATTCTGCTCTGCGGTTTGTTGCATCCTGCCTTGCTCATTTGGTAGTTCCTCATTTCATCTCTCGCAGTCTTATTCCACCGCAACGACTCAAACTACCGAGCGAGACCTCCAACCAGTTATCGTTCGTGCGAGAGGCTGGAGCCAACCCAACTCGGCGACTGTTCACGACATTCACCCAGCTGGCAGCAAACCCAGCCCCGGCCCGCAAAAAGTAGCCCAACACCGTCGATATGTTTTAAAAAATAAAACATGACCCAACAGCGCCACCCAGAGGAGCCGCAGCGTCGGGCTACTGAGAGGTTCAGGTAATGTCGGAAAAAGTATGACTACCTGTCTATTGAGTCACAGCTAAGAAAATTGTCTCCTCTAAGGCAGCGGTCCCCAACCTTTTTTGCGCCACGGACCGGTTTATGCCCGACAATATTTTCACGGACCGGCAATAAGGTGTCGCGGATAAATACAACAAAATAAAACTAGTGCCGGTACCGAAAAAAAGAAGATTTATTCATAACACACGTGAAAAGACCCAGGAAAACCGAGTTAACGATAAAAACGATAACAAAATAACGCTGAAAACCGATAAAAACCCTGAAAACCATACATTTCACACCTGAGCCTCAACTCTCGCGGCCCGGTACCAAACGACTCACGGACCGGTACCGGTCCGAGGCCCGGGGGTTGGGGACCGCTGCTCTAAGGGGTTTAAGATAGTTAAATTTTTTTTGCACAGCGGGAAGAAAAATTAAAAGTCTTGTAAAAGTCATGCAATAAACTTATCTAAAAAATATTAAGGAAGGAGAACAGAGGGAAAAGTCCAAATTACACAAAATTACACCAGAACCTTGATGGAATTATGAAATCAGAACAACCTCCAACACCCATCAGATTGCATGTGGTGCTATCTAAAAAAATCATCTGACTAGTAACAGCTTCATTTGTCAGGATGACGATGAACCCAAACATGCTGCAAAGGGAGTAAAAGCATACTTGGACCGAAAACCCCCCCCCAAACCCACAGTGGGACACTATTAGTCATGGATTAGCCTCCCCAGAGCTTGGATCCAGCATTACTGACAAAGAAAGAAACAACAGGCAGTCAACATCCAAAGAAGTTCTTTGAATATCCTTTAAAAAGCCTGGAGAAGTATTCTTGAAAAATGCTTTTACAATAAAAATTACAATAAAGCCTAACCGTAAGAGACTTCAGGCTGTATTAAAGAATGAAGGTGGTCGTGCCAAAAACACTGACTTTCAAGCTTATTAGTATTCTGCAAACACGGTTACATTCTGTATTTCCATATTTCTAACAAAATATAATGAAATAAGTGTGGCTCAAGCCTTTTGCACATTATTCCTGAAAACAATGTGTATTGATAATCTGAGAGTATTTTCTGTTTATTTTGTTTCATTTTTCTATTCTCTTTCTGCTTTATTGTTGATATCTACGACAAAACAACAACAACAATAACACGTAAAGATAATACAGCTAAAAACAGTACGGTTATGTGTACAGCAACAACGATCACGTCAATTAAGCTCTCTGCCTGTGCATCTTGTTATCCCTCAAGCTAAAACATACAAGGAGCACATGAAGGCACCATTGCTTATGCAGACAAGTTTAAAGAATGAGGAACAGAGAATAAACTAAAATTAAACCTCCCAAGTGAAACCATGAAATAAATATCCCCCTTCGAGACATTTTTTCCCCATTGTAAGTCTGATAAACTTCTGTCTCACAGAGTTGGGAGCGTCATAAATCGCTTCTTCACACCCCAAATCCGTTTCTTGGTTCGGATTAATGCAGTTTAAAGGCACAATTGGTGAGTAACTGTGGCTGTAAGTAAATTACTGCACTTAAATCATGTGGATTATTCATCTCGGGGCTCGGACTTGAGCCAGCGATCGCTACAACTTTAAGAAATAAATTGCATGTTTTTTTTTTTCTTTTCTTCAGGAAATCACATGGAGGTGCTCCCGTGCTCACATGACAGGCTGAACCATGGCAGGAGAGATCAGTGAAGGTAGAGTGCCGAAACTTCTTAAAGTCCTTTTTATGACTGTATCGCCAAATAATTTCCATATTGGATTTATTTATTTTTCTCGACTTTGCGATGTCGGAAAAGTTTAAAGTGTGAATATTCCTGCGAGCTAAAATCGCTATGAGAATTTTTGAGTAGGCAACATTACGATCGGAATCAATCTTCTTTGGAAAAGCCGTCGTGTGCGCGTTTTATCTCACCTGTTGATGTTTTCTTGATACCAGTGAAGCTACAGTCTTGGTGATTTTTCCCGGTAAAGGTTATGTAAGCGGTGAACAGGGCTACTTAGTTTGGGAGCTGTTTTACTTCCATTTGGAAAACTTTCCCTTGTCCACTGAAATACCTAAAAACCCCGTAGTGATATTATCTCTGCTTTATTCATCTTATCTAGTCCGCACTTCTCTAAAAGGTTGTTAATATAATACATTTCGAGGCTTTTTTGTTTTATTTGTTTTTTGTCTGATTTTTGGATGCCTTAAAAGATTCAAGTCAACACAGTAGCCTGTAATTTCTATGTGGGGTAATATAAAACCACGAGATAGGAAATAAAGCGAGTAGTTTCATAAAATTAGTTTCTGGTGACCCCTGCACTGGTTACCACTTCATTATAATGGTGGAATATTTCTCAAATTTGGGCAGTTGTGATGCTATGTAGGTGTTGTTCCTCTTTTAGGCTCAGTTCCTGCCTATTACAGGGAAGTGCATGAGGCCATCCGCTGTAGGACAGATGAGAGAGTGCAGGTTGAGGTTTTTCAGCGGCTGCTCCAAAGGACTGATCTCTCCAAGGTGGTCTTAAACCAGGTGCGGGGTCCACACTTAAAGCATTCATGCTGCCACAGGCAGAGACTGCAGTGTTATTTAAAACTGTAACTTTTACTTATTAACTGGCACTGGCCCAAAGCAGCCTACTGTAATGGACTATACAGCCCACACTGAACCGAAATAATAGAGGAATATCCCATTCACCCATCCCTATTTTTTGCATATTACCAATGTGACATATGCACTCACAGTTTTATAGTGACATGAGGCTGGGATAGAAAAGGATTACAGACTGGTGAATTGAAGCCTTTAGTCAAAGAGACAATTTAATAAATTAAATGGGCTGCTATGCCACATTTTTGCTCAACTGTTCACTTTAATTTTGATAAGGGATGCTTTGTGAATTAGTGTTAGCAAATGCAGACAGAGTAGATAAAGACACAATATTTTATCAGGTCGCCACTGTGAGATAGGCTCCAGTGCCCCTGTCACCCTGAGTTGGATGAGTGGTTGAGACAAAGGATAGTGGGATGAATATCTTATCAGCAGGAAGTAACATTGTTGGCTTGCAGGCACTGAATACATAGCGGTGTGTCCCGTGGTTTTTGTTTGCGTTAATGCTGAGATATACAACACATGCACAATATGAAATTTCTCTGAAGTTACAATGTCTGTAGGTTTTGGCTCAAAGGTTTTCTAATTTCTGCTACATAACTTTGCACTTTTGCTGTAACAAAACAAATTTAAAGAAATGTTTTTTTTTTTTAATGTCCCGTTCCCTGACCCCATTGCATATCATTGCCTTTGTGTATACTGTGCACTTTTCGCAAAAGGAATGCAAACCACATTTGAATTTGGTTGTCAGACTGTAAAATTGTGACTCTGAGGCCATATTGTCTTTGTCCTCTTCAGATTGCTGAGCATGTTGACTCCACCGATGGATTCCTGAGCAAATTATCACTCTATAAAGCGCTTGCTTTGATTGCTCTCGCTCAGCAGGGCAAGCAACCGAGTCCCAAACTCTTGGAGAACTGCATACTAGGTAGGGGACAGTGACAGCAGTGTTGTAAATGTTTTGCTTAATGAGTAGTTTGGAAAGTCTTCAGTGTGTAAAACGGCAACGCCAGCATTTCCTCTGCTGTCAGGATAAATCATTTGCAAAGATATAAATGTCACTGTTTTTATTGACCATATAGATGTAAGGTTTCACTTTTAAATAGAAGGATTTTTTAAAAATGACAGCTCTAAACTGAAAAGTACCAACTGCATAAAATTTTCATTTCACTTGCCTCATGTGGCTTCATTTAGTTTTATTTTATTTTGGTAGGGAAGACTTTGCTATATTTAAGTGTTGCATTCTTTCACTAGCCCCACAGAGGGAAGATGACAGGGGGAGAGGTTTTTATGGTTTTCATTGAGGTAGCCATTATGCTGGCTTGAGTTAGATCCATCCCCGATCTTCTGTGATTATTTAAGGCCCTCTCTGTTATTTCAGGTGTGGCCAGTGTGGCAGCTTGCTGCATGCCACTTCCTTGTCTGCTCCAGAATGAGCCTTATGCATTTGTGGGAGTACATTACATTCAATTCACGATCTTCCTGGAATGTCCTAGAAGAAATGAAAAGCAGATCACATGAAGGCTACACACAATACTGAGCTAGCAGGAGACAAACAGAGGGAAACACGTAGTCTTCTGTTGAAAAACAGAAAAGTGGTTTTAACATCAGCATTCCTCCCACTTGGGAAATTCACTTCTCTCTAGATCCATTGATTCGATCACGGAAAACAAATATTAGATCTTGGTTGTTGCTGTGTGGTTGTCAGAGTTACCGAAACCTCAGCTCGGGGAGCCGAGGGACCTGAGCACACTGAGGATGCAGCCGGCTCAGGACGACGTGCTGACATTGTCGCAGACGCTGGACGGGCTTCTGGCGAAAGACACGGTCCAGGTGGAGCTCATTCCTGAGAAGAAAGGCCTGTTCCTCAAACATGTGGAGTACCAGGTCACCAGCCAGGTAAGGCACCAAATAAAACCTGATACAGTAAATATGTGTGTTACATTGGTCTAAAAAGAAACTAGAAACTCTGCTTCTCGATCGGTATTTAAATAATATGAACTAATCTAGAACACTATGTGAACTACTACACTGTAACTCTTTCTCTTAAATTTTCTTGTCTTTGCTTTTTGTTTTATTCAGCGTTATAAGATATCAGTTTACCGGCGTTATAGCGACTTCGATGTCTTCCACGAGGTTTTGCTTCAGAGATTTGCCTACAGAGTGGTGCCAGCTTTGCCACCTAAAAGGATGTTAAAGGGAGGTAGGTCAGGTTTTTTGTTTCTGCATTGAATCATTTTACAGTTTATCTTTTTAGCTGAACATGTCTGTTACTTCAGATTTGTTTGGAGATTATTTGCATGTATATTCTCTACAGAATGGTTGACAAACACATAGCCAAGCATTTTGGCGGGTAAAGAATAAAAGTTACATATTAATACAGGAGGTTTCAAACTGATGAATTTAAAAAATATAAAAGAAACTAGTGATGTGTAAAAATCCGCCTGTTTCCTCTTTATGTAGATTCTTATGCACTGATGAATCCTCACAAAAACGCTTGGTTAGACACTGACTCACTTAAGTCTTAACCAGCTATAGAATATCTAAAAAAATGCATCATCATATGCAAATCAGCTTTTGCACCATAGGTGCTTTTTGATGCATAACATCGGAAGAGTTCTCCATTTATGGTTTTTAAGTAAATTGACATAGACTTCAAGTTTAAGCTAAAGTTTGCCCCCGTTTATACCCCACACACCCCTCTCTGTCAGCGCTAACACTCCTGGTCAAACTGCTCATGGTGTTTGTTCTCTGCTGCGTCTCTCCACAGTCCTGACCTCTCTCTCTGAGCGGGAGTTCATTGAGGGGAGGAGACGTGGTCTCGGCAGATTTATTAACTTGGTGGCTCGACATCCCTTCTTCTCAGAGGATGAGCTGGTCAAGACCTTCCTCACTTTCAGTGGCTCTGTATGTCGTTTCTTTAACTCACTCCCTGTTTCTTTTGTGTTGGCTGTTGCCCAGTAAGCATTATGGTCATGATGACTGATAGTGCAATGCATCCTGTTTTAGCTAATCTGTGTCTTTTTCCCCCCCAAACTCTGACCTCCTCACCCTCCTCTTCCCAAACAGGATGTTCAATCTAGGCTGCGTGACACTTGTAAGAAAATGGGTGACGAGTTCATGATTAACAGAATCGCAACTCAGGCAAAGGTTTGCACATGGTTGATGACTCCAGTTGTACTTTTCTCATAAAGAATCGCCTGCTTTTAAGGATTCAGACAGCACAAAAGAGCTTTGCCTCACTTGTTTTACAGGAATATCTCCCAGCTGACATTCAGGCTCAGTTTTCGACAAGCAGAGAGATGATTAGAAATATCCACAACAGCTTCCAGAGGCTGCGGGACAGAGCTGAGAAAATGGTGGAGCGCTCTAAGGACAATGCATCTGATCTCCTCATGTTTGGCAAAGAGCTCAGGTATTTTATTATTACGGGTATAAACTTAATCTTTCTGTAGTATCCGCAGGTATTGGAGTTTTTGGTAATAAGGTTCAAATCCTCAGTGTTATCTGTGATTCTGTTCCTGGTTGTTAACTTGAAATGAGTTTGGCAGCTAGCACACCACAATATTACTTTCTCCCTCTGTAATATTGTATTTTCTGCAGTACACTGGGCTCAGATGCCTCGCCTCTTCCCTCCTTGGCCTCTTCACAAAGCACCTGGGGGACCCTGCGCCAGTCGCTGAAGAGCCTTTCTGTGGAGTTCGCTGTGCTGTCTGACAAAGCTGCTCAGCAGGTATAGCCCTCAGTCTTTCATCTTCACCACCTGCTCTGCTGTGTTTGTCCAAAACTGGCACTGGGTAATAAATGTTGTTTTGTTAATGTCCTCAGGGCCGGCGAGAAGAAGATGATGTTGTGGAAAAATTGAATCTTTTCCTGGATTTGCTGCAGTCGTACAGGGTGAGTGAGTTTCACTTTTGGTTCTCGCCTTTCACTCCACCTCCAGGGGATCCTCAACCTTTTGTGTGGCAGTTACTTTTGTCCTGCCTGCTGTTTTCTGATAGAAGCGCAATGAATATTTGTAAATTTAAATTGAAGTGCATTTAGTTACCAAAGTCAGAATATTATGTAATGGACTGTTTTAACCTCACTCCGCTGAAATTGCAGTTTTATTCGTGGGTGGAATTTTTTTGATTTTGCAAAGCAGCTGGTGGGTTAATAAGAAAGCATTTTCCACAGCGTCTATCAAATCTATTAACCAAAAAAAACAACATGCATAAAGTTCTTCCATTACCCCTGGTTGTTATGTGCAGCACAGTGTGTTTCCCTACAATTTGGATTCAAATAAAGAAGTACTTTGTTTCTCAAGGATCTCTGTGAGCGGCATGAGAAGGGCGTCCTCCACGAGCACCAGAAAGCATTGCACAAGTACAGTGTGATGAAGAGGCAGATGATGAGTGCCACTGTGCAGCCCAAAGAGCAGGCATCTGTGGAGCAGCTGGAATCGCGAATTGTTCAGGTGATCATTTCATTTTCTCTTTTGTGAGCCTTCAGAGTGTGAACTTATTTACTGCTTCAAAAGTAAAATTCCAAAACGACTGGAGTTCATATAATAGTAACATGTGCCCTTAAAACACACACACTGACCATATATTTGTGTGGGTTCGCATTTGAATGGAGCTATAGCCTTGTGAGCCATTAAAAAAATATTAAAATGTTGGGGATGAGAGAAATTTGTCATCTGCACATTATCCTGTTCCACTACATCCCAATGGTGCTCTATTAGATTGAGATGTATTGACTATGAAGGCCATTCGAGTACAGTGAACACATTGTCATGTTAACCTGCTGAAAATGGCCATCAGAAGATGGGTACAATGTGGTCATAAAGGGACAGGCATACTCCTCAATAGACTGTTTAAACGCTTAATTGGTACTAAAGCACCTGAAGTATGCAAAGAAAATATCCCCGTGTTTCTACATCACTATCACCAGCCTGAACAAAACAGGGTGGATCCATGCCTTCATGATGTTTACACCAAATTCCGAACAATCTGAATCTCACAGTAGACATCAAGACTCATCAATTTCCAGTTGTCCAGTTTTGGTGAATCTGTGTGAATTTGTAGACTTGGCTTCTTGTTCTTAGCTGACAGGAGTGGTATCTGGTGTGGTCTTTGACTGTTGTAGCCCTTCTGCTTCAAGGTTAGATGTGTTGTGCATTCAGAGATGCTCTTTTGCTACTTTTATTTATTTTTCTGTTGCTTTCCTATCAGATCGAAGCAGTCTGGCCATTCCACTCTGACCTCTGTCATTAACAAAGCATTTTCAAGCCATCCTCTGTAAACCCTAGAGATGGTTATGCAGGCAAAATATACATAGGGTGCCCCGTCAATGCATGTAATGCTCTCCAAAAACAGAGAGATTATTAGTTGACTAATATGTGAGATTAATGCTCTGTAATATTATGTACAACAGTCATGAATGAATGATGAAAGGTAATTACAGTGTTGACATGACAACACAAAATGAATCAATTTTAAATCCTATAGACTCTTTTAAATGTAATTGAATAATTTGTGGGCTTCTTGTTTTGGTAATGAGAGTAGAGCTTCATCATGTTGTTGTTGTTTTTTTGTTTTTTTTCATATTTAGCCCCAACGCTTGTACATGTGAAATTAGACAACGGTCACTCCATATAAACTGTTTTATTTCTAATAATTTCCATCCTTTAATAAGCGGTAAAGACATCTTCCTGTATGTTTATTCTAATAACAGCAAGAAAATGCCATCCAGACCATGGAGCTGCGTAACTACTTCTCCCTATTCTGCCTTCATCAAGAAACACAGCTTATCTTCACGTACCTTCCGATTACCTCGCACATTCTCGGATCTTTCGTTAACTCCCAGGTCCAAGGACACCGAGAGGTGAGACAGCTTTTTGAAAATAATTTTTCTACAGATCCACCTTTATGGCGACACCTCTTCAGTAAGGTCAAATAAGTTATAAATTGGCTACTGAAACGGATGGATGGTATAGCTGAACAGACCAGCCTTTTTCATCTGGGATTTGAAACCAAGCAAAGCAGTAACGGTTATGTACTTCCTTCTGATCGCTGGTTTTCAGTTTCTGTGGTTCAAGTACTTGAATGCTTCTTTTTTTCAGTGGGTCTTAAAGCTGGAAAGTATTGAGCAATATATTCTGTGCAGTAAAATACACCATTGTTTTCCCTTTCTTTTTAGATGGGGGAGGTGTGGAGTGAATTGCAGCCAAAGCTTGGGTGTCTCTTCAGCGGTAACAATGGATTGAAACACTCCGTCTGAAACCTAAATGTACATGAGATGAAAAAGGAAAAACACAGCCAGTGAGGATTGCAAACTAGAAAATAAAGCTCTTTGAGCTAAAAGAGAGGGGAAAAAAGCACAGCTTTTCATTCAGTTAGAGAATTTACACATTATGTCTGATCATTGGCCATGTCACCTGCATGGGACAGCTGGCTCGTAAAACACTTTACGCTCTGCTTCGGAGTAAAGTCCAGTTCACTATTAACTTTTTATAATTATTTGAACATGTCAGGAAAATCCTCTGAGGTGTTATTTTGTAACAGATACAAGGCTGGTGCATTCATTTCTGCATTCTGACTAGTTAAAGCACCTGTATGTGATATTTAAATTTTCCACACTAAGATGAAACAAGTGGTGAAGGACAGAAAGGCTGACTTTATTAAAGGACAGGACTATTTAAAATCTTACTGTTCTTGCTGAATAACATTGGACCAGTATATTATTTTGTTTTAGAAATGTTAGTTCGTAGGGATGTGTATCAGCATACTCTTCCTGCTTTTTGTTATTTACATCAAGAGTTTTCGCTGCCTGAAGTATTTGCAAGCGTCCCAGTTTTTATTTTAATAAGCTATTTCAAACATCTGACCTTAAACTGTAGGATAATATGAAGGGCCGAGGTGAGATCTATGAAAGGATAATGTCTGGCACTAGTGACATAATATGTTGATAATAACACTATAAGCTATTGATTTACTACCAAAGACAAAGCTGCCTAAATACACTCCTTTGCTATACATAAAAGCAGGACTCCTGCATCGCTCCAATTTAACAATCATCGCTTTTATTTCTTTAAGAAGATTTTTGCGCACATCAGCCAACAGATGAATTATTATCAGGACAAAAATGTCTGGATTTTGCTGGATTTTCTTCTCATTCACTGTCTGACTTTGTACTTTTCTAAAACTATGTACATTTTTGATTTTTTGTACACACATACTGTCATATAACAGAGAATATACTTTACTCAAATATATGTAACAAAGGTGCAATTTGGGGTTCATGTTAAAGAAGCTATGTTTCAAATGGCAAATACACCCAAGTGACCTGGTTTAAACATGTATTTTATGAAGAAACTCCCAATACCGTACAGTATGAAACAATTATTTTAGTAATCGTCTTGATTTAGAAAACGTGCTGCACAGAATATGAAACCTAATGAATTCAGAACTGTATATACTGTAAATATTCCACTAAAGCGGTGCTTCAAAAATTGTGTTGAATCAGATACTTTAAAAATAAAATGAGAATATGGATGTTTTCTTTCAGTGTAGTGCTGCTTTGATTTTCATGGGGAAAAAACCTGTAAAGAAATAAAAAGGTTTCTAATTGTGTTACAACTGCATAACATGTAAACCCTCCACAGGATATCCTCGTTTCCTCCGCATAATGACACAAAACAACCGTGATGTTGGATTATTCCTGGTATTTCTCAATTTCCAGAAGACTGAGGTTTTATATTGGTCCCTGATGTAAAAGCCACCAATAACAGCTCGATTATTTCCCTTCAGAGCTCCTCCACTTCTTCCAGTGTGTGGCTGAGAATCACATCGTGACCCTGAAACTTGAAGTATCCAACGAATTTCTTCTTCTGCAGCATCAGAGGGAACCACAGTATATCATCGGCCCACATCTGACTGAAAGGAATTTTGTCACTTTCGAACCACTGAGGCCTCATTTCTAGAAAACAAAAGAAAAAATAATTAGACCTCCGGAGAATGAAATCGCATTTTATCATCTGCCTTCAGATATCATCTGCCTTTCACTGTCATTTTTTGTGCCATTTCTTAGTTACTGTCCAGAGAACAGAGAGATTTATTATTAAATCAATTCAAGTTGCTTTAGGACTTCAATCCTAGGTAGACAACAGACATCTGCATTACGGCAGTGCAGATAACACTTTCACTCATTTCCTGCTTTATCTTATCGGTTTTATACAAAACAAAACTTTTATATGACAAGCTGTTAAAATCAAACACTTTAATGTTATTTGATGTGCCTTAAAACGCTCATAAGTGTATGCTGAAATAGTTATTGTCACTAAAATTACTCTTTTTTTTAGAATTTTTTCTAGTCAAAGATTAGAGATTAAAAAACTCCACCATATTCATTCATTCTTTCTTAACCTTAACAAGATGCTAGAAATGGTTGGATCTTTGTTTTTTTATTTAATAGCTTGACTAGACTGTTCTTGACTAAACAAACTTCATACTTAATTAATCCCCTGATTGGTTATTAGTATTTTTCAACTTTTTAATTTCTGTCTTGTTAAATCACTGTTAAAACCACATTACACAATTTCCCTTAACTTCACCACATTTCAGTTAAGCTTTTTTCCCTCTACTTATCTCTTCACCTCCTGGCTGTTTGACTTCTCTTACCCTCCAGACTCTTTGGTTCACTGCTAATGCCTGAACGCTCGAGGAGCTGAGGTTTGCCGAGCGCCTCCAGACTTCACCCTGCTGACCTTGGCTAAATTGCCTGGAAAGACATCCTTGCAAGTTCTTCCTGCTAAGGGCATCAACTCTTCTTTGTTTATTTACAATCTTTACCACTGAGAGCACAATTATAGATTTTTCTTTCCACTTCACAAATATACTATACACGCTCCTACTTCTATCTCATACAAAACAGTCAAATAGTCAAACAAAATCTAACACAGGATACGACTGGTTTAGACAATTGCAGACCCATTTCCAGACTTCTACTAATTTCTAAAATAACTCACAAAACTACTGCTTACCAGCTTTATCAGCTGGTTGAGGGACATTGTACTTAAAAAAAAAAAAAGTATACCAGCCATCAGACCAAACCAATTAACATATTATTGATCTGGTATTTCTGGCACTGCTATCAAATGGTTTTATTAATAGTTATTTGACAGAGACTTCAAAATTCATAATAACTTTGTCTTTATCTTCTCTTTTCCCATGTGACATCTCTCAAAGCTCCACCCTTGCACCATTTCTGCTTTCATTACACATTTCATGTTTTAGAGTTCTCATATTTCTTATTTCTTACTGCTGCTAATCTAATAATATGTAGCTATACTTTCCTATTACACCTATCAACCAATTTTCACTATCATTACCGACTGAGTGTCTTTAAGTATCTCAAAACTGAGGTCCATGTGTTCAGACCTGACAGCTTCTCTAAGGAGATCGGTCACTAGCCCTGCAACATCAAATAATCTGTGAGGAGTTTTGCAGTTATTTTGACCAGCATTTGAATTTTGAGCCTCAACTCTCTAACCTCATGCACTCATTTCTTTCAACTAAGAAACATCACTAAAATCAAACCTTTATTGTAACCTTCTACTTTGAACACACACTCCAACCTTCTGTCTGCTGTAAGTTATTGTACCTTACTTTTGATTTGCACTACTCGGTCCTCTCTAGCACACCCTCAAAAACCACAAAGTGCTTGCACATCACGCCTATTCCTATTCTTGCTATCATAAACCTTGCATGGAACTCAAAAGCCATGAAACCCCCCAGTGTAGCTGCACTATGACAGATTGGCATAGAAGAGTGGGCCAACATTTCATTAAAACCTAATGTCAGAGCCTGACTCTAGTTATTAGAAGAATTTGGCTTCAATTGCTTTGCTCAGACTGCTTGTTTCACTTTAAATTTTGCTGGAAAAATATAAAACTAGTACAGCCTGCAAAACAACCCCCCCTGAAGATGTCAGGAGGAGGTCAAATGCTTTTCACAGACTACACAGAACTCTTAACTATGAACATCTGCTCCAGTACTGCACAATTATTAGATATATTTTTTCTTGCTACCTAACATTTCTACTCAACTCCATTTAAAAAGCTTTTTCGGCTGTTCACTTATTCGCTTATTATTAAGGGGTCACCAAAGTGGATGGATTTGCATATTCAACAAATTTGATTTTATAAAACCTTTAAAATATTATTTTCATTAAGAAATGTGACAGATATGAAAACTGAACTGTTGATTTTAAGTTTGGGTCAAACATCACTTTAACAGTAAGTTACAAAAAATGTTTTGCATCAAGTTATTAGGACTCAATTATATTTATTATAAATGTATTGAAATATAAAATATTTTCCTGCCAAACTGTTAGGCACTGTGCAACAAACAGTCTTTGCATCTCCTCTCATAGGGCACCATTATCTGAAACTTATAGGCAACAGTGAACTAAAATTCACCACCCCAAGCTCTCTCTGTTTCCTCTCATTTCAACAATATGACTTTCAAACTATAATACCACTGGATTTCCTCATTTTTCAGTGTGGTGCAGCGGACGGCATACCATCGGATTCTGTCGGTTCTCCATTATATGTGTCAGCTCTGAAAACATGGACATCAAGTAGCTGCGTTTCTCCCACAAATTCAAATTTGATATTTCCGATCTTGTCGAGAGCATCCACCGTGAGACCACTTTCTTCTTCCAGCTCTCTGAAAGGAAAAAACATCAAATAAATGTTTAATTATGTGGGTCTTAAAAATAAGCTCACTGTAGACGTCACACGGACACTAAAAGCAACTAAAAATGGCAAAGTAATGATATCAGTGGTTCTAGGACACAATCTATTTGTGGCATTTGCTTTACCCTCTACACAAAACATTTTAAGATTATTAAAAAAAAATTAGTATGAGAGTAAAAGGTCTGGTTAAGAGCTTGTGGGCTGAACTTTGAGATCGGGGTCAAAGTGTTGCTGCAAACTGCAGAGGGTAGTAAAATATGCCAGAATAGCATGTTCAGGTTGACTGAATGTCAAATTTCTGGTACTTTTATTCTCTCTTATCTTTTTTTAAAAAGTAACTAACCATTAATACACTAATATGTGACATAGCCTAAAACCGCCGGGGCTGCTTTCTAATAAAAATGTGTCCTCAGAGAAGAAATTAATATAAGAGCTTTGTTGCTTTCTATGAAGGTGTGGCAGGGCGTGGTCTGCGGTGCCGCTGCAGTGGAGGCGGACGCACCTGAGCGGCATCTGCAATCACGCCTCGCCGGCATAAAGAGTCTGTACTGGGTCCTGTCAGTTCCTGTTGTTGGCGATGTGTTCGGCTGGTGGCTGGAAAGCTGCAGCCGTGTGTGTCATCATTCATTTACAGAAGGTTAAATCTTGGTAAAGGTACACTTTATACATATCTTACTCATCACAAGAGCTTCAGAGATCAGAACTGTTAGGGGCAGGGATGACGACTTTTAAAAGACTGAAAAAAAATTAAAATTTTATGGAACCATGCAGCAGCTCTTTTTGTTTTATTTTCTGGGGATTCACCCCAATCATAAAAAAAAAATAAACAACTGCAAAAATGATGCATTAGCAGCATCCAAGAAAACACTCCACCTTAAAAGCTGCTGGTAGTTGCCAGCAGCAAGTGAATTTTAATGTTCCTTCCACAGAATATTATACATTACACTCAACATATTAACAGACACTAATTTCTATGATTAGGACCATTAATTACAAACTGCAGTTTTCCTCTTTTTCTTTTTATTTAATCAATCACACTTTTTAAAAGAAGCTCTTTTGTCTAGCAATATTTTCAGTCACAACACGTTATCTAAGGGCCCTCATTTTGGCTTTTTAGCCCCCAGTATTCAAGCCAAACACAACCTTAAGTTCCCTTCACTAAAAGAAATGTTTTGACTGGTGTTACTTATCTTTGTTGTCTCACCTTCAATGCACAGAATGATATGCAGAGTTGGACACTAGAGTCTGTTAAAAGTTTTGAGAGCCAATACAGGTTCAAAAAGCAACTTAAACAAGTTAATTCGGAAAATGTGAAAGCTGAAATTGCTGTGGAAGAAATGCAAAATAAATGTTTGCCTATTCACTGACCAGGATTTATTAAATTAGGAGTGAAGCTAGGATTGGGAAGTGGGTTAAGATGATTTTTAGTATTACCCTTACCTGACCATTACATGAAGAACTAAGTGTTTCTAACTCAGTCTTGTTACCCATCACATTTCACTTGTGTTCCCATCACTTGTTACCCTTTAGCATTCCAAATATCCTAAACACAAAGCTGGTCTCACTACGTGTTTAAGGGAAAACGGCTTGAGAACTCGCCTAATAGTTTTTTGGGGGTTTCCTTCCTTTGCTTTGAAGCAAATTTCCTGCAGATGATTGATCACAGATTGTCCAGACTCCACATTAATGTGTTTCCCCCCACACACTTACACAGTACTCACACTTACAGAGTACAGCATATCAAACTCCCTCTTTTTCAGTCGTCTCCTTAACCCTTGCACAACACTGTTACTTTGCTGTTGGATATAAATACAGACAGAGTTTGGTCTTAAAATCCAAAACCTAGTGTTATGTTTTGTCATATGTTTTTAATGGTTCATGTTAAAGCTGTAACTGTATCTACCATGACAGGTATCACAGTGCATATTGATGTGATAATATGCACCGTGAAACTGGTTAAACTACACTTAAAACTACTTTAGATAAAAACACAAGGGCTATAAGAAAATACACCTGTAATAACCTAAAAGATGCTTTGTGTTTGCAGAAATTTGTGCAAAAACAAAACAAAACAACAACAACAAAAATAAAACAAAACAAAAAAAACATAGTTGCACATCCAAACGTGCTGTGCTGTGAAATCTAGTGACCGTGGGGATTCAAGAAACCAGTTTCAGATGATTTAAGCTTTGGGATGAAGTATGTCAATTAAACAGCACAACTTTTCGTTTCTCTTTGTGGTTTATTAGCAGGTTTTATTGACACAAATTCATTACGAGAAATGCATTTAGTGTTTTATTATTATCCTGCTGGAAGGAGCCATTAGAACATGGGCACACCGTGGTGCAGAAATGGATGGACATGGTCAGTAACAATATTCAGGTAGGCTGGTAGCATTTAGATGATGTTCAGCTGGTACTAAGGTGCCCTAAGTGTGCCAAGAAAATATCCCAGACACATTAAACCAGTACTGCCCGCCGCTGATACAAGGCAGAATGGATCCATGCTTTCATGTAATTTACAACAAATTCTGACCCCATGATCTGAGTGTCACAGTCAAAATTGAGACTCAGACCAGTTGACATTTTTCCAGTCTTCTATTGTCCAATTTTGGTCCCCATGAGAATCGTACCCTTAGTTTCTCGTTCTTAGCTGATCGTTGTTGCAGCTTTTGGAGTCTTCTGCTGTTTCCTTCCTACCAGCTTCCCAATTAGTTTCGTCACACTTAAGACCACTTCATTTCAAAATCGTTTAAATCACGAGTCTATTATTATTATAATATAAAAAGTGTTGAAAGCAACTAAACTTGCCTCCTAGCAGCGTCCTCAATAGTTTCTCCAGGCTGAACTTTGCCCCCAAACCCGTTCCACTTTCCAGCTCCAAAGCCCCTCTTCTTCATGCCCAGTAGCACTCTGCCCGGCTGGACTACGAACACAAGGGTCAGTAGCTTGGAGCTCAACATCTCGCCTGAGTGTGGAGGTAAAGAAATCTGATGTTAAACTAACGCAATGCATCTCTACTGTGCTGCACAGTAAGCGTAATCAGCTGCACACTGCGCTGTGTGCTAACATAGTTACCTGCTAAGTAAAACTGTGCTGGCGTATTGAAACCAGGAAATCTTGCTCAGCGGTTGCCGAAGAAAAAACGTAACTGTTTATAAAAACAGTATACTTTGAGTTCAACAACTCCCGCGTGCAGCGGCAGATCGGTGGTCACGTGATGTGCTGATGCGTAAGAGCGTGGATGAGTACGATTGACGTAAACTCAGCTCACCGGGTCCATCGCTTTCTTGCTAGATCGGTTAACCGTGGTTACCATGAAATGTGTTCGACTAGAAACTGCAGCTGGTTAATGCTGCAGTTACAACACGTGTTATCTCAAGATAACCCAACAACAAATGGAGGTTATCAGTAACATCAGAGCTAATGTTATTATCATGGTATTTATGTTGAAAAATTCTACTGAAAATACAATTTTATTGATTGATTATTTTTATTTTGTTAATATAACAAAAACTGCTTCTAAAAGCTTCGTTATGTCTCTGATGGTTCTCAGTCATCTAGGTCATCCAGGCCCTAAATGCTTCTTTACTTACTTTCATTACTATGTAGACTACTAGTAATAATAAGAAAAGCAATAATACTTAAATGCACTTTAATCATGCCTTACAAAAAAGATTCCACCTGAAATCTGTAAAATTTAAGGTTGAGTTTACCATTCAAAAACTGAAGAACATTTTCCAATCTAAATTTGCAACAAATCATCTTTGTGGCCCATATTATTATTAAAAGTTTATAGAGAAACCCAACTGGATAAACAACTGAATAAACAAAGGAAAATGGATGAATGGCTGGACTATAGAGAATCTGGAGAACTATCTGCATGTAAAGATCATTACTAACAGATGTGATCTCCCAGCCCTCAAATTAATCTACAGCACACAACATTCCATAATGTGAAATCACTGCAGGGGGTCTGAAGAAATGCCACTTCGTCTCCTGTACTTGGATGGCATGGTCTGACACATAAAAGCTACTTCAGTCTGCTCCCTTGCCTCAGCTGGTAGCTCCATATGTTTTGATTTGGTAAAGTTTTACATCAGATGCTCTTCCTGACAGAACCCCCAAAGAGAGTGGAATCGAATTGGTGACTTTGGTGAGCCAATGTGTTATTCACCAATCAAACTCTCCAATGCTTTTTGGAAAGCATTTGTGCTTTACATATGCTGCAATCTATTCCTTTAGGGAAGGTCTCGTCTGTCTTTGACAGTGTCACACCTTCTGCACATATTAGAGCACTGTAATAAGAGTCTGGATGCTAAACTGGCTTAATATAGCTTGCCTGTCTTCTCCCACATTAAAAGATTTTGTAAACAGTAAAAAATAAATAAAGAAATGTGACCTAGGATTTCTCAGTATTGTATAAACTTAAAACAAATGGAAAAATAAATTACTGTAGGCACATTAGCCTCAATCTGTCCCAGATAGGAACACTTGTTGTGTACGTGTTTTGCAGTAAGGGGACGTATATAGGCACGCACCTAACGATTTTGCCCTTAACCAATGAGGAGGGGGGGGGGGGGCGTGTATTTTGACGCAAGCGCAGTTCAGCATGCGGTACACGTGACTGCGCACTGTAATAACAATGTGGATGTTTTCCTTGCAGAGGAGATACCTGCACTCCTCGTTGTGTTTGATGAAGAAACTGAAGGGTAAGACGCCAGCAGAGCAGCGCTGGCTCCGACGGCAGCTTAAAGACCCGTATGTCAAAGCTTCTCAGGCCCAAAACTTTCGATGCAGGAGCGCCTTCAAGCTTCTAGAGATAGATGACAAGTTCAGGCTCTTACAGCCTGGATACGCTGTGGTGGACTGCGGAGCTGCTCCTGGAGCCTGGAGCCAGGTGGCAGTCCAGAGGGTCAATTCAGCTGTGACAGGTGAGAGGACAGGTGTCTAATCACACACGTTTGTGGGAGGGGCGCTATGATATGATTGTTACAACGTTTAACCTAGAGTTTTTGTGCTTTTGCTAAGACTGTATGTCAGGGACGACTTTAAACCCAACCTTATAATAGTTTGTCCGATTTCTCCCTATTGCGTAGTGCTTCTGTAGTTTTCCAAGCGTAAAGTATTGTGGCTCATCCCTAATTTTCCTAATAAGATTATATAGGCATCGTAAAATGTCATATTGATTGATTTTGTTTTTAAATATCTGCAGTGTGGTTTGAATATTAGCATTCAGAAACCGAAGCTGGTCTTAATATCCATCATGTCGGCGTTTATTCTTAGTGATGCAGATTGATGGGAATAGTCTGCACTACATTTACCACACAAACAAAAAGCAGTGCTCTGCAAAAAACAGAAGCAGATGTGATAGACTGTGATGTATTACCAAGCTGAAAGTTATTGAAGCCTATGGCAGATGCATTAATAAAAGCAGAAAATTCACAAAAGAAACGTGTATTGATGACAATATAGAACACGTGCTATTATAATTTGATATAATTATGTATTATTATAATTATCAAATGAGTTGTCTTGCTTCTCTAGTTGATCGTGCAAGGAAATAGACTGACTTTTATATCCAGACTTGTCTTTCTTGTAGCTCAGCCTTAAATAACAGAAAAAATAAGCTTGTAAATTAAAGTCACTATCTTTCCTATTACCTTAGATCCAGAGTTGCCTCGTGGTATGGTTGTTGGCATTGATTTGCTGAACATACCGCCTCTGGATGGTGCTCACTTCCTGTCCAGTTGCGATGTCACAGACCCTGCCACACATGCCAAGCTGTTGGAGCTTCTTCCCCACGGCAAGGCTCATGTCATCCTGAGCGACATGGCACCCAATGCCAGCGGTTTCAGAGAGATGGACCACGAGAGACTCATCACAATGTGTTTGTCTTTGATAGACTTGGCTGAGAAAATTTTACAGCCCCAGGGTTCTCTTCTTTGTAAATACTGGGATGGGATCCTTGCTCATAAACTCCAGGAAACACTCTCAAGTGTGTTCAGTAGTGTTCGGACTTTAAAGCCAGATTCCAGCAGAAAAGACTCAGCTGAACGATATTTCCTTGCTAGAATGTTCAGAAGGCCAGTAAACTGATGTTTAATTATGGAGTGTGTGCTCCGTTCAGTCTGAGCATGACGAAGGGGCTCTCTTAGTGGCTGTCATCAAAAGATGGCACTGTTGAGGCATAAGTAAGGCTGACTGCTCCAGGCACAGAAGCAAACACATTAAACACTGTGATGCTGGCTTTTAAGCCCTGCAAACTTAACACAGCAGCAGTGAATCAGTAATATGTAAACCTATGCAAGAATCAGTTTGATATTCCTCAAGAGCCCAATGCAGTGCTTCTCTGAAGTTATTGTTTGCCCCAAGTGTTTGTTCTACACACTCAGACTGGTATTTGCTTTGTTACAGAAAGTCATCTACCAGTGGTGCTTATGCTAATAATTTGCACTGCCAGCCATGTAGAAATATGTAATAATTCTCTCACTGAGAGCTCACAGAGAGCGAAAACTAATACATAAGAGTCAAACACAGTATGACTAACTGGAAGTGGGATGCTACTCAAGTGTTATTGGGTTCTGACAGTGAAAACATGTCCATTTCCTGTGAAAATGTTATAAGCACAGTCATTTCAGTTTTTTTTTTTTTTTTTTTTTTTAACTTCATATTTTCACAGATCTCCTTTAAATCACTGAGGTGAACACTTTCATTTGTTTCTATTTTTTTTTAGTACAACTGGTCATGAAATAAAAGCACATTTTGTAGTCGTACTGTGTCACAGTCTTGTCCTGACTTGTAGCGCCATTCACCAGAGCCAGGTGCATATACGATGTCAGTATCTTCTCTTCCCATCTTAGTGCATTCGTTTTCATGTATGTACAAGCAGCTATCATTTTTAGAGGGCATTTTATGCTTTTAGTCCAGTGACAGAAATAGATTGGGAATGACTTGGCACAAAGGTCTCCAGCTGGACACGTACTTGGGATGTTGCTTTACCCTTTGGCCAAAAGGGCTCTGTCATGTACAAATGAGTGAATAACAATGAAATGCAACCATGCGCAGAGGTTCAAAGGAGAAGGAGTTATTTCAGGCACCCCTGGTTCTAAAAGGAAAAATCCCCATTCATTTTACAAACAGAGATGCAATTCGCTGAATACTTCTACAGCTTGTATGTCTTTCATGGTTAAATAAATCAGTACAAAAGATTAACATCTGTGTTGGCAAACATTTGGTTCTTTAGTAAAAAGTTATAGGTCAAGCCAGACGATAGCTTGATCTCAAGTAAAAGAAGTATTTTTCTTTTGAATTCTGATTAATTTGTGGGTGGATTTGTAACAAATCTACCATAAAAATAAAGTTCTTTAAATTTGTTTTTAAAGGTATAGTAATCCTTACTACTGCAGTAAAAGCAAATGCAGTCTCTAGAGGGATAAAGAGCCTAAAGAGGCTCTCTTATGGTTTTGGGTAGAAATGTTTGGAAGTTAGTAATTTACAATAGTTGAGTAATGAGGTCAAAGATGCATAACATTTAGAGGATGTGCATGTTGCTTTTTAGATTCTAAATTTGTGCAAAAATGTTGAGCCACCTCATATTTCCTAATGTTTTGCTAGAAAAATCTCAAATGGGGGCAATGATTTATTTTCTTCTGATTTTTTTTTTTTTTTTTTTTTTTTCCTGGTGTGTCTGGTCAAGTTCTTTTCTACTTTGGTAAACCTCGGGAAAATAGGGAGAAAAGACTTTCTTAAGAAGGAATTCACATCAGTCACCCTTCCACCGAGACCATTTGTGATGAAGATTCAGTGAACAGTAGATGGATCAACTGAAGGACCGTATGCAATCTGCTGGAGTTTGCTTTTTTAGGCCTGACACTTCTTTTGTCCTCTACTTGTCCAGTTTACAATTTTTTTTTTAAAGAACATAACACACACCCTGCCAAGATGTGACATTTTTAGCTAATAGTTTTTTGGGAATCATCTTGTTGGTCAGAAAATAGTATTTTTTCAAACTGTTTTATCTTTGGCAAGAAATGGGAACAAATTATGTTTTGTTGACAGGTTGTTGGTAACAAATTACCCAAAGATACATTTTCAAATGGATTATTTGCTTACTGTTATGTGTATGGACAACACTGGTTCATCCACTGATTTTGGTTTCTTTGGTGCTTAAATGATTTATAGGTCAGTGCTTTGGCTTAACAAACAAACAAAACAAGACAAAACAAATCTGGTGAGGTGCAAGGACGGGACTGAGAATGAGTGAAGAAACCAGCCAATGTCAAAGAAAGAAAACTAAAAGGCCTTAAAGACCTTCAGAAAGCCAGAAGAACTGTTGCAGAAACAAAACTACTTCAATGAAAACACACAAAAAAGAATGGCTTCCCTGGAGAAAAAAAAGAAAGAGGCGTGGCTCGAGTCTGAATGTAATTTAATTGAATATGAATATTCTGTTAAATTTCATGTTTGCCTTTTTTCCCCAAATGTGTTTAATGCTAAATGTATATCTGAATATATCTATGTTGCAAACGGTAACTGAAAATATTTTAATTCCTTGTGAAAATACAATATAATAAATGACTCACAAGCTGTTCTTGTTTTGAAATCAGTTTAGTCCTAAATTGTTTTTTTTTTCCAAGTCTGATCCTGCCATAAAAAGAAAATTAAAATCCTAATCGAGCTCAAATTTGCATTTATGCAGCAAAGAAAGAGATTGCTCACATGAATAAATTAATATGGCTGCTATCTGGCCTTTCTGTCTCAGGAGTGATGAGTAATACAGTGTGAACTGAAACATTCATGCCTCTTGGTAAAATTAACTGCATAGAAGGGAGACTGACCCCTAAAGATGATTGCTTAGAATGAACGGGAGCAGCCATGCCTGTTGATGAAGCTGATAGTGCAAGATGTGAACAGATGACCAATTTTACTTCTCATTACTTGTTGATTATTCAACCCTTTGCTATTTAGATTTAAATTATTTCAGAATTACTGTGGGATTTATGTAAATTCCATTGGACCCGAGTGTTTCGGCTCAGGATAAATGATGATTCATTCACAGGCTAATTCATTCTTCCCTGGACAGCTGCAGGTATCGTTGTAAATAATAGTAAATGAAGAGAGGAAAACAGAAAGCCACAAATTTTGATATTCAGATCTGTCTGCTGAGATGTGGTAATTACCTTTACAATCTGCCACGTAACACCAGTTTTCACTGCTTTGGTTTGTTATTGCTGCATAGGATTATATGAACTTTACTTTTCATAAAAAGTATTCTATCCTTAGCACGTCTCACAATTTGGAGCATTTAATCTCAGATGAACTACAAAAAAAGGCAAATTATTTAACAAAAACACAGCCAAAATGCAGAATGTGTGAAAAACTACAACTCTAAGTACATTCCAACGTCCTTTAGCAGCATCTGTTGTAGATTTCTGGTGTGATTGGGATTATTATCCTGTTTACTTTAGTATAGAGAGGAGTTCATGGTCAGCTCAGTGAGTACAATGTGCCTAGCTAATACAGCTGCAAAACAAGCCTAAATCATCATCCCTCGACCACTGTGCTTGACAGGTGGCACAAAGTATTTTTTTTTTGCCTATGTGGTGCATTTGGTTTTTAACTAAATGTGATGCTGTGCATTAGGTCCATATATCTTCATGTTGGTCTCATCTGTCCAAAGGACATTGTTCAAGTAGTCTTGTGGTTTGTTTAGATGCAACTTTGCAAACCTTTGTCATGTTGCCATGTTCTTTTTAGACAGAATTGGGTTTCTCCTGGCAAGCAAGAAATACTTGCCAAGTCTTTCTAATTGTACTGTCATGGACTCTAACATTTAGCATGCTAACTGAGGCCTGTAGAGTCTTAGATGTAGCTCAACAGTTTTTTGCAATTTCTTTAAGGATTGCACGCTCTGACCTTGGGTGAATTTGCCGGGGTGTCCACTCCCGGAAAGATTAGCATCTGTCTGGAATGTTTTGCACCTGTGAATAATCTTTCTCACTGTAGAAACAATAGGCTTCAAATTGTTTGGAAATGGCCTTATAACCCTTCCCAGATTGACAGGATGCAACAAGCGCTTCTTTCAGATCACTGCTGATGTATTTCCTCCTTGGTATTGTAATAGTACACACCTGAATAGTCCAGACCAGCAAACTGGCAAAACGTCTGATTTACAGACACTTGCTCATGATCAATTAATCAACTTCATTTAATAATTACCACCTGGCTGCTACTAACCCTATTAATTCCCATGAAAGCAATAAGGGTGTACTCAGGTTTTTACATACTTCTTCTGTGTTTTGGTTTAGTTTTTGTTAAATAATGAATCTCTATAGTACATGTTTTATTTTTTAATTTTTTTATTTATTTATTTATTTTTTATTGATCAGTGTTCTTTGATCAGTGGGTTTTGGTCAGTGATTGTTGATCAATGGTCATGAGAATTTGCATAATTATGATTAAGGAACTGACCTCACAGCCCATTGTTCCTTCAGTGGGCTGGTTTCAGTCATTATGCAAATGTACTGTTTATAAGGTTTGGGGAAACCTGCAGTCAGCTGAGACTGAAGAAGTCACTTGGATGAGTGACGAAACGTTTCTCCCACAAAACGCTACGTCCAGATGAACAGATTCAACTTTTGGAGATACATGTTTTATTTTTAATCTCAGGTTGCATTTACATAAATTTAAGACCTACTAAAGACCAGATATTTTTTTTATTATGTCTTGATATGTAAACCTGATAATTTATGCTTTTTACTTTGACTGTAAGACAAGAAGTAAAAGTACTACTGACAAGTTGCTGAGGTTTTGTTGAAAAGGCGGAAGAAGAATATAATTAACAGCTATTCAGTGTCATCCTAATCAAGAATTAACTTGAAATTTCTGTTCATAAACTCTTACCTTTCTTACATTATGAATAAAAATGTGTTCATATGAATGATAAATACATTTAAGCCTCTTCCTGTGTAATCTGATGTTATTTACTCTGGTGACAAAAGAGTATAGAGGACCCCCAATTAGAAAAGCCCTCAAATGATTTGAAAACAGAATTGATCTCTTACCAAACAGATTTTTTTTTGTAAAAACTCTGAATCTTTCTGAAAAAAGACCTCCTTTTTGAATTTTGCTCTGTCCCACTAATAAAAACAAACATTGCCTCTAATATTAACACAGTGGAACTCTCAAATTGGCAGGAAATTAAAGAAATGGAAATATCTTTTCTACCCATCGTGCCTTTCATTCCCTTGGCTGACCTGAGTTGCCAAAATGAATTGCTCGTCTGACAACATTCATCATTCCCAGTGCCTGTCCCTGAATGTTAGCAGACTGAGCCAAGCAGGCATTCACTGACGTAAAGTAATGAATACTATTATGATGATAATTTCATACCATCTTCACAGGGAAAAAAAAAAGAATCTGAAATCTTAGGGCTGTATGAAGACCGCAACTCTTTTTTTTACTGGAAACACTTTCAGTTCATGATGTCAAGCCATTTAATATAATGGAAATTTTCTGGTAAACAAGCGTGTTTCTAAGAATACGTGGGAGGGAAAATATTCCTTCAGACATCATTTTTATAGTGCCTCATTGCCTCTCAGACAACCGTAAAAAAACAAAACAAAACACAAAAACTTACAGGTGTTTTGTGTCTGCTTCCCTGGCATTGTTATACAAAAGGACACATATCAGTGAATAATCTTGATCTTTGCTCATCGGGGGCTGCAGCAGTCCTGCAGAAAAATGTCAGGAACATTATAGCAAACAGGGTGAAGGTTGGATGTGGTACGAGGGTTAAAGAGACACAGGATAAACAAAGCATGGTCTACATTTGTAACCCCATATCTACTGACATTTACGGGGCAGAGCGGAAAAGGGAAACTGAGAGATAAAAACTTTGAACTAACTTTGTGTTAAGATTTTTGCAAGTGTGGATGTTTTCCGGTGATTTGTCACACTTGGTTAGTAAACTAATGTGTGATAAAAGAATGCAGAGAAGGAGATGATGGTGATCAAATATTGTTGTCACGGTCCTATTAATAAGCTGTGGTTTGTGTTTTCAATTCTTAGCTTTTTTTTCTTTCCTTATGTATTTGAGGGTGTTTGCCATTTTTATGTTCCCACTGTCTTTGTCTTGCTGGTTTTGTAGGTGAATTTAATGATGGAGTACAGACATATAGTCCAGAAAACTGACCTCCTAAATCCTTCTCCTAATCACTTTTCCTTGACCTCAGTGGAAAATGTCATGAAAAGGTGAGAAACAGAATTTATAAGAACGTAGGAAATGTGAAGTATGTGGACAATCTGACTGCACTTGCACCAGACTTCTTAACAATGTGATGATGAATGTCTGTCCTTTTGAAACTAGAATGTCCAGAAGATGGTACCAAATGCAGATCTTAGGTTTCATGTTGGTTAGATCAATGAGAACATCACTTCATTACAAAAAATGAAATTGCAAATTGCAGAAAAAGTAAAATATTGCCTAAAAAAATGAAATATATTCATTTTTGAAATGAAGTATTTTCTGCTGGAGACTGATCCAGGGTAACCCCTTTCCACCTTTTTGTTGAAGATTTCTGTGCACAAAATAAAATTCCCAGCTCCCCTCCATAACCTTTATGATAATCCTAAAGACTGAAAATACAGGAATGGACATGACTAATGCCAATGGAACTACAGCAAAACGTAAAACCACTTTGATCAGTTAATGTAGCTCATAATATTGATTTAGAGAGCTTCTCTAATGCAAGATCATTTCTTGATAAGAAGCAGATTTGATCACAGCAGTGTATTGTTTGTAGTTAACCTTTAATCTGTTCCAATGATGGATCCTTCCTTATTATTTAGAAAAATCAAACAATTATGGCTGTCAGAGAGATTTTTACAGGTCACTTCACTTGGTTAGTAGTGTCCCTCTGCAAATTTAATCATCTGACTGCACCTTTGGTCTCCCTTTCAGTTTACTTCTCGTTTTACTTTGAAGATTAGTCCCTCATTTGGCTTTCTTTGTTTTTACTTCCCAACTTTTTTCCACCCTTGTTGTGTCTGATTACCTTTTCTTCATTATATGTATTTAGTCTGTGTCTGTTCTGTTGTCAGCTTCCTTGTTAGGATTCCCACTTTCAGCTTTGTCTTCATTTGGCTCCTTATATGATTTGTACCTTTTATGCATTTATTTTTTCCCCCCTAATAGTTATCAAAGTGCCTTTTCATTCCTGCTATTCTGTCTTGGTTGTTTGTCTGTGCTTGATCAACATTATGACTACAATATGCCAATTGTGTTTATCCTTTGAATATTACATAATGCCCACATCTCCCAGTAACATAATGTCTGCACTACTGTTGCACTTACCGCTTTTTATAGGCACACTCTGTAAACTGATAACTGCAACATTTACTCTAAGAGGTCTGAGCTGATGAAACATTATGTTAAAAAATGGCTGCTCTTGAAAAAATACGCCCTTTGACGTTTAGATTTAAACCCACTAGAGCTCTGGAATAATAATGCTTCATTATTACCATCAGCTATCTTTTGAAGACTGAACGCCACTTATCAGTCTTTGCAAACACTTCAAGCATTTGAAATGGTTATATCTTAACACCAAGTTCCCCATGAATCAGCTAAAGAGTACATATATTTTGATTTCCTTCGGTTTTTCTTTGTGAAGCCCTCCTCCATGTCTAATCACTTTGTATCATTTAAAACCTTTCACAGTTTTGCTAAAATAGGAGGTTAATAACGGTTCTAAAAATAACTCTAATATATATTTAACACATATTAAATTATAAAAAAAAATATAGGACTTTTAACTCTGGCATGAAAAGTCAAAATAACAAACATCAAAGACCAGACTAGTTCGATCAGGTACATCACTGGAATATCTGTTGACTAAAGGTCACGCAGTTGAAAGGGACTAGAAAGAGAGAGCATATTTCTCCTGTTTTGGCTTCCCTTCATTGGCTTCCTGTTAAATCCAGAATTGAATTCAAAATCCTGCTCCTCACATACAAGGTCTTAAATAATCAGGCCCCATCTTATCTTAATGACCTTGTAGTACCATATCACCCTATTAGAGCACTTCGCTCTTGCACTGCAGGCCTACTTGTTGTTCCTAGAGTATTTAAAAGTAGAATGGGAGGCAGAGCCTTCAGTTTTCAGGCCCCTCTTCTGTGGAACCAACTTCCAGTTTGGATTCGGGAGACAGATACTATCTCTACTTTCAAGATTAGGCTTAAAACTTTCCTTTTTGCTAAAGCATATAGTTAGGGCTGGACCAGGTGACCCTGAATCCTCCCTTAGTTATGCTGCAATAGACGTAGGCTGCCGGGGATTCCCATGATGCATTGAGTTTTTCCCTTCCAGTCACCTTTCTCACTCACTATGTGCTAATAGACCTCTCTGCATCGAATCATATCTGTTATTAATCTCTGTCTCTCTTCCACAGCATGTCTTTCATCCTGTTTTCCTTCTTTCACCCCAACCGGTCGCAGCAGATGGCCGCCCCTCCCTGAGCCTGGTTCTGCCGGAGGTTTCTTCCTGTTAAAAGGGAGTTTTTCCTTCCCACTGTCGCCAAAGTGCTTGCTCATAGGGGGTCATATGATTGTTGGGTTTTTCTCTGTATTTATTATTGTGCTATCTACTGTACAATATAAAGCGCCTTGAGGCGACTTTTGTTGTGATTTGGCGCTATATAAATAAAATTGAATTGAATTGAATTGAAAAAATATGACTCAGAATGTTGCATTAGACTGTAAATCCTCTCTTTCTTCCCTGATCTCCAAATCCCACTGTAGAAGATCTCTGGTATACTCAAACCCAAGAAATATCTCACATCTTTTGGCAGTGTTAATATTAATTTAACTAAAAAACAATATCAGTCATTGCTCTTTTATATAGTAATTGTATTCTATTTAATATTGAGCAAATCTCTGTTCCTGAATGATCCTAGTCTTAATCAGTCTTAAATCAGCATTCTGCCCGGATCCTTGAAATGTAGTCAAGTGAATATGATTTTTTCAGCAGTAAATTTATTATGATATTGGGAATGTTGGTGGATTTCCAGACCAATGTTGGAGAAAATCCAAAATGACTTCATTCTTCTTTGGCAAGTATTTGGTACAATGTGTGCTTTTTGTCATGCTGCATAATCCATTTTCACTTAAAATTAAGCTTAGTTCTGTTATAAGATGCAATACCACTGAAACCATGATACTCACACCACCATGTTTCATTGCTGGGATACAGTAATAATACCGGAATGCAGTGTTTTCCTTTATCCAAACACAGTGCTTTTCATTTTAAAAATAAAACTTTAATTTTGGCTTCATCCACCCACAAACATTGTTTCAGCAGCCTTCTGGCTTGTCCTCGTGATTAGCAAACTGTAGATAGGCAGCAGTGTTCTTTTTGAGGAGCGCTCGATTTCTCCTTGCAGCCATGCCAAAGACACCGTTGTTGTTCAGTGTTCTCCTGATGGCGGACTCGTGAACATGGACAGTGGCCAGTGTTAGATAGGATTTATTAGAAATGACCTTTTTGACTTTCAGGGCTATTACACGTCTTGCTCTTGGAGCAATCTTTGTTGGTTCTGTAGAGGTTAATGCTGTTTTTGAGTTTCACTCATTTGTACACAGTGTGTTTGACTGTGGATTTGAGTCATGATCAGCACATTGTGTTTTTTTTCCCCCTGAAGAACTCATAAATCTTCTTTTGTTCATGATAATAATTCACTTCAAATATGTATTGTGAGGATCAGACTTTCATAGATCCTGGTTCTTTGAATAAAACCAGTGCACACACTCATGCCTGATTGTTATTCTACTGACTGAGACCACCGGATTCTTATTTCTCTTGCAGTTTTACTGCATATCCTCAGGATCCATATATTTTTTTCCTTCTCCCCTCTGTAAAAACAGCGAATGTCTTAAACAAATATATGGCTAAGAGGAATATTTTCTTTGGTTCAGTTGAGTTCTTTTATTTTAATTTCATTGCATGTGTTAAAATCAGGTAGTTTTAGGTCATTATTTATACAGAAATATCAATTTTATTTTTTTCACTTGGAAGAAATGTCACAGGAAATATCTGTGGCCAGATTTGATGTGGGGACAGTCATAAAATCCTCAGTCTACTATCACTACTATGAGTGTTGCTGGACCACTGATTATTTGTTATTTCAGGCTACACAAATATACTTTATTTTAATTGACATGTTGTTTTTATGCCATAATTTTCCATTTTTCCCAATTAGATATTTTAGAAACAAATTATTTTTGCTACAGAATCCTTATGCTGAATCAACATTGTTTTAGAATATGCAACAAAAGAAAGAAAAGCTGCTGGGAAAATGTAAACAAAATCTGATTGAACATATGAAATTCAAATGCTTACACTGAAAAAATGAAACATTTAAAGAACAAAAAGTTAATTTTGAATTTGTTGGCAAGAACATGTCTTTAAAAAGTTGGGTCAGTGCCATCTTTACCACAGAGCACCATCCTCTTTTTTTTTTTAACAACACTCCACAAATACCCGAGAACTGAAAAGATCCGTTTCTGGACTTTTGGAAGGAGAATGTTGTCTCATTCTTATCTGATATAGGATTCTAGCAGCTAAAGAGTCCTAGATCTTCTTTGTTGTATTTTTCATTTCATGCTGTATCAAATGCTTCCAGCTGGTGAAAGGTCTGGACTACAGGCAGGCCAGTTTAGAACCTGGACTCTTCTACTATGAAGCCACACTGTTGTAATATATGCAGTATGCATTTTAGCATTGTCTTGGTGAAATACCCAAGGCCTTCGATGAAAAAGATCTCATCTGGGTGAAAGCACCCATTACCCTAAGACCAGTACATACTGACAGTGCCTTTCAAGATGTGTGGGCTGCCAATTCATAGGCACTAATGCACCCCCATACTATCAGAGATGCAGCACCGAGAACAGTCTAGATGGTCCCTCTTCTCTTTTGTCTGAAGAATGTGGCACTTATATTTTCTCCTTAAAATGTTCCTCAGCCCATGCCTGTTTTTAATGTAGTGCCACCTGAGGGCATCTAATATTTATTTTTGGCTTTGTCCCTTGCACTCACAGATTTCTCCAGATTCTCAGAATATTTTGATGATGTTGTTTACTATATTTGATGAGATATAATTGTTTTCCAAGTTATAGATGCAGTTTTTTTGCTGATCGGTGAACCTCTGCCTCTCTACGATGCTATTTTTATACCCAGTCATGTTACCAACCAATTGCCAGTTAACCTAATTAGTTGCAAAATGTTCTTTGAGCTGTTTCTTTTTAGTGCCACTTACTTTTCTACCCATGTGTTGCTAGTTAACTTATTCATATTTTATTCACATTTAATCTATGTTTCAGACAGCATAACAGCTTTTTGGAATTAAGATTGTAAGTAGCTACTCTCCACAAACAGCAGAATTATGAAATCCAAGTTTAAATGTTGTTTTCTTTTCCATTTAATTAACTTACCATGGGACAGGTGGGGAGCTATCTTCTGGGGATCGTGTAGCCAGTCTGCTTGCTGGTGAGTAGACAAATGAGAAAATACAATTGGGATTGAAGACTGGGTTAAAGACAGATGGTGCAATGGCAAATTGTATGACATCTTACTTCATGTAACTGTGACCGGACAGAGGCACTTAATTTATTTTAATTCCAGCTTATGAAATATAAGAGGAGCTGCTTTGTACAAGAATTTATTACACCACGCTTTATTGCTTGTAGATACACATTTTCTCACAGCTGGTGAATATTGTTTCATTTAATGCTGAAAAATGTTTCAGTAGATCGGGCAATATTCCCATTGTGTTAAAGCTTATGTAAGTCTGCTTAGCGGTAGTTATATAAATTAAAAATGTTTATCAAATCTGAGCCTTTGAAGTAAAGTTCATCCATTTAGCAACTCAGGTAATGACTATAAGCCCACTGGATTACTTAGCAAGAGAGAGATGAAGCAAGGGGATCTTCTGGAGTGGGCATGCTCATTAATTTTTCTAGAGATGCTGAAGGCAGGACTTCACGTGGTTGTACAGTGAGCGCCCCTTGGGTTCATGTCAGCGCTGTACCGAGAGCTGGTTGTACAACCAGAGGCGCTGTGTTGGGTTTTGTTTTTCTCAAGCAGAATGAAAAACAGGTCCGATGAGGTGTCTGCAGGCTCCAGCAGTGCTCTACTGGTTGTTATGGTCGACTTGTCTCATTTCTGGAAGGTGCAAAACTTCACCTATTGGGGGAGTTGTCATTCTATCAGCAGGAGAGGAAGATAACACTTTTGGCAAGGCATCTAACATTCTCTCAGAGTGGAGAGCAGCAGGAGGTTGATGAATGTAGAGGAAAAACATGTCCTCATTGTTATGCAAGAGGACTGAATTATAGTTGTTATAGATACTGCATTTGGTTGATTCAAGCTGTGAATTTAAATATTCATATAATTTGCAATGATCTTGTGTTAACTTGAAGCACTATCCAATTTCAGGACAGTGCATCAGTATCAGTGTTGACATACAATAAGCTATGAAAATAAACATTGCATCACTCATACACGGATACAAAAGCTAAAATCCAGGCCATTACTTATGTTTTACTCACTTTTTTCTTTTTAACCATGCTTTTCTGCAGTATCGCACAGAAATGAATCCAGTATTTGTCTCCAGAGAAAATAATCATCTGGGATTTAAGAGGGCATTTTGTGTGTTTACAGTGGATGTTGTGGGATGTTTCTTGTTTTGCCTTAATGCCACAGGAACTTGCAAAAAAGGCTTTGAAGTGAACTATATAGGAGGCTGCTAATGAAACACTCATCACAGCTAATCTCCATATGAGTGCTTTGAGAAACAACAAGGGAAAGATGTCTCACGTTAGCTTATTTCTCTATTTGACATGTTTGAAAAAACTAATATTCACTAATACTACATCGATGCAATCGGTATGAAAACTAGCAAAGAAATAAGTTCCCTAAAAGATGGATGCGTGTGGCAACCAAGGTCGCGTCAGGTTGTTGGTCAGGAGGCGGAGAGAGGTGAGGGGTGGCCTGATGAGGCAACGAGCAGCAGCTGAGTCCCATTAACTCTCCATATCTGTCCCCGTCCTTCAGCACAGTTACAACCTATTCCCACTGCTTCGCCATATGGTGGCTTCATCTTTTGCTGTATGGGCTTTATTTCATGAAAATAATCTTTTGCTGCTGTCCTCCTCTTTTCATTTCTTTTCGCGTGCAGGAGAGGCTCAGCAGGAGACGTTTCGAAAACTTCTCCAATTGTGACAGGACTCGCCTACCCCTGCGGGATGAGCAGTCCTTTTGTTTCCCATTTTATTGTTCTGATTTTGTTTCAGAATTGCTCTATCATCCATTTTCCTCAGCTCGCTGGTAAATGAATGAACCTCTCTTGCTATGTCCTTTGGTTGGGGGAAATGAAAGAGGAAAGAAAGAGCAAAAGTTCAGGAAAAAGAAAGAAAAACATCCCTCTGGTGTTTTGGGCTTGTTGCTGTGCGCCTCTTTTCCTGTGGGCATCATAGTAGTTTTACTAGGTTTGGCTTAGGTTGCTGAGTTGAGTGGGAAGGGAATAAGATTAAACTGGAAAAGAAGAGTATGGCGAAAGAGCAGCTGAGTGACTTTTTTTTTTTTAATCTTCTGTGCACATGAGTTTACAAAGACTGATGCTTAGTTTCAGGTTCATACTAATTCTATTCCCTGTACTTTATGCTCCCTCACAGTGTAGACACTGTGTTATTGTAGAGACTGATTTTGCACACTTTAACAAAATATCAGCGCTCCAAAGCATTTTTACTGTCAAACAATGTTGAATGTGACTCAAACGCCAACTTTGCAAAGCAACTGAGAATTAAACATCAAAATACTGTCTACAAAACTTCAGTTACTTTTTTTTGTTTTTGCACGACTTCTTTTTGAGGTGTTTCACCACCACCCACAGTGTTTTATGTCTTCTTCAGTTGGAGCTCTTCCATTCGCTTTGTGTGGGAGAATATTCTGTATCGACTGCACTCAAATCTACTGTATTTAGTAGGCATGATGTCTCTTTTGAATATTCTTTATTTTGTTATTTCTGTGGTAGGGATTCGGTGTCATTATGCAGTATGGATTTTTGGGGCACAACCTTATGCATCATTGCCTGTGTTATACTTTATTGCACACCTGGAGTCTGAGTCATTTATTCAATCTTCCTACACAGTTAAAGCAATATGTCTCAGATGTTATCATTATGAACTTCACAGTTTTAAAGATATTTACTGTGTAAAAGTCTCAGATCACTCCTAATGTCTTTATATTTTGCTTCCAAGGAGCCAGGTGTTCCTTTTTTTTTCCTTAATGGTCTTGAGCGGTGGATCTCTAGTCTTTCTTAGGATCTTCAAAGCTCATCAGAATTGTACATACTGCATTCTTGCCTTATATTACTTTTTTTCCATTCACGTTTGCACATGTTTCAATAAACTCCTATTTCCCATTTTCAAAGCAAAATTTGATTGGGTGACTCAAGACTTTTTGTACAGTACTGTATGTGCTTGTATTTTTTTTCTATATTTCTGTTGTTTGCCAAGAACTAGTACAGCACAAGATAGACGATTTTAATTTGTCTGAATTGGAGGCTTGTAAGGTATAATTCTGAACTCTGGAGAAAGCAAGGCAAGATACATCGCCCTGCTCTCCATCACCACAACAGAGTTATTATAACTACATATTTATGACTCTTAAAAGGTAATCATGTTAATCATGTTAACATTAAGAGACATATTGAGTTATAATATGTCTGCATATTAATCACTTAGCATAACATGAGCAATCAAATGACTTTCTGCTAGTTTTATTCACCCAGTTACACATGTGAAGACATTTCACCTTCACAGATCCTCTAAGGGTTAAATATCTGGGACTCTTCACCAATGTTTTCATGAACAAAAAACCCCACAAAACATTCTGTCGCCTTCTCTTCTGGCAAATCGGCTGTTTAGTTTATAAGGCTTTTTAGCTTATGGTTATTCCAGTGATGAGCTTTGGTTTTGCGTTCTGTACTTTTTTCATGACTTTGTTACTTTTTCCCCATCTGTTCCTCCTCATCTGTTCTCACTTTTGTCTTATTATCTAAAATGCGTCTTTTGGGACGCTTCCTATTTTACTTTGAAGGTTAGTTTTCTTTCATGCCCTCTGTTGGTTTTGCTTCCTGTCTCTGTCTTCCTTGACTCCCTGATTGTTCTCACCTGTGTTAATTGTGTTCAGCTGTTCTTATTCCCCACATGTCTCCTGTTGTTTAAGCAGCCCTTTGTGTATAAGTAGTAGAAGTCTTTGTGTTGTGCATTGTCAAAGTTTCTGTTGTGCTCCTCAGTTTTCTGCTTTCTATGATTCCTCCTGTTTTTTCTTTTTTTGGTGATACCTAGTTTTTGGACTTGTTATTCAACCTTCTTAGCCTAAATAAAATGATTTCATCTTACTTTTTCAGCCTGTTGCCAGCATCCTGCTTTTGGGTCCTCTCTTTCCTCACAATATTGCTATATATTTGAGAAAATAGCATTAAGTAGCCCTTCCTGCATGTTGAAAGAAATATTTCTATTTGAAACAAATGTGAGTTTTGTTCTTAAATGAATATAGGTGTCTTTTTGTCATATTTATTACCAAGCTTATTGTTAAATTTGACCTCAAGCCTCTATCTCAGAAATATAAAAGGTGTTTCACCCTTAATGTGACTTTCTTTGCTCTTCCACAGCAGAAATCTGTAACAACCCTTTTGCTGGGGAGGCTGTGTAACTGCCAAACCACAATATCTCATGTGTTGTGATGGAAAATTATGCTGGGTAATTTCCTTGATAAAGTCTTAAACTAAAACTAATGGAACCTAATAGTGAAAAATCACCATTGTCAAAGCAGCCAAAATGATATGATCTCTCATCAACATAATAACTACACAGGTCACTCTGTCCTTGTCTCTTTTTTGCCATCCTTTTGCCTTCCAAATAAACAGAGGCTCTCAGAAGCACAGCAGCAAAACATGCAAGAACCTTTCGTGTTATCAATTGTGATTCATTTATAGAATCCAATCTCTCTCTCTCTCTCTCTCTCTCTCTCTCTCTCTCTCTCTCTCTCCATATTTGCACATTTAGGTGTGTACACACACACACACTCACACACACTCACACACATATATACATATGTATGTATGCATATATATATTAGCAATTTGTAAATGGCAGAAACTTAATATATAGTTTTTGTTATTTTGTTGCTTTTGTTGTGATTATTTTCTATGATTGTGCTGATTCCTCAGCTTTATATAATGTAATTGTGCTGCAGTTTGGCCAGGACTTCCTTCAAAGCAGATTTCCATCTCATAAATAACCTTGGTTGGATGAAGGTATCCTATCTCTTGCAGAAAATGGTCTCAGTTGGACTGAAGACATGTTGAACAACAAACTCTCTCTGATGCAATTTCCTGTTCTTTTATTTGGCTGGTCTGTGCAGTCGGTGTAGAGCTCTGCTCTCACAGCCGTTTCTCGAGTTTTAGTTTATGTACTGCTTTTTAAGAGGGGATCTGATTAATTATTCATATCAGTGGTCTGCTGTGATATTGTGGCCATTACATGTGCTGCATCAGAATATCTGCATTATATTCATAATCAGTTTATATTTTTTCGGATGAGATGCTCAGCCATATCTTTGAATATTAAACACAGCCTGTATAAGTTGAAGATAACACTGTTGCTGCTGGATGAAAATATTTTCCCATCCAATTGTCAAAGCTCTAGAGATGGCAAAATGAGTTTGTCAGTCGAACAACCTCGTTGCATTGCTGACTGGAAAGTTTCCACAGCCAGCTGCAATAAAAAAGAACGGACCACATTCTCTTTTAAGTGTATTTTTTTAGACTTATTATTAATCATAAAATACCTAAAAATAAATAAATAAATGAAGAAACCTTCGTATTATTACCCACAGTTTATTTTCTTGGCACTGCTTTACCCCTTTAGCATTGATACAGGCTGTTGCTCTTTTGCCAGATAAAATATGAAAACCAACTATTTGCCACCGTCACTGTCTGGTTGGAGATAATAATGGAGGGCTGGCAATGCCGTAAATCACAGTGGCCAGAGTTGCACTCTTCTACAACTTTAATCATACAATAGAAGGCAAATTTTTCCTGTGTGCAACATGGGGGTCCCAAAACAGTTTGATATCAACAGATATAATTTGACTAAAGTCTCATGGTGTTTATTTCAAATCAAGACAAACTAAATGACAAACCTAATCACCATTGCATCACCTGTTAATTAGTCAGCTTATTAGTTATTAGTCATTATAAAGCCTCAAGTTGTTTGCCATCTCCATCTTGACATTTTGAAATTGGATATGAAGGTTTACCAGCAGGACATTGTCCAAAGCATCACACTGTTTCCACCGGCTTACCTTCTTCCCATTGTGCATTCTTATGCGAGGTGTCCCTAAGGTAAGTGACACAATGTGACTCATCAGACAGGCCACTTTCTTCCATGGCTTCTTGGTCAAGTTCAGGCCTGTCTATTGTTGGCGCTTTCAGCACTGGACAGGGGTCAGCGTGGGCACCCTGACTGGTCTGAGGATATGCAGTCCCATTTTTCGCTTCTAGCACATAAACTTTGAGGACAAAATTTTCTATACTATCCTCTAACAGGTGCCATGATGAAAAGATAATCAATGTTATTTACTCCTCTTCAGTGGTCAAAATGTTATACCTGATCGGTGTATTCTGTGTTGCTTCCTGTTGCTTCCAGTGCACACGCCCACCTCTCCAGACTATCTTCCACATGTTCCCTACTTTCACTAAAGATGTAGTCTGCAAACATGATCGATGGCGACCCCTTCCTGACCTTACCTGAGGGAACCATGGTAGAAGACTCAATACAATTCTAGCATGCTAGTCTTTCTTCTGGAGGCATCCCAGATGAAGCATCAATTTTCATCCATTACAGCACATATTCATATATTCAGATAACAACACCACCAGTATCGTTGGACACTGTTGTTTGAGTAAAATCCACATAAAACACAGCAGCTTAGTTGAAAACCAGGGCAGTATTTTTGGTTGCTTTTCTTTTAAAACATGTTCGTGTTAAATAGACTATGTCATACAAAAAGGAAAAAAAAAGGATTCGGTGCATTTTGTTGATGTTGAACAATTGGATGTTTTTCTCAACAGGAGATGCAATTTGAATGTGAATTAATGAAAAAAAGAATGACTAATGAAGCAAAATTTTAACCTCTGCTGAGAAAGCCCCTGTGTCTGTCTGGCTGGATAAATGATCAGTGCAGGTTTATTGTCAGTTTGCTCCAAAAGACTTGATGGCACACTGCTGGAGACCTCAGCACTGATATTTAAGCTTGTAATATTGCTGAAAAGTCTAATGCATTTGCTCTGCTGGTAAATAAGAATTATAATAAGTGTGTGTACTAATTAATCTTTACATCTTTGCATGCTTTTAGATGCAGCAATACAAGGCATGGACATTATAGTTCTATGAATATTGTAGTTGTATGAAAATGACAAAATGTTTTTGACCACTAGACTTCATATCAGCCTCTCAGGATACAGTCATTAGCTGACAATCACTACCAATGCAGCAGCTTAACAGTCCTCATGAGATTCGCGGCTCTGCTGCTTGAGCTGTAAGACAGAAGAGTAATCCAAACTCACTCAGAAGAACTGGATCATTATGAAGTTAGGTCACTCTGAAAGTCAAGGGAATAGCATGTTTCAATACTGAATTGTAGTGGACTTTCTTTTTAATGGATTGAGATTACTAAAATAGCCCTGCATTAATTCTTCCTTTTGCACATAAATTGTTCATTGACTGACTAAAAAGAAATGCTTGACAATGGTGTTTTTCCATTTTTAAAGCAGGCATGAGAAATTTATCACATGATCCAGATTCAGCATGTCACCAAAGCAGTAAATGTTTCTGCTGCTAAAAATACGATTCAGGATCATGTGACTATTAACAAAGAGAAAAGGCACTGATTGCGGTTGGAAGTGAAACAAGCCCATGAGTCCTAATATAGTGAGTTAATCATAGCAGCAAGCTGTAGAAAAACATCCATAGTATTGATGTTTCGTATAATGGAAGGGTATTTTGACAGGCTTTCTGGTTACTGACCCGGCAGATCCAAACAACATTACAGTAAAATGCTAGTCGTCTTTAAAAATATGACTTTTAATGCCAGTGGTTTTTCTTTTTGGCTTGATTTTCTGCGTGTTCAGAGGAGCTTGTTTGGTTTTAATTTCACATCTAGTGGCATGGGAGGATGACGTGCCAAAGAACATGGGCCACAGGCAGTTGAAATGCCTGCCATACTTCCTGCATCAGAGCAATGTGTAACAGGAAGTCTTGGCCTGAATATCAGCTGGCTAAATTAAAAGCCCCAAGAACGAAGAGGATAAATCAGTATGAAAGTTGATGGTTTTGCAGATTGCCCCCCAAACTTCTGACTCCTTGGGCTCCTAGGCCTGTGTTTGTTAGGCCTGTTGATAATCCAGTTATGGCTAGAGATGATTTCAGAATTTAAAAAAAAAAAAAAATTATAAGATTTATAACATTTAAAATTAAGTATCATAAGGATGTATTTAAAACATTAATTCATAATAGATAATCTTTTGCATAATTTATGTTTCCACAGAGCAAGGACAGTTAGACCTTTTAGTTTCACATATTTGTGTATTTTCAGGTTTTTTTGTAGACTGATTGTCTGTTTTAGGAACATTTTAGCTCTGATTTTCATCACTTGTAACCAATTGCTGCTGGAATGAGGAAGCTAGAATCCTCTGGAGCCCACGGCCTCAATTTATGGTACATTGTTGAGAACTCCACTAAAGCCCAATTCAATTCCTCATTCACGACGTGAAAAGAAGAAAAAACTGTTTCCAAATTGTGGCTGTTCATTCCTGGAAAGGACCAAGTATTGGCTTGCTGTGTGTTGATGAAACACACACAACAACACGATTTGCCTGATTAATCTAAAGCATTATTACTCAAGAGTGAAACTTTATGTAGCTTGCAGTCATGGTGATAACACAATTCTTCCACTGCTGAGTGTTGAAATGGGACTTCTCAGTCAATAATGCCACAGTTGCCTCACATTTAATTCAGGAAAACACAGCTAATAGCAGCAGACAAAATTGGCAGCTAAATCAGCTTGAGCTCCAGACTTGCTTTAACTATGTTCTTTATAGTTTTAACACCTGAACATTTTCATTTCTGGACTTTTGAAAATCACAACTTGCGATGGAGAAGTAGCCAAAAGTTATGCATTTTTGCAACTTCTAATAAATGGTGCATCCATCTCCCCTCAGTCTGCTCCCTCTGTTGTGTCAGGATCACCATAAGCAAATGACAATCACATGAACTGACAAGACCCCGGGGGACCACTTTGGTGTTGAAAACGCACCCTGTGAAACTGCAACAGCAGGCAAACATCTTCTGCAGCGGTAATTATATCGTCTCAGCAGAGACTATAAGAGACATGATGAAACAACATAGGGTATTCTATATGGAAATGCTCATTAGATGAGAGGTGGACTTCCTGTTCTTTATAAACCAAGATGATTCCTGAAACTGCCAGAATCATAGTAAGGTCCAGCAGGTCAAAACCAGCCTTCAGTTCTATAAAGCATACATTTATGGCTTGAGTGTCCTCCGATTGTATGAACTCTGAAATCTAAAATATCATGTCATAAACTGATTTTTTTAGAACAATAGAAGCATTGTGATTATTGATGGTTTGTTATAGGAAAGACAAATCTCAGAACTATTGCTCCAAAGTATTTTGAAACAAACTTATTGCAATAGTAAGTTAAACCAGGACAAAATGTCATGAAATCAAGAGCACAAAAGAGCACCAAAGCAATGTAAGTAGAATTTACCTCAAGAAAACTGCAATTTGTCTAACTGAAGATTTCTCTGAATTGCTAAGGAAGAACCAATCAGACCTCTTTCCTGCAACGAACCAGGCCAGCGAATGAGGAAATCGTCATTAACTATGACAGAATGGCAATTAAACCACAAAAGCTTCAGGAGATGACAGAAACCACACAGCATGAGTGAACCTGTGCCAGCAGGACTCCGAAACACAGGGTGACTACTTTGAACAGCTTTTCACTCCAAATGAAACTTTATGACATCATGCTCATCCAAGCATTCTCTGGCAAATTTACTTTAAACTATTAAGGACTTCACCGATTCAGTAAATTCATTATTTTTGTCCCTTCTTCACATGAACCAGAAAAGTCCTCTTCACACCTGTTTAAAGGGCAAGTCACTTCTTCCATCCAACCAAAACTATACCTGGTTGTGTTTTAACTGAAAGTTTTGATGTGCCCACATTTTTGCTTGTGTGTGTGTGTGTTGTTGTGTCTTATGACTGATGAATTCATTACACCTTGCAATAGTCTATGGGATGCACCGTTTTCAAGTAAAATGCTAAGCTATTTGCCATTTCTAACATTTTTGATAGATACATATGACTGCACATATTACACTGCTGTATTCATTTTGTACAACACGCTGCCTGGAGAGTGGCACTATTTAATGCCCTGGAGCGTTTTTAGGCAATTCTTCTTCACATTCCCTGCATAAATAAAGACATAAAATAGAAAACGTGAAAACACAATGTTCATCTTCAATTCAACTTTTTCTCCCCATTTTTTGAGTACATTTATACACATGAACTGTATCACTGTGCTCACCGAACAAGGCCCACACGCACATATACATACACACCTGCGCCGGTCCTTTTCTTAAAGGGCAGCTGCCAGCATGAGTCACGGCTCACTGGAACGAAACGACAAACAACAACAGATTGTTTTAACATTGTTGTTTCGAAAAGCCATTACAGTACAGTGCCCTCCATATGAAAGAGTTTTGTTTCATATGGAGGGCATTTCAGCTGCTGTAAGAGGGGTGGCAATCAGTTGTACGCTGATTAGGGAAAAAGTGCTCATTACAACTCCAAGTTTGTGATTAAGAACAAGACAGAACCATTTGGTTATGACTGAAGAAAGATAAATACAGAGGGAGATCAAGAGAAGGAGTGAATGCCATAGTTAAATAAAGTATGTGAAAAAGTATGTACCGAGACAAAGCAGATGGAAAGCACCCATGTGAATGGGGGACACATGTTGTTTAAGGTCACTAGTAAAGCCTTGTGGCTGATTTAGACTTCTGTAGTAAATATTTGTAGAGCCTAAGATCTAAGCTATGTAAGTGGCTGATGTCATTACCAGCACTCATGCTTTTGCTTGGTGTTTTATGTTTTTTGCTCTGCGTTTTTAATGTGGTGCCAGCCACAATAGCCACAAGTAAAATCATGGAGCTTTTTTAGCGTTCCCACTCTTTGTTGTGGTGATTTCTTTCTTTTTTTTGTACGCAAACATATTTGCCCAGTTTTTCCACTTCTTTGTACATTCCCTCACGTCCATTCAGTTTCAGCAATCTCCTTACAGGTATTAGCTGACAGCTGTGAGTCCTTCTATTGAGGCTATTATTATTTTTCCTTATGTTCAGGCTCTCCCACTGATAAAAATTTAAAAATTGGAGCAAAAAAGTAACCAGAAATGCATAGGAGGTATTAAAAGCACTGAACAGGCAAATTGCAGTAGTGGTGAGCAGTGCTGATGTGATGTGTAGTAGCACCTCCTGGAAGCTGCACATCAGGGTAGGGTCTTAGGGTTTAAGGTAGAGTTTGAGGTTGTGACATACCTACGTATAGATTAACTCACAAGTATAAAACCCCTGTTAGTCATACAGGTCTAGAGACCAGTTACTGGGAATCACTGGTTGCTAGTTAAAAATGTGTATTCTGACAAGGAGCGTATTGCACAAATTGGTATCTTCCATGCAAATTATGGGCGACCACAACAACCTGCTAGTGTCCAAATCAAGCACAAGGAGGTTTTTGGTGCAAAACATTAAACCTCTGTATGATCAGTTTCACCTAGTGACTACCACAATCTTCAGAATCCACCTGCCACCCAGTCAGGGAATACGCATATTACATACATAGATTTTCCCCAAATAACCTGTGGTTGTTGGGGGTCATTGACCTATTATTGACTAGCCTCGTGGGACCTATAAGGCAATGAAAAACATGAACAAAGTTTGTTTTAAGTAATATATTAATGCATCTAAATAATTTAAAGAAAAAGCACAGTACTCAGACAGGAAATTTATCTCTTGAGGCTCAGCATGAGAAATCGCACTGCAGCAAAGGTTTAGCTTGGTCCAACATTTTTGCTAGAAGACACTCTTTTCTTGATGGAGCCTTATTTTCACAAAATTTCACAGTAATCCCTCCAACAGCTGATGGGACATTTCAGTCTGAAACACAGCGGTGAACTGAACGACTGATACGCTGCCATCAGGGCTGAAAATGACATAATATCACTGCTGAATCTTATGACTATAGAGTCATTTCTCGGGGAGACTGAGTTGGATTGTTGCATTTTGCTCTCAATGACAAAAAAGTTCTATTGTCTTATCGGTTCATTTCCAGTGTTACAGACAAACAGCTGCAGCACTAAACATGGAAATAGCTGCTCCTTCTCAACAGGACTATAGGTAGATATTATTGTTATTCGTCGGAGTGAAGAACACCAGCATGCTTCCAGGTCATTCAGTGTGAATTGTGAAAGAAATGGCAGAGCAGACTCGCTGATTATTCCTGGCCAATGTTTTGCGTGTTTCCAAGAAGCAGGAAATTTGTCTGTGTGCCAGTGGTGCATCCGAGTTCGATGATATCCTGATTCTGTGTGTTCATCCAAATAGGTGGATCCAAACTGACTGCCAGGGAAGTTACGCACGCACCATACTGCTGTCCATCTTGTTTTGTATTCTGCTGCTTATTGTTTACATTGTTGCACAGAAAGCGATTACAGTTATGAAATAAATAAATAAATAAAATGTCACTATTAATCAATATACTGATAGAAGTAGAAGACAGAGATGCAACTGATGATCTGGTGCCAGATGTGGGTGTGCTGTTGCCAAGCTTATGTCTGCGCACAGCCAAGGCACGGTGTGACTTTGCATCTGAGATTTTAATGTATATTTGTTTTTAAATGCCCTGTCAGTGATGATTTATGTGGATACTTTGATGGCTGTTTTGTTGTGATTCAGCAGCATAGAATCAGGTGACATTATCCATGACAAAACTGAAATGAGCTTATTCTCTATCATGGAACTGGATGTGCAATCACAGTGACAATGGATGAGTAACCTATCATCGGGAGGTTGGTCTTAAACTGGAGGAGACAAAAACAAATCTACTTTGGCTGAGTAATTTTGTTCATAACTTTAATTGCATTTCTAAACCTTGCGAGAAGGTGGTAATCTGCCCTGAAGGCATTTCCGCTAATGTTTTAGTGAGGACGGTTATAAGTATTTACTGAGAAAATCATTTTTGTATGAAAGTAATAGAAAAACAAAAACAAAAAAACAAAATGAAACAGCAATATTCACTGATATTTAATGGTAGTACATTTTTGTATGAATTATATGCATTATTCCAGGTTCTTTGGGTATATTAATATCTACTGAATATTTACATTTATGTTAATATTTAATAGATAAAATAATAACGGACAGATTTTTGTATCAGATGTAGCATGAAACATTTACATTTCATGGACTTTACTCCATTTTTCCTTCATTCACGGTATTCATACGTTTCCCCACCTGACTGACTGATTGCAGAAATTCTTTGGGCACAGCCCCCGGCATACAACTAATTCAGGCCAACAGTCAGGCACTTTTATGTATCTTTAGTGCTGACGCTCAGCAAGTGAAACTTCTGAAAAACATCTACATGTGGGTTACATTAGCAGGTGACTGCAGGTCCAGCCTGTTGAACTGAAAGCAGTGCGTGTGTCTTTATTGCTTTCATTAACATTTCAATTTCATGCTTAAAAGTGCTTTAATCACAAATGTTTATTAAGCTTCTAGTGGTTTACTCACAATTATTTATGCCCTGACTGACCTTATTGAATTCATTTTCCAAGCTTTTTACTATTTATTTTTATTTTCTGCCTAATTCCCTGACCTTTTGGAACCAGTAAACAGTTGTTTTGAACAAAAACACTTCAGAAATCCACTTTCGCTACCTGTCCAGCAAGAAATGTCAGAAAGACAAAGTTTGCAACTAGTTAGAAAACAAAACAGACCAACTACCTCCTAAAGAGCTGCATATTTCTCTGATGAGTTAATAGAGACCAAAACATGACCATTGAACTTATATTATTTAGGATTATCACATGTGTAAATGAGCCACCGTTTGAACACACTGCTTGCCAGATCTGCTCCATACAGATCCTCCTATTTCCGTTGTCATTTTTCCTAATTCCGTTGTGTTTTGTGTGCTTTTGCAGCGTTTTTCTTATTGCAGGTGTTTTCTTAAGTTGCAGTCCGTTTGGCCTCTCAGGGCCACCGTAGCTCCATCAGATGATGCTGTAAATCTTGAGTATCTTAGACTTTGTGATGCTGCTCCTGATTGGATGATAACAGTTAATGGAGGCTTAAATTTGGATATAAAACATTATTGATGTGCAAACTACATAAGAAAATCCATGTTCCAAATGAAATTAATAACATTTAATATTGTTAAACATAATTATCAGTATAACCTAAGCATTTAGAAATGAATTAATCTTGTTCAACTGCATTATTATTTTGGTTCTCTTCAAATTTTGAGATGTTTGAGAACTATACTTTCATGTTGCAAGACGTGTCGCAAGACAAAAACACATAACGTCATTATTAGCCACTGGGGATTGCAGATTTCCAGCTTGTTCAATAAAGTTATGAAACCTGTAACTCATCTGCAGCGCAATCGTCTTATTATATGACTGTTAACCAAATAGTAATTCTCCTCCTCCTTTATATGATATTTGCGAGGGTTTATGACCTGAGGAGGTGGCGATTCTCATATTACAGAGATAAATTTGAGTGAGCTGCCATGTACAGTCATTACAGTAAAGGTAATGGCCATGTTATCTCTGAATATAAAAACTAGAGTCTGCTGGTTGACTTACTGGCTCCTTTGGTTGTAGCAGACTCAGAATTTTATGTCTTACACCAAATCCAGCAATAGTAGAGATTTATGTTTGCAATAGAAGAAGTCTACAAATATGTTTTTTCACAAAACCTCTGTGCTTTTACTGTTAAACAGTTACTGTATACTTTTTAGTAACTGTATATTGTATGTGAAAATCAAAAAAGATGTGAAAGGAAAAACCAAACTCAAACTTTCTTTGAGTTAACACAGAGCACAACTTCAAAAACTGTGAGCTGCATGTGAGCTCTACAACAGGTTTCTAATACACTGCATCATCTTTTAGAGCTGACATGGCACTCTGCTGCTCAATAAAAACCTTTAAAAGGCTGCTGCTCTTAAGTTGTTTATGATTTTAGGTCTTGCAGCAACCTGCAGATTAATTCTTAAGTGGATTAAAAAGATGCTGTCCTAAAAACCCCATTTGTATTGCACATTCGCATCATATAGAGCTACAACTACACCAAGCCAGCTGACAGCCAACTGCCCACCGGTTTACAGCCAGTTTCCAGTTTTCCAGTCACCCCTCCTTCTTCGTGGGATGTATGTACTTTCTGGGACGCCCCTTTCAATTACAGAGTGCGACCAAGGTGGCACTTTCTTAAAACAATAGAGACTGTTTTGATAGCTTTCATACTATTTTTTTGTTTTAATTTAGTGAATAATGTCTAATCATTACAGTCTAATCTGTTTTACATTTCTAAATGAAAATGCAAAATAGATAGATTTTGACCTTTCACACACTTTTGCACTGCAAATCACCAAAACTATTCTAGCAAACATTCCTTCATTTATAGATTCATCTTGTATATCAGTGGCTCCAAGCTATAATTATGTGAAATAGAAGGTTTTACATATCAGGACATCATTAAAAAAGATGATCTGGTCCTTAAAGGGTTTTAAAATGATTTCAACTCATCTTCATAAGAACAACACCACATGACGTATTATACCAGGTCAAGATTTATTTAACAAAAACTAAGCCAACATGCAGAAGCACTGTGTGGAAAAACTAAGGACACCCCATGCTGCAATAGCTTGTGGAACCACCTTTAGCAGCAATAACTTAAAGTAATCGTTTTCTGTCTGACAATGATCAGTTTTTTACCCGTGGGTGCAAAACAATCTCATCTGTTCAAAGGACATTATTCAAAACGTCTCGTGGTTTGTTCAGATTTTTCAGATTCAATTTTGCAAACCTAAGTCATGCTGCCATATTATGTTTAGAGAGAAGAGGTTTTCTCTTGGCACCCCTTCCAAATAAGCTATATTTGTTCAGTCTTTTTCTAATTGTACTGTCATGAACTTTAATATTTATCATGCTAAGTGAGACCTGTAGAGTTTGAGATGTAGCGCTCAGATTTTTTGCATTGCATGGTCTGATCTTGGGATGAATTTGCTGGGGATTCCACTCTTGGGAAAATTTGCATCTGTCTAGAATGTTTTAGACTTATGAATAATCTTTCTCATGGTAGAAAGATGGGCTTCAAATTGTTTGAACATGGCCTAACAGCGCTTTTCAGATTGACGGGTAGCAACAATAGCCTCTTTAAGATCATTGCTGATGCTTTTCTTCTTTGGCATTGTGTTAACACACACATGAATGCTCCAGCTCAGCAAACTGCCAAAACTTGATCACCAGTTAATCAAATTTATTAGCAGTACCTAGTGCTACTCACCCTCTTGTTTTTCACACGTTGCATCTACATTTTGATTTATTTTTATTAAATAAATAATGGCATAGTGTAATATGTCACATTTTGTTGTTAATCTGAGGTTGCATTTAATTTTAAGAGCAGTAATGTCCCAGATGATCTTTTAAAATTATGTCTTGAAACATAAAACCTTAGAATTGACCTTTGACTCGGCATACATAATATATAGGAAATCTTCATTATCTGACCAGTGTGCTTTGGGTTGTGGCCAGATTCCAAAATGTGTTGGTCAAAAAATAGAGGAACATACTTGAGTACTGCAATAGTGCACTTTTCCATGTTGAACTCAGGGACTATTGTATCACACCACTTTTTAGCTACTTGACTTGCACATAGAGTTGGTGTGCCAAAGACTGTCCAATATACTGTGTAATGCTAAACACTCCACAGACATGAGGCACAAGGCTGTCCGTTTCTATTTGTCAGCCCACAAATACTTCGATAATCCTCGAAAAACATACGTGACCAAACATAAGCTAGGCAAGCGTAATCCATATACAGCACCTTACACAATAGTTTAATCAATAAAACAGCATAATCCCTTTTGGTGGCATTTTACACATATACTGTGGTTAATCCCTCCTATTATACAGTTGCCAAGATGAATGTGTACAAAAGGACAGATGGTTTTATGTACACACTGGACATGTCTCCAGTTTATTGCAGAGCTAACATAGAACAGACAGACAACCATTCACACCTACAGCCAATTTCCAATCACCATTTAACATACTTAGTGAGACTGTGGGAAGAAGGCAGAGTACCTGGACCTCAGTCGGAGAGTGGATTCAAACCTATGTAGAACCTTCTAACCACTGTACCGTCTTGCTGCCTGACGTGCTCCGACACCATACTGCTGTATCTTAGCAGAATTAATTTCCAATAAAAAGCGGAGAATATGAAATTTCTTTATTCTTTTTGCCATTCATTTTACGTTAACAAAACTGTCTTAGCACACAACACCATACTCTACCTTTTTTAGAGGCAGCTGCAAACAAATGTGGTAAATAAATAAATAAATGGCTATTTATAGCTATTTATTTTTGATAACTGTTATAACACTGCACTTAGCAAATTGTGTGAGATACATTAGTGTTTATGTCTACTTAAACAGGGACCACACCACACCCCAACCCTCTCATCCCAGTATATTGAATGTTTTATCGGAATATCTGATATACAGAAAAAAAAAATGCTTATTGCCTGCAGTATATCGGCTTAGACCCTGGAAAATAATTTTTCACCATCCTATGACAGGGTATAGACCAAAGACTGAATTAATTTATGGGGACAATAATCAGAAGATTAATCTGTAATGACAATGGCTACAATACAGGCTTGAAACTAATTAAATCTTGTAAAGTTTGTACAGAAATAACACAGATGACAATTAATTTACATAACAGCTGTTAATTTATGTCATTTAAACAAATAATGAGACAAAAATTGCTAATACGAGATGTGAAAGTGTTCTTGTAATACCAATCACAATACAAATCTAACACATGTGGACCTTGAGGGGAAGGAAAAAACGTGGTACTATACATTTCCCCAGATCCTCCCATGTAATAAAATAGCAGTACAGAAAGAGATTTAGGTTTCTTTCCAAATTAGGAAGGAGGTTTAGCCATCATAGCTGACTAAACCTCCCCAAGATTGTCAAAAACAGCAGGTGGCAAGGAATGTAACAGTTACCAATTTTAGCTGTTTTGTTAACTGATATTATTCTTATGTTGAGGGCATAAAAGACATGAATATATTGGCATTAACAGAAAACACTTAAGTGAAAGACAATTTCCCATAAAAGAAGGAAAAGGTTCAGGCAGGTGAAGTGTCCAGTTGTTATGAAAGTTTAAACTCCAGAGCTATTCCCAAAAAAATGAGGAATTTGACATTTGCTCCCTCCTAAGGCTCACTGTTTGCAGCTAGACGTGAAATGTAACACAAGCTGTGTGTAGTGTGGTGTAGCCTAATGATAAAATCAATAGATGTTTGAAGTATAGCAGAAAGGCATAAAAAACTGTTTTGTTAAGTAACAGCAGTAAATAAATAAAGGAGAGCAATGGAGGGAAAGAAGAGCTTAAAATATAAAAGAAAATCTTCAAATGTACACTCAACAGTCACTTTATTAGGTACACCTGCCCAGCTGCTTGTATATATAGAAATATCTCATCAGCCAATTACAAGGCAGGAACTCGCTGTAGACATTCATATATCCTCAAAACAACTTGGTGAAGTTCAAGCTGAACATCAATATGATGAAACAAAGGTGGCATGGTTAGTGTTGCCAAATGGTCTTGTCTGACTATTTAAGGAGCTAGGGTGTAGGGTTTACAGGGAATGGTCTGAAAAAGAGAAAATATCCAATGAGTGGCAGTTCTGCAGACAAAAATGCCTTGTTAATGCCAGAGGTGAGAGGAGAATGACCAGACTGAGGCCATTCACTGAGGTGATATCTCTAAAATATGTAGAGCACAGCAGCTGAAGACCAAAAAAAAAAAATTAAGGGGATAACAGGAAACTGAGGCTACAATTTGCAGAAGCTCAACAAAATTAAGCAACAGAAGTTTGGAAAAATGTTGTCGAGTTTAATGGGCCTTGATTTCTATTGTGACATTTGCGAGGTGGGGTCAGAATTTGGTATAAAAAACATGAAAATTTGGAGTCATCCTGCCTTTTACCAACCATTCATGCTTGTAGAGGAAGTATAATGTTGTAGGGATATTTTCTTAGCACGCTTCGGCCCCTAAGAACCAAGTGACCCCAGTATTGTTGCTGACCATATCCATCATTTTATGACCATTTTTCTGTTTGCTACTTCCAGCAGGATAAAAAGCTGCTTTCTTTAACATGACAAAAGTTCACTGTACTCAAATGGCCTCCACAGTCACCAGATCTTATACCTTTGGGATGTGTTGCAATGGGAGATTCACATCATCGATATGCAGCTGATAAATCTGCAACAACTGCGTGACGCCATCATGTCAGCATGGACCAAAATCTGTGAGGCATGTTTTCGACACCTCACTGAATGTATGCCATGAAGAATTAAAAGAAAAAAGGGAACTAACCTTGCATTAGTGGCATACACCTAACAAAGTGGGTAGAGGGCGGTTGAATGTTCAGTATGTTAATGCAATTTTGTGTAGTTCTGTTGAATGAAGCCATCTTTATGCTTTCATCATTGGCATCTCACAGCGGAGTCAGCAATGCCAGAAAATTGTTCCATTTGTTGCTTTGTTGCTGTGCCCTGAAATGAATATATACACTTTCACATTAAATCAGCATTCTTCTGCGGTGAAAATAACTCAGAGAGAGTCTCAGAATTTAGACTAATGTGTAAAGATTATTTTCCTCTCATCTTAAAGTTGGTTATGGCTGGATTACCCTGAGATATTTTAGAATTAAATGCTTTCATCCACAAAATTTGAAATGCAAAAACAATGATAACAGTCATCTGACACACAATAGTTGATTAGTTTGATCTTTCCTTGTTTCAATGTTAGAATAGTCTCTCTTGTGGCTTCTCACAAGTGTTTTTAAATGTAAATATGTACAATGTGATGAAATATAGCGAATATAAGAAATAAAAAGTGTACGACTAAATAATATTAAAGAGCTTTTTTTTTTCTTTTTTACAGTTGGAGAATACAGAGAACACAGCCCGAAGGATTTGTTTTCATAATTACCACAAAATTAATGAGCTAACTGAAACTGTGTGACCTGCAGCAGTTTTGTGTGCGTTTTGTCTCAAATTTGAGAAAGATTATGTGGCTAAATTTAAGCAACACATGTCCTGTGGAAGATAAACATTCCCTTTATTAATTTACGCTACTGGCCCAGTAATTCATGCTTGTTGGGGTGTGAAGCATTCCCCAGTGTATTATCCAACCATATCAGACACACACTATTTTATATTCTAAAATGCAAAATATAAAAAGGTCCTTTTAATAAAACATTTGCTGTTTAAAAGGTTTAAAACTTCCCTTTCCATATTTATTGGAGGGTCACAGTTGGGAAAAAGATGCTATATCATTTATTATCAACAACAAACAGTATTCTGTAAAGAATTACTATGGTATAATATTTATGTAGAACTTTTTCTTAACGGACTGATAGTATTCAAACTTCTTTAAAAAACACTTAATAACGCAGTTACATTGTAATGGCACTAAAGCTTCAGTAACATCCACCACTTATGTTGTTTTTTAAGATGTTGTATTATTAATTATGGCTCCTTAATTAGGGCCATTAACAGGGGAGCCAAATTCTCTGCTACACTAAAGCTGGTGAAACTGTTTTTATTTAATACCTTACCTGGGGTTCAAACTTTGCTCTATGACCTAAATAAATACATAAATAAAAAAAAACAAACTCAAATCTATTGAAGTTCTAGGAAATAGAAGTAGCAGGGTACATATACTGTACATTAAAGGAAATTCATGAAAGATAAAACTTGTTTATTCATTTTTCTTCCATCCTTCCATTCTCTTCCGCTTATTCTTATTATGGTCACAGGGGTGTTGGAGCTACCAGCTACCATAGGGCATAGTCAACTCTAACACAGAGAGACAGACAACCATTCACACCTATGGAAAATCAGAATCACCAATTAACTAATTGGTCCCACTAACAATGGGAGGAAGCCAGAGGACCCAGAAAGAGCCCACACAAACACAGTGAGAACATGCAAACTTCACATAGACACACACCTGGCCAGATGGTGGAGTGAAACTCCACCTTCTTGCAGTGAGGCAACAGTGCTAACCACTGCACCACAGTTCATTTGGCTTCATGAATGCAACTGTAATGCTTCTAGTTTGATTGAATATTAGAAGAATATATTTTGACGTTCTGTGATATTTTCCACTTAACTTCCATTTAGAAAACAAAACTTCACTTGGTTAAAGTTGCTTGGTCAATATATGCTGTCAGAAGAGCCTCAAAAATGTTGTACTAACCAAAAAAGGGTGGCACAGTGGTGGTTAGCCATTCCTTCACAGCATGAAGATCCACCATTGGCTGGAGTTGGCATGTTCTCCCCGTGTCTGCATGGGCTCTCTCCCTGTACTCTGGTTTCCTCCCATAATCCAAAGACAAGCATGGAGATAGGTTAATTGGCAATCCTGAATAAGTCTGAATGTGAGTGTGAATAGTTGTCTGTCTCTCTGTGCTAGCCCTGTGACAGATTGACAACCTGTTCAACTGACCTGTCTCTTGTCCTATGACAGATGGGATAGGCTCCAGCCCACCTCATGATCTCATCTATTTTCTCAGTTAAGCGGCACAAAATAGATGTATTACATACTGTTTAATAAGTTTAATAAGGAAGATCCATAATCACTCATCTGCCTGCTTTTTTGTGTGTCAGGCTGCTAGTTTGTTCATCACTACTACTTTCCCACACTGTCAATCTCAAAACTGACACTATTACTTCTTCTTTCTTCTCACCCACTTTCTATGAGACAATCTTTGAGCCCATCAGCCACCTCCTCCCCATTTCCACCTCACCCAAATCACTCAGAGCTCCACCAAGGCCTCAATCCTCATCTTCACCACCACCAGCATCTAGACTCTGGGGGTTCCCATCCTTTCAAATGATCTCTCCTTACTGAATGTATTTCTTTTACGGTCATGCTTACCATCACAAATAAAAGGCATTTAATTTTACTTTATTAGGATTCAAATAAATTGTAGTTCTTTTCTATGTTGGCATTTGTTCTTTAGCCTTTTTACATTTTTGTAATACTAATAGATAATCTGTAATCTTTGACCTGTGATTTTAGTCCATTGCTAGGTGGTTGCTAAATATCATGATGACATCATAAAATATCATTCAAGTTTTGCAGACACAAATTGCATGTTATTGCTTGGGAATTAAAACGATAGGTAGTTTTTATAAAGGTATTGTAGGCTCATAAACCCTAAAACACCTTGAGTTATTTTTAGCCCATTCATAGGTGGTTGCTAGGCAACATGATGACGGTATAATATAGCCTGCATAAATTAGATGCTGTTGTCGATAATATTCGATTTGGATGAGGACCTTCAGGTGCTAATTTTGGTTTCTTTACTCCTGTTGGTGTAGTAGGACCTCAAGGCAAACAATTAGAGATTTGTGTATTATAGTAACACATAAACGTATTTGTACTGGGTTGAATTGCTTTAAATATTAAGTGAATATCACCTTATTGTTACATTGCAGCTTAATGTGGGAATATTGTGATGATTGGTGATGAAACCACCTTGACTTTGAAAATGGGGGGTAGTTGGTGAGATGATCACAACTTAGCAGTGTCTGCATTATGCAGGAATACCTCCCAATGTACAGTTTCTGAAAGGAAATAATTGTTGGCTTCATGCTTTCAGTACATGTGACATGGAGCAGTTAGTTGAAACCAAGCACATCTCATATGCACCTCTGAAGACATGCATGACATCTGCATGAATAAAAGTAGGTTGTGTTAAGAAAGGTTCGTTGCGTTTTAATCAGATCACAGATTCAAATGGTCAAGCAAGGATGTAAGCATCACAAGTATTGCAGGTTATTGTTTTGATATAGTGTTCATCTTGTTACTGGGAGCAGATCAGTAATTCCTCAGTATGCTGCACTTTACAGAACAGGAAAAAAACCTACAGTCTTAAAGAAGTATAAGAATAAATGTGTCTTATATTAGGTAGTGAAATGAATATATGTTCTTTTGTTTTGTTTAGTGTTATTGTGGGTGGGGTAGTGCTTTCACAGTCCTGTGGACTTTTTGCTAAAATGCCATAATTATTCAACATCATTGTTTTGCACTGAATCAATGACAAACGCAGGTGGAGCTGGATGAAAAAGGAACCACCTGTTGTGTGACATTTAACTGTTAATTTACATTTTACCTTTGCTTCTCTAAAGAAATGCTTAATTTCGAAATTCCTTTTAGTTTACATGAAAGCTGAACAACTCCACGCTCTGTGGGGAGAAAAATGTCTTTCAGGCGTTCTCGACTGGACTGAAAATCTACAGTAATCTCTTGAGGCTGCTTCCTGTCATGTCTCCGTAATTTTTGATGGGATTCATGCGCCGCAAACTATTCAGACTGAGTGTGGCAGTTCTGTAAAACTGCAACATCAAAGTTAGACGCTTGCTTGAAAATATCAGAATTGTCTGCTCAATCCCTCTGAGAATATTTAACAAAAACAGACCTATGTCACTTTTTCCTCAAGATTTTTGCAATTGTGGATGAATCTGTGACGATGACAAAACATCAGATAGCCTAAGATGTCTTTTACAGACAAAAACGTGCTTGAATACATTTCCTCACTTTTCATGACACCTTAACATGCAATTCAGAAATACAAATGTATTCAGTTAAGAGAAGTCTTGCCTGCTAAAGAGCCCTAGGGTGTAAATGACTTCATCTAATTGCTGCATTTGCAAGCAGTGCAGTTGAGAAAAAAAGAGAGCTATTGGAAGGAAAGCATCAGCTGCAGGTGCAAAGGTAGCTATGACGTCTGTTTCTTTTGTGAGAAAAATGCAAGACTGAATTAAGTTTGTATTATCATACAAGTATCTGTTATGCAGGTAGAACTACCAGAGTTCATGCTGTTTGCTAAAATGACAGAACCCCCCCTCAAAAATACCATCTTCTTCCTGAAATTGCATATGATTTGTCGGAGGTGTTACAGAGTCTTTGACAGGCTTATCAAAGGATAATGCGACATCAGAGGAAATTCCTTCAGCTGGCTTTAGTGCTTACTGTTTGTATACAGTGTAACATCTGTGAGCGCTACACTGTACGTCTGTGGATACGGTAGTAAAAAAGTGTTTTTCCCCGTATATTCTCTGAACACTATTCTAGTCATTATATTGCAGTTTTCACTGTTTTCAGCTCAGTGCAGCAAAATTAGTGCTATCAGTAAGCTGTTGAACCATTTACTTGACTGACAGGCCCCAGAGGTTCAATTACGTAAATCCATTCATTGTCCAAATGGAAAGTATTGATTGAATTGACTGTACGGATGTTAAGATGTCCAGAAAAGATTACTTTGTGTGGAGACCAGAGGGGGGAAAAAAAGAGTGCTTTGTAAAAATATAAACTCAAGAATGTATTTTGTCACAGAAAATGCTTGAAAGTACAAAAGCAGTTACTCAAAAAAATATAACTTAGTTAGTAATATGTCTTACAGCGGTCCACAGTAAAAGTCAGAAAATTACAGCACTTGAGGGATACTGATTAGTTTTGCATAATGTAATTAGGTAATCAGTCACCAATCTGACTTATTCTGTGTAAATAGATTTTATGTCATATTTTTCTTTGTCCTACTGAGATTCACATTTTTTACCTGAATGTGGCACGGCAAATTAGACCATAGCACAGCAGTGTAATACATTAATGCAGACAAAAACAAGCAGGTTCTATAAATGAAATCGCTTCATTAGTTTGACTTCATGACTCCCCATGGTGGTGCTTCTTAAGGGAATAAGGTTAAAGTGAATGAGGTTAACTATTTGCAGTGAGGAAGCAGAAACTCATGGGGAAAATGGGGAATTGGTAAAAGCCACCCAGGCAGCCAGTCAATCTAATTAACACATTAATGAAGTTGAATAATAATGATAATAAACACACACACACACACACACACACACACACACACACACACACACACACACACACTCTCTAAGGATGTTACTTGTTTCTAATTGTTGTCCTCAGTTACACCAAAGCAAAAACCTCAGTCAAAAAGTGAAAATTTTTATTTTATTTAATATATTGTATGTACAAACAACATGAAGCTTTTAATCAAATTCTTCAATAATTGTATTTTTACTTTGCGTAAATTGTGTTGTGGATTATATTGGGTACACACATTAGTTTGTTGAATCTGGCAAGTATTAGCAACGGTTGTGACAAAAGCCTTCTTTCTTCCACTCTGTGCCGTGTGTGGTTGTATGGGTGGTTGTATGGTTATATGCCAGCTTACTCTGGCACAGCAACAGACTTCCTGTCGCAGAGGAAGAGAGAGATGCTGCCATTGAGTGTAGGGTGGCTGTGTTACTTCGTGGACAAAAATTAACCGGTGTTGTACATTAATTAAATTGTACTAATTAGTTTTAAATCACTAGATTTTCTGTGCCATCTAGCAAAAGTAAAAAAGTCAAACCTAGCTGCTTTTTTAGGTGTCACATGACATAGAAAGTGGAGTTGCTTAAACAGGAAAAAGAAAAGTGGCTTATAAGACTGTAAAAATATGTCTCTCAGGATTCCATAATATTAAACTGTTGTTTAATGAACACTAACTTTATCAGGATAAAAATGAAGATGTTGGCATTGCGAGACATAAAAAACAAGGAACCAAAAACCTCACCAAAAAAAGGCTTCAGATTATTAAGACCCTTTAAAATGTAATGGCATAAACATTGGAATACAAATCTGTCAAGATCATCTCATTTCCTTTAATCTGAATAAAGCTCACTGCTTATTGAGTGTCTTCTGATGTTTACATAATTGGGATGAACTTGGCTCATTAAATCTAGAAGCAGTAACTTTGAGCTTTAAGACAAAGTGGTTCTTGGCTTGGTAAATCAAAAGATTAAAATTTACAAGGTTGAAATCTCAGCAGTTTGGAGCTATAAATTGGCAGAGAGAAAACTGAAGGTAAATCAAAGAGAGCCATTTGAAATATATTCACTGACATCAATGTAAGTCTGAAAGGAGCAAGAATTTACCAAAATGTCAACACCAATGCATTTCAGCTCAACAAACAAAAATGCGAGCCTTGCACTTTCCATGAATTGTCAGTTTGGATGTCATTTTGATGTGAAGCTCATATTTTTTGGTTTCCTTGCCATCTCATTTTTTAATGCAACTGAGAGAAAAGGTAAAGTGCTATAATTTAATATAATTTAAAACCAAAATGTACCTACTACGATTAAAAGTATCCAGTTCACTTAAAGCAATCACATTAATACTAAATCTGGCCACGTTTTATAATGATAAGATTATATATGCATTACTGCTGTTCTTTCACCACGAAAGAGGAGTCACATTTTCTGCCACAGTGAAAACAACAAGGCCCTGTTCCTGGAAGCATCTTCAACAAACTCTGGTTTTAAAAATAAGTCCAATCAACTCTGAGTATGTTCACCTTGAGTTAAACATACGCATGGCTGTAGAAAGAAAGCAATCTCCAATAAAGCTTTGATAGCACAATTCACCACAGCAATGGCTAAATAAAAAGCAGACTTTCCATTTTAATCCAGTGGACTGAACAATATGTATGTGTGTCAGTTTGGACAAACAGGATGGGAGAAAATAGTGATTTTAATTACCTTGGACCACTCTATTGTCATAAACAATATAAAAGTATATAAACATCACAGTTTTTTGTACTTTCTGTGGTTTAATTTATCCAAATATACATTTTTATTAGAAGTTGGAATCTTATTTAATTTTTAAGTCAAATTATTCAGATGTGACCTGAGAGGACCAAAATTTAGGTGACTGAAAATAAAAATGCGGAGAAACAGATCAGCCACAGTTCACTGATGGACCAGTGATGCAGTAACTCAGACATCAATAAACTCTGGGCAGATCTGCTCTCAAGTCTGTTTTTTATTACATAAAAAGAAAAACCAAAACAATTTTTACACCAGTTTTTGAAAAAAATTCAGTAAAGACATAATTCACTTCTGAGCTGTAAAAATCTTTTTTGGAAGATTTTATTATTTCTGATATTAAAGTTTGATAAGATTCATAGAAAAACTATTTTTAACTAATTTTTCTCACTTTATAATCTAGTCTAACATCAGCCATTACTGATGGGTACTTAGAGCTCTATTACAGCCATAGCAGAGATGTTTTACATAGTTACTCTCAATAATTGTATAACATTGTATAATATTTCTCCCATATTGGCTTCTTTTCATTGGATAACTGTTAAATTCACAATTTAAATTTAAAATCATTCTCCTGACACACAACATCTTGAAAATTCAGACCCCATCTTATCTTAAAAACATCATAGAACTTCATCACCCCAATAGTATAAGTAGAATTGGAGGTAGCACCTTCAGTTTTCCCTCCTCTGTAGAACCAGCTCCCAGTTTGGATTTAGAAGACACACACCTTCTCTACTTTTAAGATATGATTTAAAACTTTGATTTTTGATAAAGCTTATAGTAAGGGCTGGATCAGGTGACCCTGAATCCTCCCTTAGTTATGTCAGACTGTCGATATGGTTTGCTTATGCAGCCATGATGCACTACCTTTGTGTGGATCTGGTTCTGTTTAGACCCACTGAGACTGATTTAGGTGATTTTCAGTGAAAAATAAGCTAGAGGTTCATACTTTGAATTTTCGGTTCTAAACCTTGGAAAAGGTTGTTTGACACGGTTATTTTTTTTGACTGAATCTGAAACAAAAATTTAACCAGAGATGTTCAGAACACAGACTGTCTGCAGGCTGTATTTTAAAAATCACTTTAAAGCACATTTAACCCAGGTCTTACAATCTTAAAGTCATTTTTACTTTGATTCACAACATCTCCAAGATTGCAACTGTGACAGACATTTTTCCACCACAGCGACTTATTACAACACAGTAAATGAGATATGACAGATGAGTGCGTTACGTGTCTAAAGCTTGATACTGAGAAGTGTGATTTAAACATTTATTGCTACAGTAACATAAATGTGTCCAGTTCAAGGAAACTGGCGGGCAGCCTGACAGCTGCCCTACTGCCCAGAGTCACAGAGTTAATAGAGTTTATTCTTCGCCTATAATAAATCTGATGTAATTGCTGTTTCTAACCTTGCACTAACTACTGATTGAATATAAAGCAATCATGTTAAGTACAAAACACACCAACCTAATGTCTAACTGGGATTTCAGTGTTTGTAAGAAGAAAACAGATTAATTCACTCTGCTCTAAGGTTTGACAGCGACTTCAAAAATGAAGAAATTAATCAAAGCGTCTGTCAGCTGGATCAGGTGGAGCAGGACGAGAGTGTCAAACTCAAAATTAGTTGCAGACAACCTGGTTTTCGTCCTGCTTTACTTTGGTTCTTGCTTTTCTTTGTGTGTTGCCTTTCATCTTTACTTCCTGTTTTTGCCTTCTAATTGATTTCCTGATGCTCTCATGTGTGAGTTACTTTTAATGTGATTTGCTGCTGTGGCTTGACTGTTTTCACCTGTGTCTTGCTCACCTGTGTCTCGCTCTTTAACGTTCTGTTATTTTTATTTTCTTTACTTACTTACATCTACGACATGCTGGTTAAAACGTGTCTTGTATATGTATCATGCTGTCTTCTTCTTTGTACCTTTTCAGACTGTTTGCTATCCATGTATTTTTCTGTTGCTGAGACTTTTTTGGATTCCTGTCTTGTGGATTTTGCATTTAGACATGTGCTAATGTTTGCCTTTTGTTATTACTTCCCTTTCACGTATGTATTTCGTGACAGATCACAAAATGTAACATCCCAAAATAGTTTGCCATTTTGTTTAGCTAAACTAAAAATGATGCACATTATAGTGGTTGTGTCTGGGCAAGTATTAAACGTGTACATGAAGTGGCACTTTTCACTCGACACTGGACTTGTGATATCAAGCTGGTGATATCACAAGTCAGTGCAGGTAGTTTACAAGTAGTTCATCAGAGCATCTATGTGTTCTTGCTTGTCAAATTTGGTGACTATGTTAAGAATTAATCCTAAATAAATAACAAGAACAAAATACTTAAACTACTCTGTGTTGTAACACCAGACTTGAGTGATTTTTCTCTTTGAGTTTCATCCTAATTTCTTGTTCACACGTGCTCATCAGATGCCTTATTATAAAATATTGACCACTTAATGCCATAACAGCTCAAATGGTGATGATACGTCAATATTTTGGTCACAGCTTGTTCTTGCTATCCACAAGTGACAAAAATTCAGTTTTCTTAGGCTTCAAGCATAGTAACATCACCAGCAGAAAATTAAATAAAATCGCATACTAAGCTCCATAAACCAAACACATTATCTAGGTGATAATTTGACTGTGTATTTCTTGAGAATAGTGCCCTATAGGCAAACAAACAGCTGCACAATATGCGACCATAATTGTCCTCTGTTCCATGTGTGTGTAGGAAGAGTTAATTGCTATTCTAAAATGTGTATGAAATGGTATCTACTGTAACTAAACCTTGGTGTTAGTAAACGCATCAATGTTAAACATGTACAACATACATTACAATATGTCTTGTTGTTCTAAAGTAAAACATGTGGCTGGATTCATGGACTCAGGATTCAGGAACTGAAAAGTAAAATTTCAGACTACCAGATGGTGTACTTTTCAGTGTCTGTAAACCTTTCATACACAGAATCACAAGTGTATCATTAACTGGCAGGTCCCTCGAACATATTATCATACTGGTAGAGTGCTCTGAATATATTATTCATAGAGCCTGATAACTGTGTGGGATGTCTGTGGAGGAGTGGGGATAGAAGCAGGATCTACTGAATTACAACTAATATGACTAACAACAGCTAATGTCTCATTTGCAACAAGCTTTTATTTGAACAATCATGCTATACGCTCATACAGTAAATTCTGATTTGGAAGAGCATTAGTAAAAAAACAAAAAAACCAACAAAAAACAATTTCAGTGATATAAAACAGAGGAGAAGACAGTAAATCCTCTGTAGAGGAATTTTTATTCTGTTTACAACTTCAAAGAGTTCTTGATTAGAACCTTACTGGTATTCAAGGTTTCAAGGCTGACATAAATATTGATGTTTTATGCACAATGTGCAGAGCTACAGAGGAACATCTCTCACATTTTAGCAGACATGGTTGCACAGCATCTATCTATCTATCTATCTATCTATCTATCTATCTATCTATCTATCTATCTATCTATCTATCTATCTATCTATCTATCTATCTATCTTTTTTGTTATTTCATCAGTGTTTTTATCTTAACACTACATAAATATGCCATGTAGTATTGTAATGAAATATCTGTATAACAAAGGTAAAAAAAAAAAAAAAAAGGAATTGTTGTTCCTTAGGGTTGTAACCAACATTTCAAAAGTTGCAACTTTTACATTTAAGGTCAACTGTTTCCGGTTAAGGCTGCGCATACAGTTGCATTAGCACTTGGTGAGTATTTGCTAAGTGACTAAGACTAAATATTAATGGCAAAAGCAAGTGGGTTTTCACTGCAGCACCAAAAAATTGTGGTTGCTGGATGTTGCTGGTTAACTTCAAGCATCCTCCAGCAAACACTGTTCAGCTGGTCACACTTTTCTCTAGTGACTGGTGATTACTGACACTTCATGGTCTTCCAGTCTCCTGTGGATCTTTGGCTTCTTTTTCTCCTATCTCTGAATATGAGTTTGTGGATGTTTGTGTGTGATTCTGTGTGTGTGTTGCTAATCACGCCTTGCCTCGAAGGGGTGGGATTCTTCTGAGATTCCCACCCTCCTCTCCGGTACACCTGGAGCAATCAAGCTCACATGTTTGTCATTTGCTGATCAGTTTGCCACTACTTATGCTGGGATCAAACCTTCAGTTGTCGCCTGGGTGTTGAACTAAACATGTTAGTGCAACTGTTTTTACTTGCCACAGTCATTTTACCTGTTCCTGTCTTTTGTGGAGAAGCCCTTGGAGCGCTAACGGACCAATGGATCTTTCTTGTCAAGGGCTTTGTAAATAGAGACTGTGGATTTGTCCCTTCATGAAGTATTTTTTTAAATAGCTACTTTTTCACTAGCACTGTAAATAAACTCACTAATTCTGATCTCCCGAGTCCTGCGCATTCAGTCCGGCCTGTCTCATTGGTTATGACACCAACTGTCCACTACACCTTCATGAATGGGCCGTTAACAATCATGTTCAGAGTCACTGCCAGGAACCACTTGCATTCATCTGGTTTTTCCTCAAACTGGTGGTTGACAACTGCTTGCTGCCAACCAGTTTTGAGGTCTGTTTGACCGGGGATTATCATAGTTTAGTAAACACTTATTAAATTTGAGGCTTATAGCAGTATCATAATGGTCAGCAGGATTATGCAGTGGTTAGCTCTCTCCCTCCTTGGCTTTATCTGGGTGCTTCAGTTTCCTCCAGTAAAAAGAGATACATGTTAGATTAAGTTAAGACATAGGTGTGGATGTGAGAGTGCGTGCACAGAATAAAGCACTGTATTAATGTGTGTGGGGATGGATGAAAATGGCTTGTAGTGCCTTAACAAGGGGGAATCCTTTAGATAAGTTCACGAATTCCACCACAAATTAGCCCATAAGAACTACAGTGTACTGACATGGCTGACAAAGTTAACAGTTTTCTCCAGTAAACTGTAGGACAGTTTCTAAATATCAAATTTTGAACTTATCAGAAACTAGTTTAATTTTTTCCTCATTTTTTTTCTTTTTGATAGATAAGCACTGTGCTGGATTTGAATCCATTGGCTGGCTTTCAGTGTGGAGTTTGCATGTTGTCCTTGTGCTTGTATGGGTCTTCTCCAGGGACTTCAGTTTCCTTCCACAATCCATTGAGCTGCTTTCTCAGGTTAACTGATGATTCAAATTTGGCTTTACACGTGAATGTGATCATGAAAGACTGTCTGTCTTTCTGTATTAGACTGCTGACCTGTCCAGGGTGTACCCTAGCACTTGCTTTATGACATCTGCAATAAGCACCCACCTGCTGTTGCGTTGAATTGGATAAGTAAAAGAAAATGAATGGATGGATGGAGCTCTAATTAACTTTGTTTTACAAGACGGCATGATGTGTTTTTTTTTTATGTTCAAAAATGTTAATACTACTTTTTTTCCAGACCTTTTTTTAAGGATGTTATGACAGTTTGTTTTTGTACTAAAACTGTGCCTTGAGTTAGCCTGCTCAGTAAAAGTGAAATAACAGTAGCATCTTCTTCAATTTTTGCACATACAGTATTGTATATTAGAATTAGAATGCGCTTGGAAGGGCTAGGAGCTTTGTTTGAGATGCAATCACTCAAATTAACACATTAAAGGGTTTAAGTATGATACTCATCTGAGGTCAAATAAATACACCTCCAGAGGATGAAATAGCCAGGTAAAGGATGTGGGTGACACCTTAGAAGACCGTGTAGCTGCATTAAGCTGTATATCAAGCATACTAATGTTAAACAGGGGCCTGAAATTCTAATTGTGTTCCTGTTAATCAACAAGACTGACAACAGGCAGGGTGAGCTCTAGAGGACTGGGAGGAAATCTATTAGCATACAATATGTTGTTGTGCTTGTTAAAATAATGGAAAGGCTTTGGGGCGGGGGTGGCTGGGTAGGTGCATTGTTCTCCTCACCGCTGCTTTAGTTAATTGCAAATCCGAACCCTTTAAAGCTGTATGGAAGTTTGTGCAGTTTGACAAGCTCCACGAAGACTTGAACTCCACACTCTCAATGAATTGTGTCTCTGGGTAATCCTAATTGAACATATATTGGCCATGCGGCTTACGTTGTTTTGGCACTTATTAATAGCGTGCCAAGAAGAATTCTAATGTGGTTTCTACAATTGAAATAAGAGATAAACAAGAGTCCAGATCTCTCTGGCTGGCTCAGGCCAGTAATGCTTCACTTGTCACTACAACTCCTCTAATTGGGCCCTAGGTGAAGACAGGATGGGACTCCAGGGACTGACTGGCTTTATTTTTCAGATCTATTCTTATAGAGCAATTTTGTTGTAGATTTGAATGACTTTGCTCTTTAATAAAAGTGCAACAGGTTGCAGTTTGGGTTTTTCTCACCACATGTGCAGATCATGAAATGCATTTCTCTCGTTTTCTGTTGCTGTCACGATAAGTTATTCATGAACCTGGCAGCTCAGTCCTCTTTATTTCAGGCCTATTGCAAACACTGTTCTGTCCTCTAGTTAAACTCTAGTCAAACTAATACAAGAGGAGCCCTTTTCAACCAAAAATTAAAATTAGCTATTTTTTTGGGTTAATGTTACTATCTGAGCTCCAGATCAAGATAATCATTTATATTGATAAGAATTACTGTTGAAAAGTACCGAAAAACTCCTACAAACACACAGTATGTTTGATGAATATAAACCTTGTTCGTTTGACAAAGATGAAATAACACTGGCATTAAAAATGTAGTAATAAAAATATTTGGTAAACACTGCAGAAACTCATATCGCAGGAATATGCTAGACATTCAGGTTTTGTCAACCTTTCAAACTGGTTGAAAGGATTTATTTCCTGGTTTCTTTGAAATGGCAGGTGGAAGATTGTTGAAAGGAAAATTCATTTCTTTGTGCCTGATAAAACTGACGCTCATTAAAGCCTCTGTTGGAATATATCTAAAAGAGTAAACCAAACCTGGTGTGGGTGCTCACTGCTTGTGGCATGACACCCATACACTCAGGTCCCAGGGGTGCTGCTGTGTAGAGAGACCTCAACAGAGTGCCTCATCCTCTTGGCAGGCAGAGAGTGGCAGCCCCGAGGGAGGACCACTCAGTCCTGTCTGCACACTGGCCAAGGCGCAGACATATACTGCCAGATATGTCCTTCCACTGGGCAGCCAAACTTTTTGCGGTTACATGAAACTACATGACCTCTTTACCCCTTATCCCTGTAGATTTTTTGGCAGGTTTGAACATTTTACCATTTCTGTACCCCCAGGTTCATGCTAGGAGAGAGAAAGTGTGAAAACCATGACAAAGGTGGACCTGAGGTCAAGATAAAAAGTGTGACGATATCCTCTGTTGGCAAGCACAACCTCCTGTAGTGGGCATTCAAACCAGAAATAGCACTATGGAAGAAAAAAAAAGAAATAAAGCATAAAACAAAAGAGGCTGTTGGTGTGGGCGTGTAGCTACAGGTGCTGCTGAAAAGATGAATATGAATCCAGAGAGAGTTCAGTTTTAACTATTTATCCATGAGTTCAGGCTTGTAAGAAAACAAAACACTGTTTAAAAGACTATAATTACAACTGCAGAGTAAATGTTGTTCAGAGCACACTGCACTGCACTCAGAAGGATGTTTTTCTTTTACTTTCTGCTGGGTTGGTCCGTTTCATATGCATAGTAAGCATGGTACTAATGGTGCCACAGCTTAACAAATGATGAATGTTAAAAACATGCAGGTCACACTAACAGGCTCATTTAGCTAGCAGTGTCTGTTTTTATTAAAATTACTTTACATCAACTGGAACTAGGACTCCTCCTACTGCTGTATTGCAACTTTTATCTGTTCGAAATATATATACGAACCCTGATGAAATCAATCAGCTCTGAACAGAAATTATCTGTTGGTTCATTAATCTTTTAGAATTTTAGAAATAATACTCAGTCAAAAATAAAAATCAGAAATTTTAAAATTTTATGCAGATTGTCACAAACAAACAGCACTGTGAAATGTTCTATCTACATCTTTATTATCAAAATTTTGCAGTGGTTTAGTACTCAGAGGTGCCCAAAGAAAACATCTTATTGATGCAAAACTGCTGCGTTAAAATAATAAGAACAAAAGAAGAACACAAAAAAGTAACTGTATGCACCTCCTGCTAAAACATAGAACCACAATTTGATACTACTCAAACAACTCGCATGCAGAGACCATTACAATAAAGGTATGAAATCAAATACGTATTCACTGTCTAGTGTATCAATCCAGAAGATTGTGAAAATGCATTACAATGACTTCCAAGGAACCAATATTCAGGCTGGGTTTTCTCATACTTCCACTCTTCCGTTAACATCCACTCAAATACAGTTATACTGAAGGATAAAACCTGATGCACTGCATGAATTCAACTCTTCTGAACACTTATAAATTGATTTTGTTCAAAACACAAGGATAGGACATTGAGGATATTTACAACCAGATAACAAGCCTGTATTTCCTGAAAACATTATTGCATATAAACCTCGTGCTACTGCAAGCTAACAGATTTCCATGAATGCGCCTACACTATTCCCTAAACCTCTTTGCACTTACAGGGGACGCAATTAAAAAGCAAAACACGAAGCAAACAAACACCTTTCGTACTTACCTATCTCAGTAGTTCTGGACAGGTTGCCAGTTCTTCTCTACTTGAGCACTCTGCACAACCTGCCTTATTAACCCATTCACAGAGCAACTTGGAGTTCAGTATCTTGCCCAGGATGCTTTTGCATACAGGCTGGAACAGCCAGGGATCAATTCACTAACCATCAAACTAGTCGAAGACCTACTCTACCTCCTGAGCTACATCAGCCCAAACCAGTCCAAAGCCAGAGATAAGTAGTGTTATTTTAATGTTATCAACTCAGTTTATTAGCATTTATTTTATTTCACATTTGGCAGAAGAGAAATCTCTCATGGTGAAATAAAGAACACAGAAAAGGAGCAAAACAGCAGTATAGAGTCTCACTATGATGGCTTACTGAAACATAATGTGTTTATTTGTATAGCATTTTACGATGGGCTACACTAATGCTTGTGGATATATTTTGGCTCTTACATTCTTTTTGGTTGTAAATATAAAATTTATAGGGAATGCGGTGGGGGGTGTGACTGATGTGCAGCAGGCAATTATTATCTCCTTACTACATTGCTAAGCGCTGTGGGTTAAAGCATTGTTGATTTACTTTCTTTAGTGAAATGTAACATGAATGGCAGGTTCACAAACCATACGGGGCAATGTCATGGAGTGTGCTACTTCAGCATGTTTCGTCTTTCAAAAAACTGTTTCTTTACGTAAGTATATTAAAAAAAATCAATGTAATCTTGCCAAAACCAATTAGGCTACAGTAAATCTGCATCAAGAATTCCCACATCAGAATGGAAACACTCTTCCGAGACACATGCAGCGATTGCAGAGTTAATTAATCCCTGCAATCAGAGGCCTGATGAAATACGAGCTGAATGTTGCCCCTCCCAAGACTACTGTTAACAAAGCTGTTCCGCTCTTATTAGTTCTGCAAACTGCTTATCAAACAGCTTTAAATCTAAGCCTAACACAAAGTCATCAGGTAAGTGTTGCTCTTTGGAGTTGAACTGAAAGTGTGATTGTGACCCAAAGTGTTCACTTCAGGACCACTCATCTGCAGCCCTGTGGGGATGGCATCAGGCTAAAACATGCAGGATCTGTGTTTGACTGGTGCAAGAGTGTTGGTGTAAAAAATGAACACGAAGCAATAATTTTGCATGAAATGCAACTGAAATATTTATGTTTAAATATTGAATCATTAGATCATCATTAGATAATCTAAATGTATACTAAACTAGTAAATGTAATTTTATACATAGTTTATCATAGTTTTCTGTGGTACCTACACTAGAATTGATAAGTTGTGATTACAATAAGACTTACCATTTTTAGAAAGATGGATAATAAAGCTGTCAGAAAACTTATGAAATAATCCATGAAAATGTTAAGATTGTTTAAATCTCTGTATGATGAATCATTTTTTAATGCTAGCGTTTAAATAATTTGGAAGTTAATGTGATAGTTACTGCAAGCAATTTAGTTGTGATGCAGCTACATAACCCTTTGGGAGTAAGCATTTCCTGACTTGGTGTCATCCACTGATTCAGGTGGTGGGTGTTACACTGCAGCTAATGAGGACTGCTTTATCACTCAGACAACAAAAACACTGATTAGATTATCTTTACACAATTTCTAGAGAAGCAGAGAAAATGACATCTACACTTGAATGTAAAAGTCACTTTTTCATTTTCATTCATTCATAAATTCTTCAATAAACATGAGCATTAGAATTTTCAAAGGCAATTAACAGCATTTATCAACTGTAAAGCATGCCGATTAGCTCTTTGATATGAGTCTTCAAAGCATGATGAGCCAACTAACCATGCTTCAAAGAGACCAAATCCTTTGTGTCAGTTGCAGATGCATCTATTAATATCCTGCTAAATTGTTTATTACGCAAAGGAAGAAATCCTGATTAAGCTTTCACAAAGAGGAAGAGACAGTTTGAAATACCTGTCAGAAATGTGACGGACATGCACAGTAATTACAAGTGCTCATCCAGAGTTTGGGCAAATCTAGCCTTATAGTTGAGTTAGTTTCTTTTGGTTTGATGCCTGGTGTTTCCCTGACTGAAGTAATTCTGTTTGAATTCACTCTGATGTTCACAGCTGATATAAATGGGAGGTACAGTACCACCCACATCTTTGATGACAAGCACATATGTTTAGTTTCAGAAGTAGAGGTGCAAGGAAGTCCGAATATCTTTGTAGGTTCTCAGGCTACGTCCACACGTACACGGGTATTTTTGAAAACGCAGATTTTTCTATGCGTTTGCACCTTTCGTCCACATGTAAACGGCGTTTTCGGTCACTGAAAACAGAGATTTTTAAAAACTCCTGCCAGGTTGGAGATTATCGAAAACTCAGTTTTTGCGTTTACGCATGGACCAGGAATACGGAGAAAACGCAGCGTCAAAGGTGTGCGCCTTTTTTGACGTCACACTGTGCGCCACGTTACTGTTTCGGTGAAATGAATTTCTACAATGGTGGACTTAGACAAAATACTGTTACTGTTAATTTTACTCTCTGCAGTGTTTAAATGCTTACATATACACATACAGTTACTATCCCTCCACACATAGGACTCAGTTATGCTTCTATGCGCCATCTTTGTTTACTCTTTCCCACCGAGGCTTCTAGACTTCTGATTGGCCAACATTTCTACACGGTTAGGAATATATCGCCACCTGTTGCTTTAGCATGTTCCTGGCAGCGTTTTCCTTTGTTTTTGGCATTTACGTGTGGACAGGATTTAAAAAAAAGAAAAAAAAGAAAACGGAAAATCTCCGTTTTCAAAAATACCCGTGTACATGTGGACGTAGCCTCAGTCATCCTGGTCATGGAAGTCTTTAGAGCTTGAAAAGACGTCGACTGGACAGGTGGACAGTTCCAGGTATTTAAATCCTAGGTGGGGGTTGTCCTTTAGGAAGTGGCTGCTGACCTACCTACCCACCTATTGAGGTCACCTCATGGAAGATGTGAGTGGGAGTTGAGATGCCTGGGAAGGGATCTCATGTTGTTGTTGCAAGCCACCACCTCTGTTCAATGATGGTCATTTACAGTTGACTTAGAAGAGCTCTTTTAATGCTCATTCCAAAATGTGAACACTGTCATCCTTGAAAGTTTAAACTTTATCCTTTAGGTGCAGATGTATCGCTGAGTCTTGTCTTATCAAGGTGGCTCTTCTATGTTGTGCCATGCATTTATGGAGTGGCTGTTTGGTTCCTCAGGTGTAGAGGTTAGAGCACTCCTCGCTGCACTGCACAGCGTAAACTTTGCTGCTTAGCTTGTGTTTGGGATTTTTGTTCTTGGGATGAACTAGTTGTTTGTCTGAGGGTGTAGCCGGGTCAGAAGTACGCTTGGATGTCACGCTTGGAGAAAATTTGTCCGCAAACCTGTTACATAAGGGATGACTTTGTTGTTCCGTTTGTCATCCTGTTTCTCCCCATTTGGCATCTGACCTTCTTTCCATTGCTTATTCCCTGACTTGATGAAGATCCAATTGGGATAAGGTTTTAAGACCTTTCTTTACATGTACTTGTTTGTTTTCTGTCCCTTCTGCCTTGTGAGTTAATGTTTTCTGCCAGTGTCCAACAATTTTCTGAATTGAAAATGTATGCAATTTAATTCAAGCTTGATACTGCATCTTTTCATATTTATAAACAGTATTTCAGGAGTCTTTTAATATAATCTTGTTTTAATGTAAGCTGTTAACTGTGGAAATCCCATAGTGATATCTTTTAGGTCAGAAAAAGTGCAACTGTGCAACCATCGAGACACCAGACCTAAAAAAGTCACAAAATATTGCTAAAATTAGCTGAAATATTTAACCTAATCAGCTGTGGCATCTCCTCCTAAATCAGTCAGTAATACTACAAATAGCACTATTGCACTACATTTGATCTTCAAAACTGTCCCTACATGTTGAGCAAATCATATGAGCCTCACTTATCTGGAGTTTGCGCAGATGTACCAGACTATTTAGTGGTATGTTAGTCAAAAGTGAAGCCGGAAATCTGGGGGAAAAACCAAATACACATTCTCCTTGTGCTAAAGCAGTCTTGGCATGAAAGTAACGTACTCTAAATGTCAAGTAGCAGTATTTTGATAATTTAATTATTTTGGTGATTTAGGTAGTATTTAGATTGATTTGTCTACACTCAGCTATTAGTACAGCCGCTTGAGATAAGCATGTGTATGGATGAGTATGTTGCTTAAAATCACCTTGATAGTGCTTATTAAGAGACTAAATTGATGTTCCTTTCAGTTTTACCACATGTCTTCCCATTTGAGATTTGTTGCTAAGGTGCAAAGCAAATAAAAAATATTGCAAAACCAAATCACTGCCAGTGGTACGTGTAAAAAAAGCCTATGGTTTGTAAATGACTGTGAACTCCTATCTCCTTGAACAGCAATACAGATTTTAGTGGTAAATTATAGGCCCCTAGAACATCATAATGAAACCTTCTGAAGACTATGCTTAGTATCCTGCTCCCATAAGGCCATGCTTTTCACATGTCAGCAAGCTATTATTCTGAGCATAATTAGGATCAAGGTAGATAGAGATATCAATATTGGGCGTGCACGCTGAGCAGCGACAGGAAAGCTCAATGAGAAACATGACAGCGATAATTGCTTATTTTATCACTCTGCCTCTGTAACATGTTTTGATGTATTAAACCACATTCTTCCCTCTATTGTTGTCTTAGTGTGATTATGTAGTCAGCATGTAGAGATGAGAGAAATGTAGCTGAAAAAGAAGTTACAATTAAGTATTCCCATTTAAGTAATGCAGGAAAATTCTAGAAAAATGGATGGGGAAAAAAAATATAAATCAAAAGCAGTCTGGTTTGTGGCCAGATCGTCTCAAGTACATTAGTGTGTTGTACTTCTCAGATTTCTTTCCTTTTTCCAAAAGACTTTCATTGTTCATGACATGAAGCACCTGAGGGTAAAGGCAGATATTTGTATTCTCAGTGCTGTTCAATAAGGGAATAGTTTCCAAGCTGTGTTTCATTTTGTAGAACAGGTAAACTTGTACTGAACAACTTCAGATAAAACACGTAGCAAAGAATGTCATTCCTGAAGCACATTTATATAATTAAAGAGACACAATAAACGGCATACTATTTAGAAGTGTTTGTTGCTGTGAATCAAACATACACCCCTTAAACGCACTTTATCTTAGAAAAACAAAACAAAGACAAACACGCACAAATGTCAGTATCAAAGCAAAGCTAGAAGAAGAGTCAGAGGGTAACTAATGTCCTTATAATTAACACATGACTACATACATACAAAAGATCACAAAAGCCATCGTGGTCAACACACGCCCCACTTTGATCTCTAGTGGGCCAGACGAGTGAAGCTCCCCTTTCGGTCTAAAGAAAGTTAACTACCCATTTATCCTCTCTCTATTTAAATTTAAAGAAAATATATATTTTTTTAATTTAACCTTTATTTAATCAGGAAGATCCCATTGAGATTAAAAACCGCTTTTTCAAGGTAGACCTGGAAATTCACAGTGAATCTCAATTTTTGTACACGATAAAGAAATGCTGCTGCAGCAAATGAAGAAATTTGTCAGTACAACTCTTTGAGACTTAAATTGTGAGAAATGTGTAAAATCACAGAAAAAAGTGCTGGTGGCTTATTGGCCAGACTGTGCTGTAATTATGAAATGGAAAGCTTCTGTTAATTCACATAAAATGTGTTCACTGTGGCCAAATTTTGAAAAACAGAGAATTTAATTTTGGATTGTAAAAAATAAAATAAACCAAACAAACAAAAAAACACAATTCTGGCCCCTGGGCCACATATTTGACACCCCAAAAACAAAAAGAAGTGGGCCACTGGTCTCACAATGTTATTGTAACCCAAAGACTCACTGCTAAAGCTTTCAGGTCTTATATTATGTTCAAAGTTTAAAAACACATGGCCTTCTTTGGTCATAGTAAGACTGCATTATTAGAAAAAAACAGAAAAACCCCCCAGAACAAAACAAAGAAAAAAACCCCCCAAAAGATGAAGAAAAATACTGGTCTTGTCAGACCAACACAGTATTTATATATGTCCTGGTATACAAGTAGTGATCATTTTTCGGTCAACTTGAGTAAATGCACAGCCACGATGACATTCTTTCCCTCTTTATTTAGTACTGGAAAACAAAGATATCGACTGGTGGCTTTCAAAGCTGTAGGTCATGTATCACAAGTGATAGTTTCTCATGTCTCTGGTGGTCGTGTCAGCTACTCTGACAACTTTATAACACTATGAGCTAGACTTCTTGCTTGCGGTCGCAATTCAGAAAAGCACTGAGTGGAAAGTTTTCTGCCAACAATCTGCAGATTTATGAATGCAAACGCAGCAAGTTTATTTCAGTGATGACCAACTCACTCTAGCAAGAGCACCTGAAATGAAACTGGTTGCAAACAAGCAGATCTGACAAGGATGTGAATAATCTACTAACAACAAAGTTTTATGCATGTATGTATTCACCTCATGAAACAAGATAATCTATATGTGGTCTTATACAAAGACTTGTGCCAATCATGGCACTAGTGCATTTTTCATTCACTTACTTTTTGCCCATTTACAAATACAGTACATTTATTTTGCTGATAATTCAATCACTGACTTAGTAGCTCAATCATTTTGGCAGGATTCTGTCATTTAGGTGGTGCTTGGACCCTCATTCATTCAAGTGTTATTCGTGCATTAAATTATCTCCACACTGGAAGCATTTGTCATGTCTATTTACATTTAACATTGCATTGTTTGTTCTGTAAATTGGAAGACAGGGCTTTTCAATCACTAACAGTTTAAGGTACAGATCTTCATTCAGGATCTTTATGTCCAGAATGAGAGCAAAATGTGTACGCTTCCTGGCGAAAAATGAGAACATGGTTAAATTGTTACCCTGACAACTGTTTGTGAAGGGTTTTCATGCTTATACTGATGTTCAGCTCAGTATAGCCTTTTTTTCTTTTTCTTCTTCTTCTTCTTTTTTTAAATTACCTTCATCCAGCACTTAAATTTCAAGCCTGTCACATTGCTGTTCATTCCAACTTGCCATTTCCTTGCTTCTGGCAGTGTGGCACCAGAGCATAAGAGAAGAATCAAATTCAGGAGTCCTACCTACGCTTCAAGAAGGATGGAAATCAGACACTATAGGCTGCCTCATATGCTTGTCCTATTTATTCAATAATCAACCATTTACAGCACAATCTGTCTTAAGTCTTAGGCTTGCTGTTTGATACCATTAAGTTATTCCTGGCTTTTTGTTTGTGTTCCTGCACTGATTTATACCTATATTTGCAAAAAGTATAAGGCTCTTGCTGTGTTCATGTACAAGAATGTGTACTCTGCATAATGCTATGACACTATACGGTGATTAAACCAGTAGAGCACAAAGACATATGTTAAACTTTAAAATAAATTTAATTCTACAAAGCTTGATACACCATATAATTATGCCTGCTTTTGAAAGATATCAGAGCATTTCACTATGTAACTGACTGTATGCCAATGGCTAAGTTTAGATGCCACATTCAGGTCACATCTTGTCTTAAAAAATCTGCACAGGAGGTCAGCCTCTAGTTGTAATTCAAAGCTGCTGCTTTGATAGAAGAGAATGTCTGATTTAAAAAGAAAGATGTGAAATTAATACACTTTAAGTGTGCAGAAATGTGTGGGAAATTTGCAAAACACCATCTGGGTAATAGAGATTTAATCAAAGTAAAAGGAGGACATGGCATCACAAAAGATATGCAGGATGTTTAAGGGTATGTTTTGCTTTGCTCTCTTAGGGAATAAACCTGTGTTTGTTTTCAAATGACCCAAACATACCTTCCCTTCTAATCCGTTCATTATTTATAAATTAAAAGAAATAAAGTCACAGGTTAAGATGTTCACAGACTATGAAAGCGTTGCGAGTCATGAATTTTAGACTGACTTAATAACTAGCCAAACCGATTGAGTGGGATGACCTTCACAAATGCTTATCCAAGGCTGGTGCCCAGGGCAACCTGATATTGGCGTTGGATTATTCTTACATTCCTAATTAGTGAGCTTGAGCTTCAGATGAAGCAACTTCAAACAAGAAGCATCTAGCATTTAAATTTATTGCAAATCTAAATCTAACAGACTGATGGATGAAAAGATCGTTTGTTAACAAAGAATTTGGAAATGGTACTGATGTTCTTGATAAAAGTCTTGGAAGCAGAGAGTCAGCTTGAACTGAAATATAATTTGGTTTCTGACTTGGACTCAGAGTTTAAAACCATTCAGTTCTATGCTGACCAGACTTTTGACCCCTGCTTAGTGCTCAGCATGGTGGTAAATTTGTGAAGGATCTTTTCAGTGCATCAAATGTCACTATTGATGGCTACTTCACTGTTTGAGAGAATAGTGGCCAGTTTGCGAAACACTTCACCAGCCAATGGTGTGACTTCATCACTTAGTCACTTAGCCTGCAGGGGCAGACATTCATGTTCACCAGGGTGACTGACCCTACTGTTTTAATGCTGTTATAGACTATAAGACATGTTCAATAATTCAGAATTTGTTTGAGCTTCTTGCAAGATTTCATGGCGTTCCAGCAGCTATTAAAACAACAAGCTTATCATTGTCTACAAGAATTAGAGCACCCTCTTCTAGAACATCCAGCTGTCCATTCAAGTCATTTAGTTGGCTTTTCCCAGTTTAGTAAAATGATTTGTTGGCAGATAGAAATGTCAATGCTGTAATAGTATGTATATAATTTTTTTGTTGTTCACTGACCATTTTCACACTGACTACACAAGTTGCCTGACAAGGACTAACATCTACAATTAGGTTCAGAAGTACTTGGACAAGGAAACAGGTTTTGTAATCTTACCTCTGTACATCACCACATTGGACTTTAAAATCAAGATGTGAGTGAAGTTCAGACTTTCAGCTTTAATTCAAGGGGGTTTAACAAAAGTGGTGTGTTAACTGATTAGTAATTGAAGTCTTTTTCATTAATACACCATCATTTTCAGAGGCTTAAACGTAATTAACAAAACCAACATAATATCTGATGCAAGGATTGGTTTCAATACTTTGATGAACATCTTTTGCAGTTTTTGAGTGCCTGAAGTCTAGAACCCACAGACATCACCAAGTGCTGCTTCTTTCCCTTGAGATGCTCTGCTAGGCATTTACTACAAGGACCTTAAGTTATTGCTTGGTTGTGTGTCTATCTTCCATAATTTTTTCATCCTTGACTGAAAAGCATCCTCTGTTGGGTTGCAATCAGCTGACTGACTAAGTCATTGAAGAATACGCCCTTTCTGCCTTCAGCTTACTGCATTTTGAAGGACAGTTCAGTCAGATTTGTAAGGTTGGGCTCGAATCTGAGCAAAGAGTATAATCCTGCACACTCCAGAATTCTTACTTCTCTACATTTTTCTCATCTCATCATTTTGGTGCAAGTTACGATTTGTGTGATTTGTCCAAATGTTTTTTTCCCCTTTAGATACTTGCTGGCAAAGTCTAATCTGACCCTCCTGTTCTTGAGCTTAACCAGTGGTTTATATTTGTTGTAAACCAGAGATGTCAAACTCATTTTACATCGTGGCCACATACTGCCCACTTCAATTTAAGTGGGCTGGACTAGTAAAAATCCACTTTCTCTGTGTATAAAGAAATTTAACTGCATATTTAATCCCTCTGATATCCCCTGACTTCTTGAAGTGCAATTTTAACAGTACTCAGTTTTTCTACATGATAAAGTATTACTACTGTAGTTAATGAATTAAATCTGTAAGCACAAATCTTTGGGATTAGATTATAGAAATAAATCTACAAAATTAAAGAAAAAGTTCTGGTAGTTCATTGCTCAGTCTTATAATGATAAAGTTGTACGGCCATTGTAAAAACTGTATATTTCTATTGTAGATATTCGGGGAAAAAATAGGAACTAATTGATGTAGACACATTGTGTTAGGAATTGGCATCACTTTAATAATCGTGTTAATATTAACACATCTGTTTTAAGAGTGTACTTCAAAATCGGCTTTAGTTACACGGAAATTATTTCTCTTTTTGCCCAGTAACATAGTATGGTGTTAAGTATAATGACATTCAAGAGATGGTGCAGAAAGCTGCATCAATATTGGAAGAGTTGGCCAGATTTGTGAAAAATGAAATAGCTGGCAATGGACAGGTGGAAAGTACCAATGGTTAAACCCTCATGCAGTAAAGAAGATACATGCTGTATCGCAAAACACGAAAAGTGTCAGAGGGGCCTAGAGACCGGTACATGGGAGTGGACCAAGCGCAGACACCGCAGAAACAACACTAAGATTTATAAGTTTTATTGCAAACACAAGGACAACAATTACAAGGCGTGGATACGAGGCGTGGGTTCTCTGACATGAGGCACTACAACAGAGGTAGAGAGTGTAGTTAGACTTGGGGGTGAGGAATGAATACCAGAAGGTGGCAAGAATACTGATCTTAGTACTTGCTTGCAGGTGGAGGTCGTGAAGCTTTAACGGGAGGCAGTCGAGTGAGCGTCCGGAAGGTGATTGAGTGAGTGAATGAGGTTCCAATTTCATGTTCCTGATGATAAGATAAGATAAGATAAGATAACCTTTATTAGTCCCACACGTGGGAAATTTGTTTTGTCACAGCAGGAAGTGGACAGTGCAAAAGTTATGAAGGAAAAATTAGAATAAAATAAAATAAGAATAAATACAGTACACAACTGTACAGAATAGAATAAAATAAAATACTATATACAGTAGAATAAAATAGAATAAAATATACAATAAGATAAAAATAGAATACAAATGCTATATACAACTGAGTAAAAATACAACGATGCCACAAAGATTATTGCACATTAGTGTTATTGCACATGTGTGGATGTGTGTGTTTGATCAGTTAAAGTCTTTGTTGTGGAGTCTGACAGCAGTGGGGAGGAAAGACCTGCGAAATCTCTCCGTCCCACACCGTGGGTGCCGCAGTCTCCCACTGAAGGAGCTGCTCAGTGCTGTCACAGTCTCTTGCATGGGGTGGAAGATGTTGTCCAACAGGGATGACAGCTTAGCCACCATTCTCCTGTCACTCACCACCTCCACTGGGTCCAGAGGGCATCCTAGAACAGAGCTGGCCCTGCGGATCAGCCTGTTCAGTCTCTTCCTGTCCCCGGCAGAGATGTTGCCGCCCCAGCAGACCACACCATAAAAGATGGCTGAGGCCACCACAGAGTCATAGAAGGTCTTCAGGAGTGGGCCCTCCACTCCAAACGACCTGAGTCTCCGCAGCAGGTACAGTCTGCTCTGCCCTTTCCTGTAGAGGGCGTCTGAATTATGAGTCCAGTCCAGTTTGTTGTTCAGATGAACACCAAGGTACCTGTAGCTGTCCACAGCCTCAATGTCCATACCTTGGATGTTCAGTAGTTGCAGTGGAGGATGTTTGTGCCTGCGGAAGTCTACCACCAGCTCCTTGGTTTTACTGGCATTGATCTGGAGGTAGTTCAGCTGGCACCAGTCCACAAAGTCCTGACTCAGTCCTCTGTACTCCTTGTCGTCCCCATCAGTGATGAGGCCGACTATAGCAGAGTCATCAGAGAACTTCTGCAGGAAGCACTGGGTGGAGTTGTGGGAGAAGTCTGCAGTGTAGATGGTGAAGAGGAACGGAGCCAGAACCGTTCCCTGTGGGGCCCCCGTACTGCAGACGACCCTGTCCGACACACAGCCCTGAGTCCTCACATACTGTGGTCGGTCGGTGAGGTAATCCAGTATCCATGCTGTGAGGTGATGGTCCACTCCAGAGTTCTCCAGCTTGTCCTTCAGAACCGAGGGAAGAATAGAGTTGAAGGCACTGGAGAAATCAAAGAACATGATTCTCACAGTGATCCCAGCGGTCTCCAGGTGAGCGAGGGAACGATGTAGGAGGTGAATGACGGCATCATCCGCTCCAATGCCAGGCTGGTAGGCAAACTGAAGTGGGTCCAGTGATGAGCTCACAAAGCGCCGAAGCTGAGCCAGGACCAACTGCTCCAGGGTCTTCATCAGGTGGGATGTCAGAGCCACCGGCCTGTAGCTGTTGAGGTCCTTGGGGCGTGAAGTCTTTGGCACTGGAACAACACAGGAGGTTTTCCAGAGCTGTGGGACTCTTCCCAGCCTCAGGCTCAGGTTGAAGAGGTGCTCCATCACACCACACAGTTGGTCCGCGCAGGACCTGACGACCCTCGAGCTGATGCCATCTGGGCCCGCTGCCTTCTTGGCTTTAATCCTCCTCAGTTCCCTCCTAACCTGGGTGGTTGAGAGAGACAGGCTGGAGCCTTGTGTTGAATGTGTATTGGATGCTGTTGTTGGGGGTGGGGAGGAGTGAGCAGGGTGAATAGAGGAGGTGTGAAGTGTCTGAGGTGTCAGAGGTGGAACAGCAGCAGTGGGGGTGGGTGAGTCTGCAGCCGATGTTGGAGACTGCCTCATGGCTGAATCAAATCTGTTGAAGAAATGATTCAGTTCATTTGCCCACCTCACATCCCTCCCAGGCAGAGAGTTCTGATGTTTGTGGCCCGAGATGGTTCTGAGGCCTCTCCAGACTTCACCAACGTTGTTTTGCTGAAGCTGGTTCTCCATCTTCTGCCTGTAGCTGTCCTTCCCATTCCTTATGATCCAGAGGAGGCGGGCAGGAGGACACGTTGGTGAACACGGTGAGTAGTTTAGATTCCAAGGATTAGATTAGATTAGATGCAGAGAAGTGTGGTGAATCTTGCCGATATGACTGGCGTCCAGATAATTAACTGCAGGTGAGCAAAGTGATGACTTGATGAGGAGAACTGTAGACAGGGGGAAACCATGGTAAGCACAAAGCATGAGCAAAATCACAAGAAGCATTGAGGCCAGGTTACTACCATGAGGTAGCTGACAGACTGGTGCAGCAATGATGGCAGCGCTGGTCTTTTAAACAGCCTCACTGATTGCCATTAGCGGAAGAGAATAGATGGATGTCAGGTAAGTAGGGTAAGTTTAAGAACAATGACTCCACCCAGAAAGCGGACACAGGTAAACACAGGCAGGGAGTGGAAAACACCAGATGCTCACTCGGATCCTAACAAAAAACCAGCTGATTAAGTCATTTCAATAACTCCTCTACACAGGCATTTTGTACAGGGTGGTCTTTAGCAGCTGTGGTAGTTGTATGACTTCAAACAACAACTGTAATCTGTACGTTTCAGTTTTATTCTCAAAATATTATTTCAGTTTTATCTCTAAGATTACACAAATTTACATATTTTTTTATGTGGCTCTGATATCCTGATGTACATCGTTGCTTGATGGGGGTTTTTCCACACTGCATTTTTTTCAGGGTGAGTTTTTCACAAAAACGCAACACTTTTGGTGTGAAATGAGCCTGCACCTTAGGAGCAAGAGTAAATAGATTAGGTACAATCAGCCACACATGAATGAAAACTGAAAATATTTACGTTCTATTTGTTGGATCATGAAATATGCAAAATAAAAAAGAATGTTTGAATGATGAGTGGCAGTGTGAGATATCAATTTATCATAGACTGTTACTCAAATGATTGAAGCAGGATTTACTTAAAAGCTATTTTAATGCCGTATGTATGCAGAGACAGCTATCATTAAGTACTCTCAATAAGTTGGTGAGCCAAACCTTCCCTGTGGGTAAGAAGTGTAATGAGAAAGACCTAACTCATATAGAGAACAGAGCAGAATCACATACACTTGACCTTGCAGGGCCACTGTAATGAGGAAAACCTTTGAAGGAGTGGACCACCACTCCAGTATTTCATTAAATGTAATGATTTCCTTTAATTGCACTTAAAGTTTGAGCAATAACCTGTTTAATCATGCGATTCTTTCAGTTCACAGTAAGACGTGGTAGAACATGAATCTAGTTCTTTACAAGACACACAGAATTGTCAGTGGGTGATGGTGATCGGAAATGTAAAAAAAAGTAAAAATTCTCAGCCACATCATGAGATAAGGGCTTAATTAAAAATTTAAATGGCTGCATTTACTCCAAACTTAGATTCTTGGGAAGTCTGTTAATAATGTCTGTACTTAAATATGATGAAATTTAGCAGATCGGGATTCTCCTGCCTTAAGCTCATATAATAATAATTATGTAATTGGTGCTGAGAACACCGAATTGCAAAATATGCTACCTCTAGTATTTGTGTGACTGCAGGGTATAAAATGGTATGTCTGGTTTAAAATTGCAGTGCATTTTTGGTGTTCACTAGTTTCTCTCTTACAGTTAAACCTGTGACCGATAACCTCCACAGAAGCAGTGTTGTATGGGATCTCTGAGCCAGTTTGCCTTTGATCAATGTTTGTCAGATTGACTGAGTTAACAGCAGCCTGGAGTGTGCACCTGTGACTTGGCTGCAGAGATTATTTATGTCGCTGTTCATTAAGCCAGAACCGTTGAAACTAGCAGGACCTGCTTTGTGCCTGCTCAGCGACACCCTCCCAACTTAACGTTATGTTCGTGCATTTAGCCCGCCTACCACAATTTCCACAGCACAACTGGAACGTCGCATTAAAGTTTTATTGTTGACTGCTTTCACTAAGTACTTCAGACGAGAGGTGTTAATTTACATGGACACATTTTGCTGTCCTTACATTTCCAAGAATTTCTGGTGTTTCCCTTCCGTGGGTGTAATCTCTTCTTCAGTTAAAGGGAGCTGCTGCTCACTGCTTAGTCAGTGTAGGTCAAGTGAAGAGGATGAATTTCCCCATGAGGGTTTATCAAATAATATAATGCAGGTAGTGCTTTTAATTTCTGAGGAATAATCATGAGTCAGCTCATTACTGTTTCAACATTTAATAGACCTGGAACTAACATTTCTTTGTTTTTCCTTTTCCCTTTTTGTAAAGCTAATTTCTATCACTAGATAAACAGCTAATTAGAATTATGAATAGTGTTTATCTTTAGCTCTATGGAGCTCTAAGCCATCTCAAGGTTTAGCTACATACCATAATTCATACAGAAACAGGCATTCAGCATGTTTTATATGTTAAGTAACTGCGCTGATAAAAGCATTTATAAGTTATGTTGACAGAAATTGACTTATTGTTGATTATTATTGTCCTATTGTCAAATAAGATGACATTCACTGATAGCAGAGGCCTATTTTTTTTTAGCTGTTGTCTCAGATTAGTTTATTATGGAATAAATATTGAAAGTCTGGTAAAAAAGATGGAATAATTTATTTATTCCTTCCCTATTTCTTTCCCTAGCCCTGAGGTGGAAAATATCTATCTATCTATCTATCTATTGTGTAAACTGAATATGAATGCACCACGCTCCTGCTCTCTGATGATGTATTTACTGCAACTTTTTGGTTCACTTTGCCCAAAGAGTAGAATCTATCTGTCCGTCTGCTATAGCATTTGTTATTTCACTTGAGGACCATGGCCTCCCTTTAATTTGTTGAACTCCAGCAAACTGTCAACCACATCTCAGTGTTATCTCTTCCACTTCAGAGAGCTCCCCCCTGTTTTGCCTGTTGCAGTAAACATCTCTGAGCTGTAACTTTAAGACTCTGCTCTTGTAATGCTCAACTTGGGAGCAACTTGAAATTACAAAGCAGGCTGTTCCTTCGACTGTTTTAATGCGATTTTGAGACATTCTTCAATAAAGATTAACACAACCAATAAAAGCATTGTCAATAAGAGTAACAGTGTAGTTGAAAGCTTATAAATATATAAAGAGATCTTTGCCTTTGATTTATTCCAATAATTGTCTCAAGCAGATCCGTTTAACTTTAGACTGCATATGAGGAAATAAAAGCTAAGTCACACATATGGCCCTCAGAGGACTCTTATTGTTGGCCTGTTGTTTGTTTGAATGCACCACAGAGGATTTCATTATTATTGGTGCTTTTAGAGCAAAAAATTTCAACATATACCTGCTGTTAGAAGACCCATAGAGCATATGTTGCCTGTTGATGCAGCAGAGATTGTACAATTAAGAGACACAGGTTAGCTGCTAAGCATATGTTGTTTGCTCATTCTCTGGTACTGAATGTCCAGAAGCCTCATTCCAAGAGATGCAAGAACCAGGGAGCCATAGCCCCTCTGGCTGTGTTTGCTTTTGGATCTAACTCATGTGAAATTGATGTGCACCAGACACTGATCCGTGCTAAAATGGGACAACCACCGAAACAAATGTCAAAATCATTCTTATCTGTGTCTCCTTCAATGTGCTACTATTTTTCTTGTCCACAGCCATGGCAGCAGTGGATTTCAGGCTTTCAATTTAAAGGGCACAGGAAGAGCAAAGGGCGACTTTTTAAGTATCTCCACATGCCTAATGAATCAAAGTCAAGCCAACACATAATGAAGGGGTTTACTTCCTCCTCTTCAGGGACATCTGGCAAGGATAGGAATGTGCATCCATATCATTCTTCCCGTAAGTGTGACAGCAGTGCTAAAAGACAGCATGGATATTTTATGTCATATAATTGATGAAGCCATTTGTCCTCAAAATATAGGACTTTGTAAGCATGCTGCCTCTTTTTAATACTTTTGAAATTATTGTAAGGTATCATTAACAGCATCTAAGTATTTATAAGTATTTATATTCATACGTTTATTTTTATGCTTTTTGATTTGCTGTGTAAATTTACAGTGCTGCAGTGTTTTTAAATGCTGGTTATTGAAATCTTTTAATGTTCTGTGATTAAAATTTTCAGCTCAATCTATCTTCTGATTAACTAAATTATTATACTGTAATAATGTGCTCTAATGGCAAACACAGGACATGCAAGGCAAACGGGTGGATTGAAAAACATAAAGCAAGCATCAGTGACAGACTGGTAACGATTTACAGAAGTTTGGTAAGAACCCCACCCCCCACAAAAGTTTAACAAGCAGGTGCAAGTGAGTACACACAAAGAAATCCAAACGCCTAAGCAGACATGGGGAACATGAAAATAAAATATGGTGACAAATACAAGGAGAGAAGGGAGGAAAACAGGCAGGTGAACAGGTGGGTAAACAGACAGAGTGACAAAGACTGAGGGAAAGACAAAACTGTATAAATACACACAGGGATGCTTGTATGACAAGAAACAGGTGGAAACAATTACGGCAGGCAAGACAATCTCAAAGGTGGGAAATGAGTTAAAAATAGAAGACAACACTGGAGAGAAGCAAGGTAAGATATTTTTAAAGTATGAAATAATTAAAGCGAGACAGAAAACACATATAAACAAACCACTGACAAAGAAGTGCAGGAGATATACAGAGTTAGTGAGACATATGAAATAAAATCCAAACCATGACAGTGGCAATCAGATTTGAATGGCAATTTGCTTTATTGATGCTTGCAGGATGCTTCTGTGAGATACAGATAAAGATCAAAATAAGATGATCAGTTTGTTATTTGATGTGCTCTTCTGAGAGTGTCTGTGTGCTTTATTGTCAAGTTTCAATCTCTACATGCAGCATTTCAATAATGCATTCAGGCCACTTCATATTTGCATTTGAACTGATTCATTCCCACCTGATCACTTTTGTTTGACTCCCTCTTAATTTCATCTTTTTCCTCAGAAAAACAAATAAGTGACATCTAGCCATCCATCAGTTATCTGGGGGCCAGGTTGTGGGGGCAGCAGCCTAACTAGAGAAGCCCAGGCCTTCTTCTCCCTAGCCATCTGCTTCAGCCTATCCAATGGGATAGTTGAGAAAAATAATCTCTGGGTCCTGGGTCTTCCTTGGGACCTTCTCCCAGCAGCACATGGCTGGAACACCACACCCAGGAGGCATTCTTGCAGATCCCTGAACTTTCGATGTTGAGGGGTAGCGGTTCTACTCTGAGCCCCTAAACTCCTCACCCTATCTCTAAGAACTAGTCACCTCTCAGAGATGGCTCATTTCTGCTGTTTGTAGCCATGACCTCATTCTTGTAGGGATGTAGATCAACTAGTAAATTGATAGCTTTTCTTTCAAGCTCAGCTCTCTCTTCATCATGAAAGATGGGTGCAGCATTCCCATCCTTTCAGATCCAGCCCCAATCTGTCTGTTACCTCCTGTTACCCTCTCCCTTCATTCGTGAACAAAACCTCAAGATACTGAAACTCCTCCACTTGGGGTAACAACTCCCTGACTGGGAGTGGGCACGCCATCCTGTTCCGACTGAGAACCATGGCCTCAGGCTTGGAGGTGCTAATTCCATGTCACACTTACCTGTGAACCATTCCAGTGTGAGCTGGAGGCCACCACCCGATGAAGGCAACAGAACCACATCATCGGAAGAAAGCAGACATGAGATTCTGATGCCATCAAAGTGGAAAACTGGAAGCTTCGACAAATGATGTCCATAAAAATTACAAAAAAAGTTAATGATGAAAAGCAGCACTGGTGGAGTCCAACATCCAGTGGGAAACAAGATCTCACAGTGGTTATCCAGAGATCGAATCACCTTGTAGCAACGGGACAGATACCTCATACTCCCCAAACATCTTTTACTACACTAAGGGACGTTGTCAAAAGACTTGTCCTAGTCGGAAAAAGATGTAGACTTGGCGGTGAAACTCTTAAGCACACTTGAATATCTTTGAGAGGATAAAGAGCTGCTTCAGTTTTCCACTGTTCCTCCTGAATCCAACTATTTCAAATATTTTTTAGGTCAAACATTGCAGTCGGATTGATGAACAGACTTAATGTACTGCATACTTATACAGCTCTTTTTAAATGCTCCTGTAAGAATCATGCACCATACAACCGAGTCTGAAGTTTTATTAGTAATCAATGTATCAGTGTAAGACACTTCATCTACGGTTTGTATGAATTTTTTATAATATGTAAATGAAAATAATGAGATTAATATTTAAGAAAGGCTGTAAAAAGCAGGTCGCTAGTCAACTGTTCAGAGTGGGAAGGAGAAGGCGGTGTATGTAGCCTGCTGTGTTGAAGCATTAGCACTAGCTATCACAGTACATGGCTGAATTTTCTGATGAAGCTGTCATTGCCTGAGAGCAATGATGCATTTTGCTGGAAAGCCAGTTTTTAGTTGATGGCCGTGGTATCAGTGGGCATCAGATGATAATCTTGCAGAGAAGGCACTGAAAAGGATAATCAAGTAGCTTACGGCCATCATGAGAGGGAACAATGCAAAAAAAGAGATGCCGGGCCTCTTTAATTATTAATACTCTGGCAGCAGCCTCGTGGGCATCGTTAACCTGCTGCTCGGCCATTCACAGGCAGAAAGAAACCATAGGAGGTTCTCATGTGCTAATGTGCTCTGCAAAGTGTCACTACTCAGAGTACAGAGAAAAACCCACTTTCATTATCACTGTGACAGGACTAGATGGGAAAAATTCCCCTAAACACTTCTAAACTGCCATCTGGCCTAGCTGTCATCAGAACAAAGCATAAATAAGAAATTCATTTGATTTTCTGTTTTATTTGTTGTACTTTCTTTGTTGCATTTTGTTTGAAGTGTTTGACATGCCATCTTAGCAAGTCTACATATTTACATAATAATCACAATATTTATACAAGTTTGTGATGTCTCTGTTTATTTAATCTAAAAAATGCACTAAAGGAACAGCAAATACGGGTTTTGATAAAACATTACATTAATTACATTTTGAATAGGGAACTATTCAAAATGCTATAACTCAGCAAAAGGAATCAGGAAAGTATCAAGCCTAGAACATTGAATGCATTTTTCTTTCTTTCCTTCTAAAAAAGTAGTAGCTTAGAGAGAGTAAGAGTAATAGCTTAAAAGAATTGTTCTAGCAGTAAAAATGGTGTGCAGCACATATTGATTCAATAAGTACAGACAACAAAAGAGGTAAGAAAGTACCATTTTGCTGCGTGTGCATTCTTGCTCTAAAGTAAGAAGCTGTTGCTGTGGTATTGCTATCTTAAAAAAGGCTTACACACAGGCTTTCTGCTTTGAGAACAATGTGTCATTTGGTACTGAATGGGCTGATGCCATTCAGTCAAAATACTGAAGCAGAATTTTCATTTGACAGGTGAGTGTTAAGGGGTTCGGGGCCTAAAAATAGACTGTAAAAGCCCCACAAAGCTGGCGTAAAGTCAGTGCAGTACTGATAAAACACACACATGCAAACTCAAAGTTGAACTACATAATAAAGATAGAGCAAAGTACACACACACAGTAAAAATGGTTGTCACTGTGAAAGAATAAAAGTCCAATCTCATGTAGGGCTCTATCTAAGGACAAAAAGAGGAGAGACAGGTTTACCAGATGGCTAGGTCCAAACATAAAACACAACATCAGCAAAACCACTAAAACCTCCTCCGAATGATAAAAATGATCAGTGAATATAAAAGCCAGTGCTCTAAAGGAAAAGAGCAGGGTGCTGAAGGACACCTGCCTTTCAGTTTAATTCAAGAGATACATTTTTAGAGATCTTGATTTTTTATTTTATTTTATTTATTTATTAGTTATAAGATAATTTACAGAATTACCCAGTGCATAAAATAAAAGAAACAGTGATGCTGCTTTTTTGACTCAAATGATCACTCAGATAGGCCGTCCTCTTTTTTTCTCTCTTTTAGTGTGCACAGCATAACAAACCACAAGAACAACACTGAGCATGTGCTCTTTCATGTTTGCTACTACTGTCTCTCCACGTTCATTCACTGAACAGAGTAGATACAGAGTGTGTTAGTAGTAGGGCAAGCCCATATAAAAAGAAATAGAAAAGCCTTCCCATTCTCAATTTCCATTTGCTTCCAAAAGTACATGTGTGCACAACTTTAATAAGATGTACATACATTTATTATGCTAATTTACTTATGACTTTGTAATATTTAGCACGTAGTATACTTTTTCTTGAGTCCTACTTAGTTCTTACAATCATATTGAATTAGGGAAATGTGATATTCATTAATAAATTGTAATACATGACAAAAGTCTTTGTGCTTTATTAGACATGTTATATGGAATAAACTGACAGACTGACTGACCAAACTGAAAACTTACTGACCAGTCAAAAGAGTATTTTTATTATTAATATATGACCCCAACTTTACCAGTTAACAAAATGTATCTGGTTTGTCTTTTAAGTGTCTGAGCCAAAGGACAATGTTTAGTAAAGTGTGGCGATAAGATAGTCAGAATTGACTAACTGATGAAGCAGCTGCCAAGCAGACTGACCCTGCTGGGTTGCAGGAGTCCTGGCCCCTGAGGTTAATTAGCCTGGACAGGCTAGTAGTCTATCATGCTTGATGCACGAGTTAGCATCTCTCTGTCTCCCTGACAGGCATCTGGCAGAATATTGACATACATACACGTCAGGATGTCCTTTGTTGTAAATGGACTTAAAGTAAAATACAATACAATTCCTAAAGTCAGGAGCAAACTAGAGGAGAAACATGGAAACCCTGGTGACAGCTCAATTATCCACACATCAATCAGCAGGGGATGTGATTGGTTGTGTAAATGGAGCTGGAGTGATGTGTTGTGGTAGATCAATGGCCCAGCAGTCTCCTTCTCAGACAAGTCCAGCACCATCATCATCACGTTCACCCCCCACAGAGTTGTTTGCATCCTGTTCCTTATCATGCTGATGACTTGAAATGATGTAAAGTTATCTGGAGTAAAAAGATTAGGTTTTTTTTAATCAATTTTTCAAATTGAAGACACATTTACAGATTTGACTATGTGGGAGATCCCCTGATCGTGCTGTACAACACATAAATGGGGAACAATCCTAATACCATCATGATTACCACAGGTCTTGCAGCAATTATGATTAGGCCTCAACTGCATGTATGTGTTTTCAAACATTAGATTTTTTTTCAGAGACCCAGCACTTACATAAAGAAGTACTGTGTGTTATTAGCAATAGCAAAAAGACATTATTACAGTATACTGATACATTTTTACAATAATTCAAAGACGTCTGAGCATCTCTTAGCACACACACACACACACACAAAGCGATAACATGTATGTTATCGAGCATCCAACCCTGCAATTACAGAACAGCCCAGTGTACCACCTGAGCCATGTCTGGCGACAGTAATTAAACGCCAACGTTTTTCAGCAGAGAGCAGCACTTGGGAGATATTCTAGCTTCCCAAGTTGAAAGTTAGGCCCAGAAAACTAGTTACACACTCCAGCAGCAATGCTGAGTCAACTCAATTAACTACAAAGTGTAAGGTTCCTTCATCACTTATAACTTCTTTTGGGACTGCTATTTGCAAATTGGTCGTTGTCAGATTCAAGCTCATATCGTCTGAGGTTCTCGTTATAAATGATCTGATTCATAAATGCTGCAAATCTAATTTCTTATCAACAGTAACCTTATGTACGTCTTTATTTCCAGAGCTGCTGTCAAAAGACCTCCAGTATCAAAGAAAAGTCTGCTCTTCATTAAACCTGACAAGCCAGTGCTATGCCATCATGTAAATGTGACTGCAAGATACTAATATTAATTTCTTGACTGTGTCTCTATTAATTTATTGCAACACTGAGAACTCTGGGTTAAACAGGAAAGCACATTTCAACATACTGATAAAAAGTATTCAATAATTGTCACTCAATTGTAAAAATTGTTACAGAAAAATATGATTTTTTTTTTAAAATTTTGACCCTTTTGACTCTTGAACATTGTTAAATATAAATAGTATGAGCAATACCATGAAATTTGGTGCATAACTCGATTCTACTTTAACAAGTTTCACAGCGTGGAGTCACGCTAGAGCCCTTCACTGATTTTAGAAGGAAAATATTGTGGATTTTCCAGCATTTAAGGCATTCTTGTCCAGCAACATGGCATCATCCTTGTAATGGTCAGCTGGTCATTGGTTTGGCAGACTTATGATGCTTAGAGCAGTGTGCAAAAAGACCAATCAAAAACACACTCCCTGCCAAATGAATGGAGCCTGACTTGACATAAAGACAGCTTGTTATAAGACTGTACTCAGAATTATCTCATTATTGCAGAATGTTGCAAAAGGTTCTGCCACAAAAAAAAAGTTTATTGTAACTTTGGATTGTTATATAAGTTTGTTTTTTTTTTTTTTTGCATATTTAGTGTGTGTATTTTCACATAAAAGATACTTATTTATGTGAAATTATGTAATAATTTTTCTTTGGCAACTTATATTATATTATATTATATTATATTATATTATATTATATTATATTATATTATATTATATTATATTATATTATAAAAAAAAGGAAAAACAAGAAAAGAAAAATATAAAAATCCACTTACAACCTTTTTTTTTTTTTACCCCAGATCATGTGTTTTCTTTTGTGTGTTAACTGCTTTGTGGAGATGTTTTCAGAATGCATAAACAGCATATGACACCCATAAAAACCAAAAGGGCATTCTTCACAGAGCATATGAGTGCAATGTAATGGAACAGGTAAGAGGCAGAGCTATAGTGATGGGAAGTTGATTGCAATGCCATTATCTATCATGCCTTAAAATGGAGCACTCTCACACCCATTTCTTATATTATGTGCCAACACCCCAGTCCCCTCTGAGTTCTCAACATCACTCTGATGTCCTCTCTTCTACTCACATGTACATCACAGGGAAGACAAGGGTGCTTTTAAGGAGTAATTTGCAGCACGCTGTTTTCTTTCTATTATCCTGCACTATTCCTGAAGTGACCCTGTCGCCGCTTCTTCTGTCCCCCACCACGTTGTCTTTCGGTTCACGATCATCTCTGATAATAGAGGGCACTTTTAATCTGAAATTGAACAAATAATTCACGTCTCCCCGCATTACTGATCATACGCTTACTATGAATGCAACTCCTCTCCGTTAATCAACCTTGTTCATGCATGACGCTTCATCAGTCAGCTGCTGCAGTAAGATAGGATGTGTAGAAAATGGCCTCATTAAATTTTACAACAGTCTCCATCAATGGCAACCAATTCAAACCCTTTATTCCCGCTCCTTCGTCAGAGAAAATCGCAAACTTCTCCTCAAGTAATGAAAACTGTTTAGACAGCGCGTGGAGTGTATTTGCTTTATCAGACTGTCATACATACTGTACCTGTTTGAGAAGTTTTCAAATTGAGATTTTGATTTGAAGTTCGGGATGGCGTTTCCGCCTTTCTATCTGTGATAATCAAATGCAGCAGGTGGTGAGGAAATGTGCATCTCAGTAATCATCTCCATTGACATGTGTTAATAGCTCATCAGTCTAAATTGTACTAATAACTGCTTTCAGGGATCGTGATTACACATACTTCAAGGTCTTGATGCCAGGGGTTGTGTTTAATTTCTGAGTCATGCTTTTATGAAATGTTTTGTGAACCTATGCTGAAGTCTGACAGATGATTGAAATGTAATTGAACTGCTGTATACAGTGAAAAGTCAAACTGCCGTTGTTTTTGTTGAATGGTTATATAATTCTCTTTAGCTTTCTCACAGTTATACTCCAGCAGATGCCAACTAAAGCACTTCCATATCCAACAGCTGTCTACCCTGTTTTCTGATTTATCGCTTATTGCACCTAAATCTGAATTTGGCCTTAAGCTGGCAATGCTGGATGATGTTGTTGGCTGCATCCATGTGGCTAACAGCTTCACACACCTGTGTTGCAGGAAGCAGAACTGAGGTACCGAGGCCATATAATATAATTGAATCATTCAAAAATTACCCTTTAGGTTCAGTGTTTGTTTAGGGACAGACTTTCTACAGTTTGAAGGATATGTTTGCAATGTCGATGTCTGAGAAGAGGTATGTTTTCTATTACGGCCTTTATTGCATAGTGTCAGAGTGAAGGAAGATATGTAAGGAATTTGATGCCTTTGCTGATGGCTTCTACATGAAAATTGAGTCTTTGTCTGTGTTAGCCCTGTGATTGGGTGAAGACATGTCCACGGTGTTCAGTGATTCAACCTTGTTACAACCCTAGCTGGCTGTTTTTTGGATGCAGCTGGAATTCTCAGGTGGCCTCTTTAGTCGGATTTAATCGTTTGTTGCATCACATACAGATATTTTGGCATCATATTTAACCCACGTCACACTCACACAGCTTTAAGAAGCTATAAAATTAACAGCATTTTATTTAAAAACTTCATGCTAAAAGTTCGTGTCATAATATTTTGCCGTGCAATCGTCTGGATCAATATTGGTCCAAACGATTTCCTGTCTTTCCCTTCAAAGAGGTGATAACACACATTTGTTGACAGTATACAATTGCAAAGTTGAATGGAAATATTGGAAATATCCTGAATTATTAAACAATTTTCAGTTGTTAATTACGGCCGTTTGATATACAACTATATCTCAGAACCAGTGTTTTCATTTTGATTCAGATTTACACTATTTCAGCTGATATTGTGATCATCTATATTAAAGTCAAATTATATTTTGCTGGGATCAGTTTTCATTGTATGCCAGTTTCTTCCACTCCCTGTGTAGGCCTTCATATCTGCTACAGAAGCAACATGTCCAGCTTGTCAGCTCATCTGCTTTCATTAAGTGGTGCTCTCCCCTTCTACAATAATTGACATGTTGGTGAGCAATGACTTACAGTGTGGAGTTTCACAGACAAGCCAGCTGAAGTGTGTATCAAGAACCAATCAATATCGATAACAAACAGCCCAAATTAGAAGAGCGGACTGTAGAGAGGGGGTTCCTGTTTAACAGTCTGCAAGAGCGGACCGAGAGACTTCATGGGTAGCACTGGGAGTTTTAATAGCATAGAATCAATGAGCACTACCCGCAAACCTTTCACGGTGAAGTTATTAATTGGCAGTGGAACAATGCAAAACTGCAGAGCTGCAGTGCTGTGGGCTTCCAGCAATTTAAACAGGGTCCATTTACCACGACAGGAAGGATCTGTATCTGATTTGTAATAATGTTTTGCAGTACTCAGCCAAGCTATGGCCACTCTCTCTCCTCTCTCTGTAGTTAACACCCATGGATTTGGAAGATGTGGAGAAATTCAATCTGTGGTCTCCTGTGTAAAATGATGTTGTGAGAAACATCCAGCAGTGTCTTGTTAGTTCTCTACATGATCTAGAGGTTACAGAGTAGGAGAGCTTTGTCCTGTCAGTCCAGCATTACTCACCAAACAAAGCAGAGTGATTTATCTCAAAATCTATTATCAAAATGAGTAGGCAGAAACCAGGGCTCATAATTCAATTGACACTTTATGATGTTTGTTATTGGGAGCAGAGGGGTGGGAACAGATGTTAAAATATGGCTGCTGACAGAGTCACTAATAGAGCCGCTGTTCTACGAATATAAAACACACACTGCAGTGCCCTCATTTTGAAAGTATCTACCTGACCAGAGTGTGGATGAGAGAAAAAAACTGAATACAGTGTTTTATTTATTTATTTTAAAATCAGAATCATCCTGAACCCATGTCTTGATGGACCTTTACATTTAAAAGAAAGCAAATGATTTTGTCCATTTTTGAAACAATATGATTTTGCTCAATTTGTCACTTTGGATTTTAAAGGGTTTCTTTAAATTTCTGCAGTCCTTGGTCACAGCAATAAAAAAAGGACCCTAGGAGACAATGAGTTCCCAACCTAAATTCTGCAAAAGCCAAGGTTGGCCTCTGAATCCTACGTGTGCAGAAGGACAATCCAGAATAAATTACTTTGTTCTTAAGATGCTGTTCACATAACAACACATCAAATGCCAAAATGACGATAATGGAAAGCAGACTCTGAAACAAAACCCAAGACATGCAGTTTCAAAGTTTAACTGGTTCATTGAATCAAGGTGGATTTGCACTGGAGAGAATGTCAACGAGGAAAGTTCGAGGAGACTCCCAGTGCGTTACTGGGAGAGGTGTCAATGAGAAAAAAGAGAGGTAGGTTAGTCCAGGTGTATCTAGCCCAGGTTTAAATAGAGATTCCAGAGAGATGTTTCAAACAATAATTTGTAAAGCAAGTAAGGTAGCTTACTTTGCAACTCCAGAGAGGGTAATCAGAGGGAGGCCACTAATTTGTGGGCAGGCAGGTGAGTTGATGCAGTGAGCTCTCCAGTGTGGGATCTAAGATGGAATGGCTCAGCTTGACAGGAAAAGATAAGATGAAATGAAAAGGGAATTGCTCTTCGGCCATTTGGAGAACATTGGAAAGGACAAAACAAGGACTTGAGACCAGAGAGTTTAATAGTCTGGACAGATAGACAATCTGGCCGAGGTGCTAGAGCTGGTCCTTAAATACTGGTTGTTTACAATCACACTATAACTTTTGAAATAAATTTTATGAAATGGTGTTAAATGTGTTAAACAGTCAAAATTACTATTGATACTTAATAAGGATATTCAGTATTTGAATAATATTGTCAAAATACAAATGGGATCTGACTTAAATACTCCCATGGGAGTCAAAATACTTGGTAAGTCTTTGACCATTTCTATAATGTTCTTTGAAAGGTACTCAAAGACACCTTTGCCAATCATTATAATTGGCCCATCTGGACATAATGTGCCTCTAATAAGAAGAATAACAGCACAGGCGGATCGCTGAAGTCATGCTGGATTTGGCTGATTTGCATCATTATAACCTGACACTTCTCACTATTACTCTGCTGATGAGCTCATGTCAAACTGTTTCCTGCATCACCTCACTCCACCTGCTCTTCACCATTTAATGTGCTATTTTTGAGATTGCAGATTAAACTAAGATTCTTGTTCATTTACGATACTTAATTAATGTTTGTTAAATAGTGGGCTGTCGGTTCAAAGTTGAGAGCAGTTTTATTTGAGTTCTTTTTTACATGCCATTGATGTATCAGAGGGCATTTGGTATTCAGTATTTATTTATATTGCTCTCCTGATATTTAGACTGTAGTATTGATAGTTTAACCTTTGCCTTTGGGCATTCAGTATTTGCCCAAGGACAACTACATGCAGACAAAAGGAGCTGCAGGTCACATCACTGACCTTCTGATTAAAGTATCTGATATGGTTTACCGCTCCACGTTGTGAGTCACATGCACTCTCAGCATCCGTGCACTTGTGCTGATCCAACTTTTTCCATTTCTTATACAGTAACCAATACTGTGACTTAAGGTATCTTTCGATGTCAAGACACCTGATTAATAAGTACCAATCTGATTAATAAACACTATCCTCCATGTCTTTTGTGCAAGACACCATCGTACTCAGGTTAAACATTGTTATTGCTCCTCACTGTTTTCATTTTTAAAATTTAAATTAAAAAAAAAATAAAAAATTAAAATTGATTGTCAAGTGCGGCCTGTTATGATGTTTCTGATTTGCATCATTGTGCTTCGACTCTACATGAGAAGTCCTTTGATGTCAGTGCTGTGCATAAATAGACCAGACACCTCTGTAAATGGTGCAGAGACTCCCATCCCTGTAATTTCAGAGACTGATTAGAGATCTTATCTCATGTGAATTGGCCATTAACATTACAGATGTCCTATGATAGAAATTACTTTGTGACAGCCCAATCTGTTCATAAGGGACTTAAGATCATTATGAAGAGCTTTGTCAAAGTTATGTATATTCACGCTGTGCTCTTGTGTTGCTTTGTTTTCTGAGTTGGGGTACATCATGGCTGAACCCATTAATCTTCTTCAGCATGGTAATGAATGCAGTCTTGCCAGCCTGTGCTGTTTGTTTTTCAAATAATTATAAGAAGACTACACCTAAAGTTCACAAGGCTTATTAGATCAATGGTACTGAGTACATAGAAACTGACACTTTTGATGTTATATGAATGTCACATGGATGCTGACATTTGGCATTTTGTCACAGTGACACGTTCCACTCTGCAGAAAGTGCAGGTGTTTCAGGAGAGTGGCTACAATGGCCACCTTAACCCAGTCAGCTGCTGCAGGAAGACGGTGAACTAAATAGGCTTCAGGCTTCAGGTGCTTGGCTGATCTGTTGTTGAAAGTCAAAACCAACAAAGGTGAGAGGGTTGCAGTAAGTGCAATCGAGTTCAAATCCTTAGCTTAGAATAGAGTTTCAGCATGAATTAATGCCACTGTGCTTGAGGGACTATAATATAAATGGGTTTCATGAGGACTGAAAAGGTCAATGCACAAAATAGTGGGGCAGCTGTGTGATGTTGAAACAACCTAGAGTGGTAATTTCCTGAGAGGCATTGTACTTAAATGCAATGTGAATGTTCAGATAGTAAACATAATTGTATTGGCAGACATGAAATGACACCTGTGTAACTCTGATTGCTTAAAGGTCCCAAGAAATGAAAAATGTCTTTTCTGTAGTGTTAGCCTGTGGCCCTTAGTCTGATGTCACATGGCAGAAATCAATGTTTGATGCATGTTTTGCATCTAAACATTTTTTTCCCAAATAAAATAATCACTCTATTTTTGATTGAGCACAAATTTATTCATAGAAATATATAAAACTGGATCTGCGATATAAGTACAGCCAACATGCGATTGGACACAACACTTAAGCATCAGCCACTTCCATGAGGAAATGTCATCTTATTTGCCGACAAATCGACGGCAGTCAACAAGGCAAATATCAGCTGATCGGATGTTTGGATGAATCTTTATATAACTGTTGTGTAAATTAAAAAAGTGAGAAGTCTGAGCCTGTGTGCTCGTTCGTTAATCAGCAAGCTTAATATTCACACAGTAACATGAACACCTGGGAGCTGCCCAAATGAACCATTATGTTCCGAGTCAATTTTAGACCAATTAGCAGCTCTACTGAAGCCAATAGTGGTGGTAATACTTTGCTCAAGGGCACTTTGGTAGCTGAAGAAACTTGTGCTAATTTTTATTTTTTGAATTTATTTTTTAATTCCAGGCACCGTGGCTGTGGGGGTTCAAATTGTAACATAGCACTAGCACTTGACAATACCTTCCCAGCTCTTTATTAATATCATACTGTTTACTTTTATTGGGACACTGTGAGCAACAATGTAACAATTTATTACATTACGTGGTTGATGTTAAACAACTGAATAATTTTATGAGTGCAGTATAACGATTAAACTGTTTTATGTAGGCTACAGAATAATATATTCACAATTTTAATGAAAATTAGACTGAGAACTAACATTGTGTGGCTTTTACACCTTTTTGTTGGAAGGTCTTGATTGTCACTCCTTCCATCTAGTCAGTCAGGTTTACAGCCTAGAGCTGACAGCATGAGTAAGTAGTGCCACTAAAGCTGTCATTTCAGTGAGAGAAATTACTGCTGTCTGCCAGTTATTGTCGAGGGTTGAAACCAGTGTTACTCAGGTTATTGTCACCTGTGCACACTCCTACGCTTTTTCATATACATTTATTTAATCATGCCGTCACTGATGAATTGCTTAGCTATATTTAATATTTCAGTTATTGTTTTAATTTTTAATCAAGATGGGTAAAGATCAAGATGTGTAAATAAGAAAAGAAAACATAGTTTAACAAGACAGGTAATGCAGAAAAACTCATGCTAATGAAGTCTGTAGGAGGCAGTTATTTAGGATGAAAATCATCATTTCTTCCACAGGATTTTAGAGACATTGACATTAGACAGTCTGTGATAAAACACAAAACATATTCCGACCATAATGAAGTGAAATAGTAAATAGCACTAAAGGAAACAGATTTAGTCATTTAAGTACATTTCACCGATAATCCCCATTTTCTGAAATATCACACGCTGCAAAATTATAGTACTTTTAACCCCATATTTAAGTGCAAAGAAAGTGAAGAAGAGTTGTTTTATGTGTTCAAAAATACATTCAGTGCTGTGCAAAAGCTTTATACAATTCAGATCACACAAAAAACTCACCCTTGACATTTATTTTTACACCTTCTGCATAAGTATGTATAAGTATTTGAATATACTAGGCTATAATATATAATATAATGTATGATATTTCCAATGAACTACTGCAAACTATGAAATATGCCAGTGTCATACCTTTATGTAAGACAGTCCACTTTCCAGATGAAAAATCCAAAGCATAATTAACCAGAAAACCAAAAACATGTTTATTCTTTTTTCATATTGTGGGAAAAAACACACCAAAGTTAAATGTGATGTTAAAGAAACTTGTTTCATCAAAATTTTTTATCCCATGGCAACAGTGAACACAGCAACAAGACACATGCTGGTCATCATGCATCAGCCAGGTCTGTCAGGCAGAAAATTCGCAGCAGACAGGTGTTGCCAGATATTGGCTCTTCTACAGAAGCACAAAGGAAAGGACATGGTTGAGGACTGCAAACCGAGTAGCTGGCCAAGAAAACCAAGCACAGCAGACTAAAGACAGATCAAGCTGACTTCCATTCGAAAATGCCCAGCAGCAACATCAGCTCGGGACTGGCAGAAACCAGTAGGACCCTGGTACACCCTTACAGCTCACTGAAGCCAAGTGACTCAGCTATGCATGAAAACACAAAAACCCGTGTGTGGAAAAATTGAAGCAAGTCCTCTGAATTGAAGAATGAAAATTTTAAATATTTGGCTCTAACAGAAGGCACTTTGTTCACCCAAAGGAGTGGTGAGTGCAACAATGAAGTAAGCTGGCTACCCCATTTCAGGTTTGGGGAGGTAGTTTTGCCACTGCAGTTAGGGACGCTGTGAACACTGAAATAAAAGGATTATATAAAAAACATAATGTAGACTTGTGGAGGGATTCAAGACAAACATACAATCAGAATTATAAAGAACAAAGCCTCAGCTGCCAAAAGATTACAGAAGAAACAACCTAGACAGCAAAATTTATAAAAGAACTGTAGCCTCCAACCCTACCTGCAAAAACATGTAAATCTCTGCATAGCTAAGTACAACAGAATGTTTGTGAACTCGTTTCTTCCAGTTATCTGGATTTAGTTACCCTAACTTTGCAGTAGAGGTCACACAAAGCTGGTTATCAATACTCTAGCTTAACCCAGGGTTTTTCCCCTGTTCATTCACATTAAATGGGTGATATTGGCAGCTAACATAGATGAATGTATTGGCAGTAGTGCAGCTGATTTTACAAGTGAGGATAAAACATTTCTATGGGAAATGTAAATAAAAACTAAAGATGTTGGGAACAAGTTATGCTCAGAGTTTCAGTTTAAAATAATCTGAAAGTGCCACATTTTCACTGATTCTTTTATTCACAGCTTAAGTGCAACATAGATTTTCTGCAGGGGGAGTATGTTTTATATGTTTTACATGTGTAGCTAGTTAGCTAGGCGTACCTTACCAAAACCACTGAATGTTGCTTTGTCTATAAAATGTGGATAAAATTAAACTGTGTAAAATGTTGTTATACTTGAGTCTAATCTTCATCTAATTCTCTTTTATACTGCTGGAATTACAGATACTTGAACACAGAACACACACCAAGAATACTTCTTCAATGAATCAAATTAATTTCACTTGGATCCAGAAAGTAAAGACATTTCCACGTCTTCTTTAATTGGGTAGTAACCTTGAATGTGTAACTGGATCTAGTTTACAGTTTCACAGCTCTAATGTGCAGCAGTCACCTTAGAAATAAACAGCACCACAGAGAGATCAAATAATTAACTGGAATTAAAATGTTTATTTTACCACTCTGTGCACTAAATCGCCAGATTAATGATTTGCTGCAACATTCATCTCTTGTCCTTTTTACAACAGTGTTACAATTTACTGGTATACATATATCTATATATCTATATATCTATATATAGATATATATATACGTATATATATCTATAGGGATGATTTTCTGTGGAAGAAAAGTCATATAGCCTGCAAAACGTCCCATTTAGATTGGTTAGATGCTGCCAAGACCACCTCTTATATGTAAATATGCTTCTATGTGACTTGCTGGTTAATTTCGGCTCCTGTAGTTTACATTTGATTCCTGTACTTAACTCAAAATCATATTTGTAAATAGTTATTTTCACATTTGCCTCTGAACCAGGGGTTTTAAATTCCCTGTAGTTTGATCTCAAGTAGGCTCACTAGTATAATGATTGCTTAATAGTAAGTATAAGAGCCCCCTTTACTGTACAAATGTACAATCTAAAAATGTTCACATTTAATGAATACAAAACAGATGATTAAGAGCCTGAAATAAGGCTCTCAAGAGAAATAAGAACAATTAAGCAAGATGTCTAATGTTTCCAATCAGCTTCTGTTAGTTGTACATTACAATTTTTATATCACAAAGGAACTACAAAGCACAGATGTTAGGTTTTTGATAGAAACAACATAATTTCAAAATTTTATCACCCAAACAATTAAATTCTTATAATTTTTTCTTGTATAGTAATGAGGTTTTCCTCACAGCTGGAATAGCACTTCATTTTATTGATAAAATTTTAATGACGTCTCTGCAAATTTCCCACTTGGCAATAGTGGGATGTATTGGATCCTGTGGCCAGCCTATTTTTGGCTCTTGGGCCACATATTAGACCGTGATAAACATAAACATGGAGGATTTTTAAAAATGATCAACTCTTGTTGAGTACAGACGTTCAGATTCGCGAGGTCACTTGTCTGGAAAATGTGACCTTACACTAAGTCAGCTCGATCAAACAAATTATGGGGACAACTTCCATCTATACTTTAATAAATCAGCACATTTAAGAAAAATAAGCCAATTTCCATACTTTTTGAGTTGAGTGAGTCCTTGTCTATTTTGTTATGTCTAGTCGCTCTAATGTGATGACCTTAGGTCGTCAGCACAGTTAAAGACAGGCAGCCTTGTAATTTTCCCTGACTTCAGTTTTTTCCTCTCTCTTAGGTTAAATTTTCAGAACCTGCCTTTATAATGAAAAATGAAAAGATTACATCAGATTTAGTTTTGCAGGGTTATAATTTTACCACACATGTTTGAGCTGTTTATTTCGCACAGGAAAAATCTGCTGTACCTTAACACAGATATTTGTTTTTGTTTCAAGTCTTGGTCACAGCCCATTTGCCACTGCTGTGATTTATTCCACAATCTAATTTCGAGTCTTTTATTATCCTGGTTGTTTAAATCACGCAACAAGAGCACAAGGGAGATGTGAGAAGCATCAGCAAAGAGAAAGTGAAGAAGAATTCAAAGAGTCTGTAAGAGTGTGAACTGTCCCCTGCCTCAATGAGTTCATTTTAGACAAATAACAGCTCCAAATCTTTAAAATAATCCGTGGGTGTCACAGAGAGGGGAAAAAAAATCTCTCTCCTTTAAACAATACTTCTTTTAGCTTTTGTTTTCTAATTTGAGTCTTAGATAATACATCTATGAAAGAACACTAAGCGTCAGTATCTCTCGCAAGAAACATTTTTACCAAAGAGGAACTGCACTGTTTCACTGATGTGCTTCTCTTTGTTTAATGGCCTTGCGTTATAATCACATTAGTGCATTGTCCATCTTGTTAGGAAACTTGCTGTGCGATTTCCAGCTGTATATGTAGATCAGAGCCAAGGGAAGTTAAATGAGAACATTTCATTTTAATCTCATTCTCATTTGCAATGAAATACTTATTGACTTTTATTGGGATATATACATACTCCAGTCACATAGTGCCCAGAAAATAAAAGTTGTTTGTTATGTCGTAATTATACAAGCAAAAATATGTATTGTGTACGTCCTTTTAATCATTAGTTTGTTTGACACAATATTCAAATTTAAAATCTGTGTTCTATGTTTTTGTGTATTTGTTATTAGTATATTTACTTAGATATCGAGTGGGCCATCATTTCTTTTATTCATCACAGTGATAACGATTTATCATTTGGATTCTGGTGTGGATGATGTTAGGACGTAACATTTGTAAAAACAGCTCTAATACACCATATGTCCTTGGTTTATATACTTGAGTCATCTAATTTGCTGGATCTTTCCTTCATGTGTCAAGTCAGATCAAATCTATGAAACTGGTTATTTTGCAGTTAAGTCAGAAAGTGCAGAGGCCAGAATTTGTTGAAAGAGATCTTATCAAACCAGCTAACAAGACACTGGGAAAGTTTGCAGTTGAGCATTAGTCTTACTACCCCCGCAGAAGCATTAAAAAATGTCAACCATTGCCACTGCTGCACCATGACCACAAGTAACACAAGATTAAACAACTGTGAAAATAAACGTGGATTGTTGGAGCTTATTTTGAAGCAGTGAGAGTCTGTATATTGGTGCCTACCAGGGCTTGAAATTAGCACTTACCTTCTATTAATAAGAGTGTAATTGTTGGGAGCAGTGTAATTTGCTACCCAACTTGACACGTGACAAATTACCTGTGTTGAATCTACCTATGCTCAGTATACTCACCTGAATAAATTCAGTGAATTTAGTGTTACTTAGTTACTTAATCCTGTGGAGCCTGATGACTTGACAGCATGCTCACATTACAGCAGCACATTAATACAGAATAATGATAAGACCCACTTTGTAAAAGCTATATCCTCTTATCTGAAATTAAACATCCCTCAAGTCATTCTGAATCAAGAATTTATTGCACCCATGGTGCAAAAGTGATTAAATTTATTAGATCTAAAATTGTGTGATCCTATTGTTATGACCAATGAGAACTTGAGACCCAAAAGCAGATTTAGGCTAAGAAAAGTACTTTAACAAGGTTTACAGCATAATAATACGAAGCTAACTGCAGTGCTATTGGTGGTAGGGTGACTAAGAGGATGAGAAGCTTGCTGCGTGCAGCTCTGTGACGAGTGAGAAGAGCTGGCGTGGCTGATGAGGCAAGCTTGGTTGAAGCAGAGTTGGAGGCGGAGAGGAAGAGTAGGAACCTGAAGCACAGATGCAGACCTAGGAAGCCCGAGAGAATCTGCTAGCCAAGTAGAGTGAGCAATCTTGTGAACAATGACTGAAAAACTGGGATCTAAATGCCGTTTGCTGATGGGATGAGGAATGAGGAAGAACAGGCAATTTGGCAGAGGCAATGAGGACCAGGTGTATTGGCTGATGCAATCTGAAGGAGGTGTCACACCCAAACACAAAACAAACAAAAGCCACAAAAGCTGCAACCATATAGAGCAGGCACTAAGCAAAAGCAAGGAGGAGGGGAGAAAACTAACAGCACGGCCCAAGCAGTGAGACTTAGAAGAATAATGCCAGAGTTATTGAGCCTATTGCTCATCTCAAAGAAGAGAAATGGCTTTCTTTCCTCCACAGATATTTTGGTTCTATTCTCTGCACCAGAGGCTTTGATCTTAGATGTACTTACCTAATATCTCCCAGTGCCTACTCAGTGCATTTAAATGTTTATATAATTTGGATTTAGCCGTAGTTACTTGCAGTATTCCAGTATGAACACAAAAAGAGCTTGACTGCTCTATTTCTATTTCGCTCTGCGTTTTACCTGCTAACGAAGAAAAAAAATCAGTGGATTAGATGATGAAAGATTGGATTCCTTGATTTTTTTGCAGTCTGTCTGTCTTTCTGTCTGTCCTCCCATCCATAAATAAGCTGGAACATTGTAAGAGCAGCACATAATCACCACATTGTGCTCTTCAGTCCACCTACACTTTTTTTTTTTTATATAAAGACTGCTGCCAGGAGCCAAAATATGAAACTATTCTGTTCAGAGAGCTGACAGACGTGACAAAGATGTCAGAATCGAAGCTCCTTAGTGACTGATGTGGCGACCTGAAACAGTGAATTAACAGTAAATTGGTCGTGTTTTTGAAGACCTAACTTTAATACAATGGATCGATAACTGCAGAGGTCCCAACTCTCAGTGTTATTGTTAATTACCACTACCAGTGTACCGGCCAGGGCTGTGCTTAGATATATCACTTGTTGAAGTCACGATGCACTCTGCAATGCATCTTGTTTAAATGCAGGGCAGCATTTGATCTGGAACTCTGCTTAATGGTTTTAAACTTCATATAATTGTG